>NC_074722.1:600000-972500 GCF_947242115.1 Biomphalaria glabrata | reverse complement strand
GGAGCATTGACTAAATCCCAGAGGCTCACAATGATAATTCGCTGACTAATTCACTAAAGTACTGATACCCATGAGTTAACCTTGTCTAAGTAGTATTGGCTTCCTTCAGTCATAGAACGACTATGGTTCATCTCAGAGCACTCTTCCTCATGTGGCTGTGGAGCCCTATTTTGGAGAGACACTCCCGTCCACAGATAGCGCAGGTTAAGGTGGCTTTTGCTTCGGTGGTAGAGGAGCTGGCCATTTTTTCGGATTGTCTTATATGTTAATAAAATGGGGGGCTTGGTGGCCGAGTGGTCAAGTGCTTGGCTTCCAAACTTAGGGGTACAGGGTTCGAGTCTCGGTGAAGACTAGAATTTTGGACTTCGGAATTTTTTAGGACACCTCTGAGTTAACCCAACTCTAATTGGTACCTGACGTTAGTAGGTGAATGCAAAGGAGGTAGGTCGTTGTGTTGGTCACATGGAACTCTCGGTCATAGCAACAGATCATCATTCCACACTATAGATGGCAAGGTCTGAAAGGAGTAATTTACTTGACCTGATCATTAAAGACTTTTTCCAAAGGACTGATTCAAGATTTTAGCAAATTAAAAAGAAAAAATATAAACGTTTCCGACCTACTAATGAAGCGTGTAGGGTATTTTTACAAAGCTTATATCAACTCTGTCTGTCTGTCTGTCTGTTTTGTACAAATCTTATACACGTTATTTCTCCCATTTCCCATCAAGCTGAAACTTTGCACTGTTATTCACATATCAACAGTGACACATTTAAGAATCAATAACAAACAAAAAATAATCAAAAAATCAATTAGTTAATTAGTTACTAGTATTTAATTAATTGTTATTGAAATAGAAAAGGGAAATAAATCTTGTAGTATTAAAAAATAATGCCAACAATTTGCAGTTATTTCCCTCATTGAAAGCTTTTTAAAACTTTTTTTTTCATTTTTTTTTCAATTAAAATTTTTCACTGCATAATATTTTTCTAATTAGATCTAACCTCTTCATCTAGCCCTGCACTCGGCTCCCAAATTCGTCCAACTAGTAGGCCTATTAAAGGGAAACTCCGATGGTTTGGGCAATTTTTTATATTTTTGATATTTATAATTACAGATAATAAATATATTATTCTTATCATATTATTTTCAATAATAGCTTAGTCATTGATGTTTTTTTGGACGTAATTTTTTCAGCGCATCCAAAACCCGTCAGATTTTTTTACAGGGTTTCTGTATGACGTCAGCATGGCCTAAATGTGTAGCAGACGTATATCTGCCCAGGTTGTTAACATCAGTTGGATTCGCAGCCTATTTACTTTTTCGGCAGGGAGGGGTGTGGATGAAAATGTTGTTTTTTTTCCCCTAGAGTTAGTTCTTATAATGCTTTGAGTAGATCTATATGATTTTAGATGTAGACCTAGATCTCAGTGGTACCGACTGATATGATAGTACCGACTGATATGATAGTACCGACTGATATGATAGTACCGACTGATATGATAGTACCGACTGATATGATAGTACCCGACTGATATGATAGTACCGACTGATATGATAGTACCGACTGATAAGATAGTACCGACTGATATGATAGTACCGACTGATATGATAGTACCGACTGATAAGATAGTACCGACTGATATGATAGTACCGACTGATATGATAGTATCGACTGATATGATAGTACCGACTGATATGATAGTACCGACTGATATGATAGTACCGACTGATATGATAGTATCGACTGATAAGATAGTACCGACTGATATGATAGTACCGACTGATATGATAGTACCGACTGATATGATAGTACCGACTGATATGATAGTACCGACTGATATGATAGTATCTATTATATACTTTGACACCACATATTTAAGAAAGATGTTTGTTATTAACATTGTTACACAATAAAAGGATATATATATATTTATATATATGTTTTTTTTTTTCGATTAAAATCTTCAGAAAAAAGTCTACCTTCATTTTTTTAAAAATTTAATTGACCTACTGTATAACGGAAAACCATTCAGTAAAGTTTACAATCTAGTAAAAGAAACAGATTTAGTTCTTTGCAGTTAGATCAAGATTAAGCAAAGAATTAAATACGTGTTAAGAGTAGATTTACATGCTTGACTAGACATAGCAGTATGTATTTTCTCGACTGACCACTGAATATTAACTATTCAACAAACAGTACCGCGTGCATGACCGACTACACCTAGGTTACTAAAGCTCTAGGCTAGCCTTACACTGGCCAGTTTGTTAGAAGTCGGTCACACGATCTATTTACTTTTTGGGACAGGGAGGGTGTGGATGAAAATATTACTTTTTTCCCCAAATTGTTATCCTAAAGCTTTTAGATCTATATATAACTGTGGGGCACAACACTTGATGTGACAACCGTCTATCTCCCTTCCTGTCATTTTCCACGATTAGAGTCTCTTTAATAATAGACAGGTCCGTCCATTCCTTAACTCTTTCTCTCCGTAATTATTTACCAAATTCTGGTGCAATCAACGCTGGTATCGTCAGTTAGGAGAGAAAGAGTTAATGCTGTCCGTCGCTTCCTTTGTCTGCCTCTCTCTTTTTTTTTTTTTTTTTTTTTTTTTTTTTCTTACTGGTTCTGTTCCTTGTAGGAAAGTCTTTGCGAGACCTGAGAATCTTGTTATATGGCCGTGCAGACCGTAACCTTCTTTCTAAAAGTGGTCTTAAGGTTATCACATGATGAATCGCCATTGTGATCCTATTTCCACGCTTGGAACGCGGTCTTTGTATGTGATACCTAGAATCCTTCTGTAACATCTCAATTCCATTTCTCGGATCTTCTCCCCTTTGTTCTACATTTAGAGTCTATAATTTCGTACGCTTAGACATAATCAGCGGTTCTCAACCGTTTATGCTCGGCGACTCCTTTTTTACTATCCCCCACTCTGCCGCGACCCCCCTCCCCCTGCAAACACACACAGCAATAGTAGAAATAGACAGAAACAATCCATTTTTTCGATGGTCTTTGGCGACCCCTGGCAAATCGTCAATCGACCCCCAAGGGGGTTGCGACCCACAGGTTTAGAACCCCTGGCTTAGAAGAATGTCATCATGGCCAGTGAGCGCATTTTTTATTGTGCTGGAGCCAGAGCTGGATATAAGGCTAGGCAGCCGTAGCTACCGCCCCGGCCACCACTTACGTAAATCCGGCCCTGCTGAGAGCTACGCTACTGACTTCCCATATTGTTTTGAGCTCTGCAAGTGACGTTTTGAAGAAGAATGAGAAGTTTCCCTTTCATGATGATGTTAAGGTCATCTGTTTCTATGGTCAACGATTAACGAGAAGGTGTCATGTGGCCTGCACAACGACCAACCGCCTTTACTTTACCCAACTAAAGTCAGGTACCCGTTAGAGCTGGTTGAACCCTGGGGCGCCCTAAAAATCCCGAAATTCAAAATCCCAGCCTTCATCGAGATTCGAACCCAGGACCTCAGGTTCGGACGCCGAGCGCTTAACCACTCAGCCACCGCGCCCCAAGTGACGTTGTAGGCCGTGACATTCTGTAAGCGTGATCGAGAGGCCAAGTGTGCTTGAACTTGATTGGCTTGGCAACCTAGAAGGGGGCTCGAGGTTTGACACCCGACTCGGACCAAAAGCGCTCTGAGCATGCTATAAGCATGAAAGTAGCGCTATATAAAAGTTATAATAATAATTCTGGCCAGTAACTCAGGTAAAGAAGGTTAAATGTTTGTAAAATGTTTGATATGTTTCGGATGTCCCTTCAGAGTTAAAGATAACTTGTTTCCTAGTCCAAACCTCCCGCAGGACAACGGGGGATGGAAACGGGCAGGGTTTGAACCCGGGACCATCGAACGACAGTCCAGCGCGCAAACCTCACGACCAGGCAGCCAGCCGGGTATTGGAGGCGCGGTGGCTGAGTGGTAAAGCGCTTGGCTTTTGAACACGGGATCCCTGGTTCGAATCCTGCTGAAGACTGGTATTTTTAATATCGGGATTTTTAGGTCCAGCCAGCTCTAATTGACATTAGTTGCGGCCACATTACATCCTCGCTAACCGTCGTTAAACAGATGACCTTTACATCGCCTGACCCATAGAACGCAAGGTCTGAAAGGGAAACTTTATTGTCCGATATATGAAGATGTTTTTTTTTTCCGATATATGACAAAGGTAGGCTACTATCCGGTATCTGGGATAAGTATTATCGTGCATATGGAATGTTAATGTACCGGTATATGAAATAGATATCGTCTGGTATATTTAAGAAGTATTATCAGATACATGAAATATGTATTGTCCCCATATTACAGAAGTATTTTCAGATATCTGAAATGTGAATTGTCAAATTGGGAAAATCGCCGATGTTTTGCGACCAACAATGTCATATTTCTGGGTTATTCTGGGTATTGCCTTTTCGAATAAAATATATCTTTTTTGTCACTGATATCCCACCAGATAGTTAGATCTACATGTTGTCAGTAATCGTAATGCTCCGCGATACTGTTATTTTTTTAAAACGATACCCTTGAGTATCGCCACAAAAAAAAAACAACAAAAAAAAATCGATCATTCGTTTAGCTGGCAGCATCAACAAGTGTCTGATTCATTGAAGAATGTAAGTCAAGATTTAAAACTCTACGAGTACTCACCAGAACGATTCCCACTCGAAGGAAGTAATCGAATCTGTTGTCGTCGGCTCAACATCAACTCCTGCCTGTTCATCATAGGTGTTTCGAATGACTGCCGCCCAATGCTGCCAGCATTCTAGAAATTGTTCTGACGTCTGCTCGTGTCCTTTCCGATCGTGCCAGAGTTGTGTTTCCTTGAAAGGGTATTCCCGCGCGTTGTTCTTTGAAATCAAGACTTCAAACTTACAGCGAAACAATTCTTCGCTTTTATGGTATACTTTTTCCCTTTCTTCTGAAATGACATTTGACATTTCAATCCACTTGACATTTAAACACTGTGCTTAAGTTCACTTTTTTTTTTTAAAGTTATGGTTTGTGTCTTTTATTGCGAGATTGAGATTTAGTGTATTTCCATTATAAATAATTGTTTGCAAATGTTGAAAGTAGGAGTGGCGTTATTTTCGTTAAATTTCAAATCTCTGATCCCAAACACAGCAAGATGTTTGCTGGTCATAACAGCGGTGTCAGCATTTCGTCTGCTGAGCACGCCACAGTGGTGTCAGTATGTCGTCTGCTGAGCACGCCACAGTGGTGTCAGTATGTCGTCTGCTGAGCACGCCGCGGTGGTGTCAGTATGTCGTCTGCGGAGCACGCCGCAGTGGTGTCAGTATGTCGTCTGCTGAGCACGCCGCAGTGGTGTCAGTATGTCGTCTGCTGAGCACGCCACAGTGGTGTCAGTATGTCGTCTGCGGAGCACGCCGCAGTGGTGTCAGTATCTCGTCTGCTGAGCACGCCGCAGTGGTGTCAGTATCTCGTCTGCTGAGCACGCCGCAGTGGTGTCAGTATGTCGTCTGCTGAGCACGCCACAGTGGTGTCAGTATGTCGTCTGCTGAGCACGCCACAGTGGTGTCAGTATGTCGTCTGCTGAGCACGCCGCAGTGGCGGGATGTCGTAAAACCTAAGGGGTGGGGGCGGAAAGAGAAAAACAATAATTAGAAGTGATATATCACGTGACTTCGCAGAAGGCATACTATAACAAATAAATACAATAGCAATTCTTTGTAAAAAAAAAAAGAAAAGGGGTTATTAGAGTACAAGTATACTAACGTTTTGTCGTGACACATTCACGCTGTGACGCACACGTGACACACTCACGTCGTGACACATCCACACGTGACATATCCACAGTGACACACTCTCGCGTGACACACTCACGTCATGGTAACGTTGCGTAACTTTATGTTTATTTAAATCCTCTTCTGGTTGTCACAGATATGTGTGTGTGTGAGTGAGCAAAGTTAATTATTTTGTAAGGTGTTTCACGGCTCACCGACAGACTTGACAGAGTACAGACAAAGAGTAGGAATAGTGTGTGACACTTAGATTTATACCTGGTAGGGCGACTCGATACCCGTAGGATGGGACAGACACGGACGATTTAGTAGCGTTAGTTTAGGCGTGGGTTAGGGTCTCAGCCTATATATAGTAGAGTTTTGGGGCAGTCGGGACACAGCGCCATGTAGTGTTAGCAGGGGCGTGTGTCGTGTGCTAGGCGCTTTCTGGGGAACGACACATACAAACATTGGGAGCAGGTCGCCGAGGCTGGCTCGCGATCTTGGCTCCAAGAGGTGAGAGTTGTTTGCCAGAGACAACATGTAGGAACTAATTCTTAGGGACCAGGGTAAGAAGAAATGTTTTTATTAGCGGCCCCCGAAAGGGGAAAAGACGCTATTAGTTTTGTGCGAAATGTCTGTCCGTCTGTCCGTCTGTCCGTCTGAGATATTGAAAATCCGACTTCACAATATTTTAGACCATTCAAAGTTCTGATGCAACGGCTACTTTTTTTTTTCCTGAAAGCGAAAATTCTAATTTTTAAAAATCAATTATGCAAGCAGTTTTTTATATGAAAAAGCTAATTAGTATGCATTATATTTTACACCTAATTTAAGACGAATAGTAATCTTATAAATATCACTTTCGTGAAAATTTTTCTATATAGCGGAAATTTTTTTTTTTTTTTTTTTAGAGAATTCGAAAATGAGATTGAGCCTTTTCAAAGAAATTAACTTATTTAGTTCGAACCGAGGGTCCCGCGTTCGAATCCTGGTGAAGACTGGGATTTTCAACTTCTGAGTCTACCCAGCTCTAATGGGTACCTGACATTAGTTGGGGAAAAGCAAAGGCGGTTGGTCGTTGTGCTGGCTACCTGACACCCTCGTTAACCGTAGGCCACAACGACAGATGAACTTTACATCATCTGCCCTATAGACCACAAACTAGTTAGGCCAGGTTCACATCTAACTTTACATTCACTTTCACGTATCCTTTGATCTGCGGGACGGTTGGGGCACTACACAAGATCTGTTAACCTTCTTTCTCCATTCTTATCTCTCATTTGTCTTTGATATAATTTCATTCGGATGTTCTTTCTGAAAATATTGAAGCCTACCTGGGTGGAGCACTGGTCGTGCGGTTTGCGCGCTGGAGTGTCGTTTGGATTTATCGACGATCGAAGGTTCAAACCCTGCCTGCTCCCATCCCCCGTCGTCCTGCGGGAGGTTTGGACTAGGAAGTAAACTATCTTCAACTCTGAAGGATTATCCGAATTATGTAAAACATTTTACTTCGGGGGCCGATTTTGAGTTTGTGTTTCCACACAAACTGTCTTTTGTAACCTTGTTAGTTATATATCTAGCTTTAGATGTTAGTTGATTGTGAATAAATAGAATGGCGCTTTAGCGAGTTGTTAGCGATATTTTGATTATGTGTCTATTTAGAGTGACAGTCTTAGTGAGTCTTAGTGACAGTCTTAGTGACAGTCTGACAGTCTGGGTGGCAGTCTTGAGCATGTGGCCGTCTAGCGTAGAGAAACAGAATAGATGTTAGCGACAGTGGCGTAGTCAGCAAGACAATGAACGACATGCAGTGATTGACATCAGATGACATGGACAGCGGTACTGAACTCTGATGCAGTCTGCGGCGCTGGGTCCAGTGAATGGAGGATGGAGTAGCCGTGGTGGTCTGATTGGCATGGGTGATTAATTGCTGTATTGTTGATTATGTCTTTATTGTTTATTATGTTAACAGATATCAGAGTTTTATTGGTACATAGTATTGAAGCCACTTGTCTTATGTTAGTAATTTTATGTTATTCATAATATATGTTTGTAGTTATCAATTCATTTCATCAATCTATCAATACATTTATTACATGATTTTAAAGTGGCCATCCATGCCTATTTAGAACATTAAATATTAGTTTTAATTAGAGAATTTGACTTTATTATGAGTATTCATTATGTGGTCATTTATGTTGTGACATTGTTGTCATTAGTTTAATTTATATACATTCAAAGTAATTACATGCACCAAGAGCGAGAATCATCGTAGACAACTTGTCATCAAGAGCCAATGGAATAATACTGGTACTTGTATATATTAGAGTGAGGTAAAATGAAGAAGTAACGAGAGGGCTAATATGTAGGGTCGTGACACTGGTGTTCAGTAAAGTGTCTGCTGTGTAATAATTAAATATACTTCTCTTTACTTGATTTGTTTGTCGCGTATGTCTACTACTGAGCACTACATCTAAGATAGAACAACAACATTAAGATTCATAAGAATAACTCCTAGCTCAGCAGACGATGCCCGTTTATTGACACTAAAATATATATATATATATAATCCCGCCTTAAAGGCACAGTGAATAATATTTCACAAAACATTCGTCCAAGTCATGTAAGTGCTGAACATATGCTTCTAATTTTCTACTTATATATCTTATCTTATCTTATATAATACAGACGTTTCTTCAAAAAAGAAGATGATTACGTCCTACGCGTCATGCATTCAGTCATGCATATTAACCAATGACTTAAATTCTGCCAAGTCACTGGTTTTCCTGGCTAGCTCAGGCAACCCATTCCATGCTCTAATAGCACTAGGGAAGAAGGAGCTTTTGTACAAATTTGTCCTAGCATATGGGACGAGGAATGTGCCTTTATCTTTGTGTCTTTCAGAGTATTTTATTAAATTTTGTTTTGTATTTGAAGATTATGGTTCAGTGTTTTATGTATAATTGCTACTATACTTTTGAGTCTTCTATCCTGAAGGCTTTCTAAATTTAGTGATTTTACTAAAGGTGTTACTCTAGTCCAGGGGTCGGCAACCTTTTAAGTCGGAAGAGCCAAAAATTACAATTTACAAATTTTTAAAATTTTAAAGAGCCACAACGTTTTTTTTTTCCTTGCCAACACTACGTAGTACTCACATTACTACTTTTTTATGAAAAAAAAAATGTTTTCATAAGACAAAATATTTATTTATTCATATATAAGTAGTGTTTTCACAGCAAAAGTAGATAATATATATATATGGCATTATTAGATTATTGTTTTGTTCATGTTGGTAGCAAATAAAGCAGTTAAACATTTATTTGCAACACTAACTTGTACTTCAATAACAAGCAATTAAGCAAACAAATTCAATGGGAGCGATGGCTTTGGTTTTAGAAATTTTGCATACATTTGGCTCATAACTTGTTGTTTTTAGTTTCAAACACGACTCTAAATTTCCATTTGTTTGTTGGCTTCTTACTTTTAATAATATCATGCAGGAGAACGCTTGCTCGGACGAATATGTAGGTCCGAATATAGCACTCGAATTGCCAACTTCATCACCTCAATGTTGCAAACTGGAAGATTATTTCTTGCGCCGAATCAACTCGCGACATTTTTTTAAAGGATGTCCACTTGTTGCGTTACGTACATGCATTTCTGGACTTTCAACTTTTCCGACTTGCTGTTAAACTCTTTACATTTTCAATTAAACAAAGTTTTACTTTCAATCAATGGCATTTCTAGAACTCCAGTATCAATTTTAAATGGATCTATTAGGATTTCGTTACTACATGTGTTGATTTACTAGTAATGCTAGAATGATTTTGCTAGTTTGTAGTATTTTATTACTGTCATAAAATATAGTTTTATTGCTGTCATAAAATACTGTCAACAAATTCATCTTTGAATTATTTTTTTTGTAACTTAGCTGAAGTAATTCGTGTCAACAGTTGCACTGATATTATCGCGATATTTCTTTAGACATTGAAAAAAAAGTAACTTACCGCTCTTCTGCAATAATAATTTTTTTTTCAAAAGAAGGCTGATCTTCTGTCCAAACATCGCCTGCGTTTCCATTTCCTTATGGTTTAACATTCATCTCATTTAATTTCGCTGTTATGTAAAGTTAAAATTTTTGCAACCTTTTGCCGTTCTCTAATTCAGGGTGATAAATTGTCTTTTTCATTTAGGAATGTATTTAATTCATTCAAGCACAAGCCTAAACGTTTCAACACCTTACCTTTGGAAAGCCATCACACTTTATTGTGAAGGAGATCGGAATATGGAGTTTCCATTTCGCTTAAGAATTCTTTAAACTGACGATGGTTAAGTGCTTTTGACAAGATGCTAATAACAATCTTGATTACCGAACTTATGACCTCATCTATTTTGGCCTGAATCGTTTGGTCTAAAAGCGCTTCTTGGTGTATTATTCAGTGAAACGAAAGAATTTCGCAATTTATTTTACTTCGAAGAATCGTAGTTGCTCCTTGTTATTTAAACGATTTTAATGTCTTCAATGTATTTTTGCTCGGCATACGCTCTATCATCCCCTCTAGTTTGTCTCCAGAGCGGTAGCAATCCAAGTTCTTCTTTTGGAACTTGGGAAGACATACATTACAAAAGGTCAACTTATTCGTGTCTTTTATGTTGCAAAACTCCTCTATAGCAAGTGACAAGACAGAAGAATATTGAATATATTCCACCTGCAAATATGTTACATTTGAAGACATTTTAGCTCTTCTATCTTGTACTGTTTTAGCTTTTATTTTTTTTTTCAAGTTTTTTTTTTTCGAAATCATGAAAATGTTTTCCAGATGCAGGTATAAAGCAATCTTTGACATACCATATGTAAATGGTTTGCCTTTTTTGTGCAAGTTCTAGTGGTACGTCCTGGTACCCCAACGTTTGCCAGATCAGCATGACTTATAGATTGCTTCTAACTTTGAGAAGATAATTCGCTTCTAACTCATTTACCTGAAACAATAAACTATACGTCACAGCCAAAATCGAATTAAAGCGTACATAGAAGCATTAGACGACGGCGTCATTCAAGAGCTTCTGACGGACTGATTACTGTGACGACGCGTGTAATGGGGGAGGGGTGTGGTGAAAAGCTAGTACAAGTGGCTGAAGATAGAATCAGTGCCTAATCCTCGTTAAAAAATTAAGAACTTTTTGAAAAAAAAATTTTTCGATAAAATAAATAATATTTGCGAATGGAACGAAAGAGCCGCAGCTTCACATCCAAAGAGCCGCATGTGGCTCGCGAGCCGCAGGTTGCCGACCCCGGCTCTAGTCAAATGTGAATATTCGTTTGTTATGAATCTCAATGCTCAATTATGAACATACAACATACAGCCATCCTTTCCAAGGACTATAGCGCAACTGATCTCTGACCACGTGGTCTGCTCTGTTATTTACTAGTTTTAGAGAGTATGTTAGTTTTGTTAGACAAATATATTGTGTACTGTTTTTGGCGACGGCAAAAGTAGTGACGTAGTAGACAAACGAATGACGTAGGCGAACAGGAGAGCAACATGGCGATAGTATGAAAGTAGTTTGTTTTGGATGTTAGTTAGAAATAGCGACGTTTATGAAGACTAGACGGACTTCCTAGTGATAAAAAAATGTGCCATTTGAAACAGTAACAGTCGTTCTGAAGTATATTATTAACGTGTAATGTTTTGTGGCTAATGTGAAGTAATAGTTGAGACAGAAGCGAAGTCAGATTAGATTAGCCCACAACAGCTCCCAGAACGAGGCTTACCCATCATTCCAAGCAAGCATTCACTTTTTTTCCACGTGAAACTTGTTACCCATGAATTTTAAGTGTACTCCGTGACTCCCGACTGCTTCATGTCACAAATAGCTAGCAAAAATTGATGTGACAGTCATGACACATCTATGCGTGACGCTCATGTTAGACTTTCACACGTGACACACTCACTCCAAAGCTTATATCAACTCACTCTGTCTGTTTAACTGGTAAAAAAGTTTCTTAGTTAATTAATTATTGGTAATTAATTATTTTGTTTGGCATCTTCAACAAGGGAAAGAAATCATACTTGGCAGATGTGTTTGCATAAGTTGAATTAGTCCCCTTGAGGCATTTTTAGACCTGGTTGAACATTTTTTTTATGCATTCACAAGAAACCATCTTCTTCCCTTCCCCTTTCCCAACTGGTCTAGACAAGTGATAGGATCATAGCGCATTCAGAATTCTAAAAGCTAAACAAAAACAATTGGTAAAAATATTTCTACCGCACAGATTTCTTATATCGAAGGGATCGATGACCGCAATTAGTTTAAAAATAATTAATAATAATAATAATCTTTAATATCCATAATATATTTAAATCAAATTTTTTAAAAGCATTTTTTAAAGTTAGGATAATCGGATAGAGGAAAAAAATATAAAGGGGTCAAAGTCAGGTGAATAGGAAGGCTGTGTAACCACAGGGATGCCTTTTGAGGTCAAAAACTTCTGTGAAGGATAGGGCAGTGTGACATGGGGCGTTGTCTTAACGGAACCTCCATTTGTCTGCCAGGTCTGGTCTCACGCGACCTAAGAAAGCTCGGATGAGCAAATCGAAGATCAAATCAATGCTGATTTGTTTTTGTTTTGACAGATGGGAATCGGTCAGGACAAACTGTCAACCCATTCCCTGAAAGACTCAGAAAAAAGGAAACAACAGCTTATAACAAATGTGAACCTTATTACTGTAGTAAAGAGACCAATTAGTAAAGCAAAGTTCCCCTTTCAGACCTTGTGGCCCATAGGGCAGATGATGTATAGGTCAACTGTTTCTGTGGCCTACGGTTAACGAGTGTGTCATGTGACAAGCACAACGACCAACCGCATTTTCCTTATTTACTAGAAGAGACCAATTAAAGAAAGGCAACTCTCCACTACTCCGCTACAGCTAATTATTAAATACCTTAGTGCTGGAATTTCTAAATAATAATAATAAAGTAGCAATAACCGAATAAACAATGCACACTACTAGATAGAATTATTATAGTTTTATATATTTGTTATTACGGTAGTAAATATTACGGTTTTTATTAACTCTTTTAAATACATAAATTAATTGTATAACAAATTGTTAAATTTCAATCTTTATTAGACAGACCTATATTGTCTATATTGTAATACAAGTATGGCTAAAGAGTCATAAAAAATGAAAACAATGGGGGACAGTTCAACTCCAACTTCCCCAACCAAATTGACAAGAAAAAGAACGCTATCCTCCTCTTCAGACGACCCTAACGGGGACACACAGCCAGAGAGGACGAATGAAGATCCTCGGTTGGAGGAAGAGAGAGGGAAAGAAGAGGGGGAGATCGAGGAGAATTCTTCCGACTCCTCGACTAAATTAGTAATAGACGAGGGGGGGGGGGAAGCCCCACATCCATACAGTAAATAAACAACAAAACAGGTTAATAAAAAACATTTCATAAAATGATCACACACACCCACACACTCATATACACACAACCCATCATCACGCAATCATGGCAGACATTAAAATCTTAACTCTTAACATCCGTAGCTTAAATAATAAACATAAATATATAGTACACCTCGCTAGAAAATATAAACCGGATGTTCCTTCAAGAAACAAATACTTCTACCACATATCAAGCAAAACAAACTACAACACACATGGGATTCATGGGAGGTTATTTTAGCTTAGGTAGAAACTATAAGGGGGTAGCCATCTTACAAACATCCGATAGATACAAAATCACACACACTCACAACGACAACAATGGGAGGGTAGTAATACTTAGAGTAGTTTCACAAGAACAGAAATACACACTAGTCAATATCTACGCACCCGCTCAGAGAGGGAGAGAAAAACGTGAGTTTTCCAAAACCTCAGTGACACACTACAAACCACAAACAGAGGAGAACAACTAATAATAGGAGGGGATTTTAACTTTATAGAGGCACAACTGGACAAACAATACACACACACACAATATCCTCCCTCTCAGCCGGTAGCAGAAACACACAACTACATGGGAGAAATAGTAAACTATTTCCACCTGGTAGATGCTTATAGGAAATTAGAGCCGAATGGCAAGGAAACTACATTAACACACAAGTCCTATCAGGTTGAAACCAGAATTGACCGTTTTTACACACTCACGGACACCAACATACTTAGTGTGACACATTTAGGAGAAACCCTACATTACTCCGACCAAAAGGTGTACTTTTGGAACTTGGAAAAAAATGATAAAAAGAAAAAAAACAAAAGAATCCCATTGGAAATTAAACAACCTTTTGGAAGACCCACTAATCAAAAGAGTAATAAACCAACTCCTGCTAGCAACAACACAAGACATAGAAAGCGAATACAAATTAACCAAGACGTGGACAATAATCAAAAATTCCATCAAACAACAATTTAAAATCTTAGCAAGAATCAAACAAACAAAGAGGGTAAATGAAGAAAACAGAATAAAAAATCTGCTTACTCAAACGCAGGATGAAATTGAAAAAACAGACCTAACCACACAACTTGAAGAGTTATACAAACACAAATATAGAGGAGCCGAAATCAGATGCAAAAAACACCCAGATATCAGAAGGGCCAAACAAATTATACTTGGCGGTAGAACAAAATACACACAAAAATAGAATAATAATCAACATAACAGACAAAGAAGGAAACAAAATACAGGAGAGTGACAAAATAATAGAAATTTTTACAAAACATTTCGTCAACATGTATAATGAAGATCAAACAGATACAGACGCACAAAACATACTTCTAAAACACTGTAAAACATTACCTCCATCAGAAAAAACAAAAGACAAATAGACCCTTTACATTAGAGGAGCTGAGGGCTGCTTTAGACACAACACAAAATAACAAATCCCCTGGCCCAGACGGTTTGACATATGAATTCTATAAAACTTTTTTCTCCCAAATAGGACCCCTACTACTAAGACTATACAATGACATGTTAGAAACAGGACAGACGCCTACAGACTTTAATCTTGCATACATCACACTATTACCAAAAAAAAAACTGAAAACAACACAACACCTAGTGACTTTAGACCCACTTCCCTTTTAAATGCAGACTATAAACTGCTGACCAAAATGATTTTTTTAAGAGTTAGGCCCCTTATACCCCATCTACTAGGACAAGACCAGTACTGTAGCAACCCGGAAAAAAAATATAGACGAACTGAACCACTTTTTACGAGACATCATATATTACTGTAAAGACAAAGACTTGAAAGCAGCCCTCATGTCCATTGATCAAGAAAAAGCTTTCGACAGAATTGACCATGACTACTTATTCAAAATACTAGACAAGACAGACATAGACTTTGATAACATCTTATCTTATCTTATATAATACAGACGTTACTTCAAAAAAGAAGATGATTACGTCCTACGCGTCATGCATTTAGTCATGCATATTAACCAATGACTTAAATTCTGCCAAATCACTGGTTTTCCTGGCTAGTCTACACCGATGCCACAAGTCAACTTATAATAAATCAAACACTAAGCAGCAAGATTCCTATTAGAAGATCTGTTAGGCAAGGTTGTCCCCTATCCCCCTTTTTATACACCCTTTGCCTAGAACCCCTGTTAGAGAATATTAGGTTAGACAAAGAAATTTTAGGAATAAAAATCCCCGATCCAACACCCGTAGTCAAAATTAAAGCTTATGCCGACGATACCACACTTTTCCCCACCTCAGAAAAAGACATAGCTAAAATTATAGAGAAATATACATTAGTTGGGAGGGCGAGCGGGTCCAAAATAAACATTAATAAATCCTCAATTATGGGTTTGTGTAGGTGGGAAATCCCCCCCCCCCCCCAACATTCCCTTTAACCTTAAAATACAGAAAGAAATAAAAGTATGTGGCATCGTGTGGACTAGCAACCCAGCACACTATTGTCATGAACAGTGGGCGGAGATTCTGGCCCACACAAAGAACGTGATTAGAATGTTTCAGTACATGGCGACAACCATATTTGGGAGAGCTATATTAATAAACAACTTGGTCATCCCGAAGATAATCTACTTAGCAAATATAGTAGAACCTCCTCCTAATTTCATAAATAACATCAATACCACTATCAGAAATTTTATTTTCAAAAACACAATAAGGAACATAAAACATACAACACTCATACAAGACAAAAACGAAGGAGGGATAGGCTTACAAGACATTCACACAAAAATCAAAACGCTTAGAATAAAATTTGTAGAGAAAGTAGTAAGGTCTCCCAATAACTTCCCCTTAGTATTATATTATTTTGGACTTAGACTAAACAAACTCCTCCCCATTCAAAACAACACACCCCATCATTTTGGTAACCACACACATCCATTCTACAGATCACTCACAAGACACCTACCCAGCAATGAAAACATAACACACCATGACTCAAAAACAATATACAGTAATATACACTATACTCATAGACAAGTTGAAAGAAAACCTAGAAGTTAGAATAAAGTGGGTCAGGGAGTTAGGGGGTTAAACCAACCAACTGGACAGACACATTCACACATTTACACAACAAATACATAACACCCAAAGCACGAGAAGTAGCCTACAAATTACTCTTCGGGATGACCCCAATAAAAGGAAGACTTTCAACTACAACAGGGTCCAAATATACCTGTGTAATTTGTAAAAAAGAAAACCAAAACCCAGAGAGACACTTATTTAGTGAATGTGAGCTGGTTGAGAAAGCAAAAAAACTTTAGAAGATATTATTGACGCAAACAGCCAAACCTGTGCAAATGTTTTCTTAAATAAAGTACCTAAAGCCATAAATAAACTAAGAGATGTCAATGTAATTATTTTATTAGAATATAGAAACCTTATTTGGAATACCTACCTACAAATTGTCTACCATAATAAACTATGTGATAGAGTATTATTAGATCACATTTTTAAGAAAATTATTGAACGCAAAGTGATACAATATAGCGCTAAATAAATATATCAAGATTGTCCACTATCTTAAAGAAAAGGAAATATATATATATATATATATATATATATATATATATATATATATATATATATATATATGAATGCGTGTGTATAGAAATATATCCCAAATGACCCTTTTTATATATTTAAAGACCCTGTAACCATATAATTAAAAAAGCTAGTACTCCAAATAAAAAACAGTGATCGCCCCTTGAAATTGACCAGGTTTAAGACAATTCAAGACAGTACACAATCACGAAGGCCACGCCTTGACCTTGCGTGTGTTCAGACTTAAACCAAAGTTTTGATCTACAAAGACGAGCGAGATAGGCAGGAGAAAACGAGACGAGAGATTTCATTCGATTAAAACAGAATCATATCGAAATGGAACAGTAGGCCGGCAAGTAAAGGAACGGAAACACAATAAGGAACCAGGAGCGAACACGTGAAAAACCCAAGAAAAGGGAAAGAAGAGTAACTCCAAGAAATCAAGGACAAGGGCAGACCTTTACGTTTTATGTAAACACAGTTTTTCTTCTGTTGTTCCTGTATTGAGAATCAGGCATGACCACATGATATCTAAACAAACAATTCTTTGTATAAATTTGTACTTTTAACAATTATGTCCATAGTGACTTCTTTACGAATATTGCAAAAAATACCACCACTATCCGTATTGTGCATACCTGTGCAGTCTACATACAAATATATTATTTCTTACTACCTTGCAAACTGCTACATTCTATGCAGGCATTGTTCTTATTCTGTTGTTCTTATATTGAGCATCAACATAACCTCATATCTCTTCAAGTTTTTGCATCAAATCGTTACTAAATTAGTATTTAGTTTCACCCTTTTTTTAATTTAATATATGTCAAAGTTTTTACTAATGTTTAAAATAAAAAAAAAGTCTCCACCACCATTGTCAATATTGCGCATGCTTGTGTAGTCTAAAGAGAAATAATATATTAAAGAGGGGAAGAGGAAAAATTTTTTAAAAAAAGGGGGGGGGAGGGGGAAAATATTCAAGAAAAAAAAAGTATATATATATACATATATATAGATACATATAAAATAACTTTCAGTACGACTCTAATTGGTCCCTGTGACCCAAAAAGAAAAAAAAAAGCCATAGAGATATTGTCTCAATACAGAAACTCCCGATATACTGACTCTAGCAGACAGGATTTCCACCTTGATGATGAGGAAGTAGTTTTCCGAATCTCAAGGGAGGAAATCAAAAATTGTCATATAAAGGGAGACAATAAAAGAAACAAGAAAAAGAAACAATATAAATGTTTAAATGCCTATGTTCACATATAAGTGTGTACACACATAGATGTGTATGCACGTTTGATACATTTGCACATTAGCGCGTCAGTGCAACACAGCTTGTGTTTACGTAATAAATGGAGTTCCTAATTTGTCTTCCCTCTTAAACACTAGTTTGTTATTTGTGTAATACAAATATTCTACATGGTGTCAGGGTAAAACTTAAAAAGCTGTCCAGACAAAGGTTTTTATTAATCTAATAATGGCTTCTTTTTATTTTAAGCAACCAATCTTGAATTGGAATGCTAAAGATCTGTATCAAGAGTTTTTAAGGTTTCAACAGCAGGCGAGCTTTTGTTTCAACGGACCGTTAGCTGGTGCCGATAGTAAACAGGGCCGAGAAGTTTACAAAACTCTAAATATTGCTGATAGTGAAGAAGGGAGATCCGCAATTGCTATTAAAGAAAATAGAAGACTACATAAGGCCAAGACAAAATAAAAGCGTGTCTAGATTTAGAGCACATCAGAGAAAGCAGGTAGAAGGAGAAAGTTTTGATAACTTTGTTAAAGACCTAAAGCTTCTCATTATGGACTGTGAGTATGACAACCCAGACGATATGCTTATTGATTTGATTATTAGTGGAGCCATACACGAAAAGGTACAGTTAAGACTACTTGACCAGGGACAGAAGTTGACCCTTAGCAAGGTTATAGAACTCGGACAACAATATGAGATGTAATAGAAGCGCTATAGCTATATACACGCCCAGATTTACAATATATTATAAGATTTCTGATCAAGAATACAAACTGGAAGAGGAAACACTATAAACACATTAGTAACATGCCAAAAAATATCAAAAAGCATTCTGCATAATCATATTTATATATCAGATGAAATGAGGTCTTTAAGTAAAAACCTTAACAGCACAATTTTAACAATGAAAAAAGAAAAAAATATTTAATTGGGGATGAAGTGACCGGGGATGAAATGACCGGGGGAGAAGTGACCGGGGATGAAATGACCGGGGATGAAATGACCGGGGAGGAAGTGACTGGGGAATGAAATGACCGGGAATGAAATGACCGGGGATGAAGTGACCGGGGATGAAATGACCGGGGGATGAAATGACCAGGGGATGAAGTGACCAGGGATGAAGTGACCAGGGATGAAGTGACCGGGAATGAAGTGACCGGGGATGAAATTACCGGGTGATGAAATTACCGGGGAGGAAGTGACCAGGGATGAAACGACCGGTCACCGTTAAATCGCAGGGTCACCATGATTCACCACCACAGTACACATTTTTCGGTCGTATATTTCACTAGTGTCTTAAAGGATTGCTTGTTTTCCTAAAAGATTCATTTCCAATAAAGTACACATATTTGCTTATGATAAATGAAGTCTAGTGTTCAACGCCTTTTTTTTTTTATTACATTTACACAACGCCTGCGTTAAAACAGGGCCGGATTTACGATTGTTCAGGCAGGCTCGCTACAAGAGGAGAAGCAACAAAGAGGGCTGCTGTTTTTTTATGCTGCTGCGTTTATCATGTTTGAAGCTTCCTTGGCATGTGTTTGGGGGGGGAGGGGGCGGGGGGGGGGGGCGCGAGGCCAGAGGGCGAAATCGTATCCAGTTATCTGGGGCCCTAATGTCTCTCATTGCGGGCTTGGTGCAATACCATAAAAGAGGATTTCAACATTGCAAAAAAAAATATATAACATATTTACAAAATATGCCTATTGAATATGAAAAAATATAAGAAATGGGAATTTAAAACTTTTTTATCCTGTTATATATGAGTCTTATTATTAGAACTATTTATATTATTAGGATAATTTCTATTGAAACTTTAAGAGGGTTGGGGGCCTTAAATCAAAATCCTGTCCTGGGCCTTCACTTTATAATGTCCGGCCCTGCTCCAAAGACAATTAATCTACACAAAAATTAAACTGTATAGGACCAAAATGTTGAGACACTTTTGGCAAAGCACACCGGTCTCTCTAATATTAACAAGTATCAACAATAGTTTTTCCCCTTTGGTGAAATTTTGTATTTACATCTTCAGTTTTTATCCCCCCTGGCTTCTGCCTACGAAATCAACTCATACAAAATACAGGTGTGATAGTGTGACAGACTGACATGTAACTACAGCCTCTTGCTTACCTTTCGATTTCATCAGCAGACGTGAAGAAACACACCGTTATTAGTTTGGTTACTCCCCGCGTTTCACGTGTTGATCTGTGTCATCTGATAGCCATAGTTTTGCCGTGTGTCACCGGTACACAAATCATTGACTAAACGGTCGATAAGGAAAAAAAAAAAAAGCTAAATCTCAGGTACTAAGCACCTCGCAGAACTCACACTCACGGAAAGCTGGGAGCAGACGGCAGAGCCGCGGCACGCGCAGGGGTAGCCATGTTGGGCGTGGAACTCTTTGTTGCTTGGAGACAGTGTCACTTGTGATATTCGCTTCTGCTACAGTATGTTTCATTAAGAGTAACCTCCCATTTTTCCACTAACATTTCCGATGATGCAACATTTCTAACCACTAGGAGTAGCGACCCAGCATCCAAGGGTAGCAGGTGGTCTTTGAATTGGTAAAGAACACAAGGGCTCGCAAAACCTTCCTTTAGTGAACAAGAAAGAAGAGGCAAAGATGAAAAGACTACGTCAGAGAGTCGACAGGCCTGTCACTGACACCGACTCTACTTCAAGATGAAAAATGTGAACATGGAACATGTGTGATGCCTCAACGGTTCAACAGTTACTAAATTTTTTTATGGTGAATATATATATATACATGTACATACAGTGCCGGTCTTATGCCACTGCAACCAATGCGGCCGAGTTGGCCCCGCACTTGCATAGGCCCCGTGCGAATTCTAGGTGTAAATTATTAAATTATTATTAAAGGGTTCCTGGGGGGGGGGGGCAGGGTTGACCTAGAAATATTTATCCATAATAAAATCAGAAATAAGGTATATGTTTCTTACATAAACATTAATGCACAATAAAATTAAAAAAAAAAGATGTCTAAATAAATATGTGTGCTTGTATTTTTGGCTTCAATTAAAACCTTTAGAAAAGAATGGTACTATTTTTTTTTAATTATATTAACTTATTTTATAACGGAAAATTTTAGTTACTTATACCGGTAAAGTATAAAATCTCATGAAATAACCCACAATTAGAGTTTAAAAATTAGATCTAGTAACCAATAAAATAGAAACGAAATTGTTGGATTTTTAAGAAACATTTGACCTGTATAACTATTTTTTAGTGTAAAATACATGCTTGACTAACCATGCCGATGTGCTATTTTCTTGTCTGACCACTAAAAATACAACTAACACTATTGCATAACCGTGAAACGCGCAAGGGAAAAAAACAGTGTGGTCTTGTCATTATGGACTGCACACTCAGTACACTATATAGACCTACACGTGTACGTCTAGCTGGCCAGGTTGTTAAAATCAGTTGGACACACCGTCTATTTACTTTCTGGGCTGGGAGGGTGTGTAACTATTTTAGTGTAAAGAACATACTTGACTAGCCGTGCCTCGTCTGACCACTCCACATTAAGCAAAAACACTATTGCGTAACACGTAATGAAAAAAATTGCAAGGTAGTCTTGTAGTATCATCAACTACACACGTACAGTACACTAGGCCTACGTGTGTATGTCTAGATGCCCAGGTTGTTAAAATCAGTTGGACACAGTCTATTTACTTTTTGGTCAAAAGAGGGTGTGGATTAAGTTTTTTTTTTTTTTATAGAGTTGGTTATCCTAATGCTTTAAGATCTATATAGGCCTAACTGTTGATTCTTAGATCTCAATAACAAGTCTTAAGACAATAAAAAGGGTGTACTTGATGTTCCTGCAGTTCATAAATTATTGTTTGCCGCAAATGAATTATCTTATCTTATATAATACAGACGTTACTTCAAAAAAGAAGATGATTACGTCCTACGCGTCATGCATTTAGTCATGCATATTAACCAATGACTTAAACTCTGCCAAGTCACTGGTTTTCCTGGCTAGCTCAGGCAACCCATTCCATGCTCTTATACCGCTAGGGAAGAAGGAGTATTTGTACAAATTTGTCCTAGCATATGGGACGAGGAATGTGCCTTTATCTTTGTCTCTTTCAGAGTATTTTATTAAATTGTGTTTTTGTATTTGAAGATTATGGTTCAGTGTTTTATGTATAATTGCTACTTTACTTTCGAGTCTTCTGTCCTGAAGGCTTTCTAAATTTAGTGATTTTACTAAAGGTGTTACTCTAGTCAAATTGATCAAAACCACTAAATAATGACCTAACTCACTAATCAGATTCCCGCTATAAACAGAAATTAAACACCACCACGTGGCTCTCAAAAAAAAATTCGGAACAATCCCATTCATAATATTGCAAAGAAGCTTTTAGCAAAAAAATATTGTATTTTATTATACAGCTACTTTCAGTTGCAAATATTTAATCAGATGACTTCTACCAGCATCTTACTTTACCCTCTTCAAATGCAGACTGACTAAATAGTTGTAAACTGCATCATTTTTTTGATAATCAAAGTTATTGATATCACATGACCAGAAAACAAGGATGTGCATTTCAACCCTGACCACATGTTGAAAAGTTGTACACATTTTAATTAAACTTTTTAGTTAGTAACTAAAAAAAAATTAATTATACTACGATTTCAACTAAACTTTTTTTTTTCTAGTTTAACAATGGCCTTAACTAATTTTCTTTAGTTAAACTAAAAGTTTCTAACTTTTTAGTTAATTTTTGCCTATCACTATCATTCAATATGGAAAACGCCTATTCTACTCGCGATTAAAAAGAAACGGCAATGTCAGCTTTCAATATATAACAAAATGTGATAATAAGGCTGATTGTAACCAAAAAAAAAGAAGTTCAAATACTTAATTTCCTTTGTCACTGGCATACAAATATAGATCTAAATCTATCTCGGCCTCTTAAAAAAAAGCGATATTTTGCTAGTCGATAGTAAATCTAAAAGGCAGATCTGAATGTTGATCGGCCTCCCATCAGTAGGGTACTGTCTACAGTAGACGGCTCTTAAAGTTTATTTGACGGTAATTTTTGTACCTTGTAAAGTATGAATAAAATGCATAGACGAATTTATGTTCAAATACTGAGCCTTAATTTTCACTAATTATCCTTATCCCTATCCAAACTGGGAAGATAAAAAGATACGCCAATTGTTAGGTCAAATGTGTTAAAGCTTTAAAGTACGTCTCCAATAACAAAATTTAATAGAAATAATAATCGTCTAATGAATTGTCAGTGCCTATATAAAGAATCTAAACTTGATTTCAACACAAATTGAAATGTCTTTTTTTTTTAGCGTTAATGAGACCATATTGTTAAAAAAAAAATAATTTTTAAACTTTATGTCTAGACAAATTAGTCATATATATATTTTTTTAAATAAATTAAACATTATTTCTCAATTATTTTTTATTCTGGAAAAAAAAAGGGGGAGGGGGCGAAATGTAAATAAGATCTTCTTTTTTGAAGTAACGTCTGTATTATATAAGATAAGATAAGATTCTATAATTTTATTTACCAAGATTAAAATGTTGTTTGATTGCGAAGAGTTTTTATCCGTAACTTTTAATGCGATAATAATAGACGAAAAGTGTCATGAATGATAAATCATACATAAAACATCTATTCTTCGTGTATCATGCAATATACATCATATGCAATACATGATAAGTATGCATGATACAACATGCATCATACGTAGTATAAATACTTTGTACGTCAGACATAGTATTTCATGCATAGTACTTCATACATCGTACTTCATTCATAGTACTTCATACATAGTACTTCATACATAGTACTTCATACATAGTACTTCATACATAGTACTTCATACATCGTACTTCATACATAGTACTTCATACATAGTACTTCATACATAGTACTTCAAACATCGTACTTCATACATAGTACTTCATACATAGTACTTCATACATAGTACTTCATACATAGTACTTCATACATAGTATACACTACATGATAATCGTACATGATACAAAATATGTTATAGTTGAAACCTAAAGCATCGCACATCATTCATCGGACATCATTAATTGTGCATCATTCATCGTGCATGCAAAATCATGCAAGATGCATCATACATCATACATGATGCATGATAAATCGTAAATGATACATCATATATTAAACATCATACAATTTAGATCACACAGAATGCACCATACACGATACATGTAAATTATACATGATACATCATATATGATTCATCATACAAAATGCATCATACATCATACAGGATATATCAAATGTCACTCATGATACATCATACATCATATATGATTCATCATACAAAATGCATCATATATCATACAGGATATATCAAATATCACTCATGATACATCGTACAGAATACATCATACATCTTACATGATACATCTTACAGAATATCTCAAATATCATGCATGATGTGTCACTTATCATACTGAATACAGCATGCATGATACATCTTACAGAATATCTCAAATATCATGCATGATGTGTCACTTATCATACTGAATACAGCATACATGATACATGATACATCTTACAGAATATCTCAAATATCATGCATGATGTGTCACTTATCATACTGAATACAGCATGCATGATACATCTTACAGAATATCTCAAATATCATGCATGATGTGTCACTCATTGTACTGAATACATCTTACATGATACTTGTTAAATCATACATGATACATTGCGCTCCTGAAAAATTCTGAAAGACGAGCAATGGCCTTGAAAATAACCTTGACCTATATTGCAAGACAAGAGATTTCAAATCTCTCTCTCTCTGTCTCTCTCTCTGTACCTGGTCAATAGCTTCCATGTAGGAGCTGTAGAACCTTGACATTTGGTGAAGGATGTAGATCAGTGATGCCCAACTTTTTGTTTCGGCCTGACACCCATGTCTTGGGCTGCATCACAGAAAAAATACTGTCTTCGAGTCTAGTTGAATCATCTATGAATTTAGCATGCAGACGTTTGGATGGGGCATTATTGCACCGAGTCAAGGCCGGATGTGGCCCACGGGCTGTGGTTTGGGCCTCACCGTTGTTGGGGACAACATGAATATTGTGAAATGGTATAAACTCAGATATCTCCCTGTCTTTCCTTCACTTTACTCTCTCTCTCTCTTTCTCTCTCTCTCTCTCTTTTTTTCTCTTTCTCTCTCTCTTTTTTTCTCTCTCTCTCTCTCTTTCTCTCTCTCTCTCTCTCTCTTTTGTTTGTTTGTTTTACATGTTTCAGATATTACCTCATTTTTGTAGATGATTACATCCAAGCCCAACCCTCCCGCTGGACGAAGTGGAATGGCGAACTTGGGACCATCAGACCAATGAGGGACAGTCCAGACACGCCCAGTCAGCTTTATTCTCTTTCATATGCCTCTATATTTCCTTTTCCTCTGTCTCTCTGTTAACGAGGGTGTCATGTGGCCAGCACAACGACCAACCGCCTTTACTTTTCCCTTAAGAATGTCAGGTACCCATTAGAGCTGGGTCGACTCAGGGGCGCCCTAAAGATCCCGAAAATAAAAATCACAGTCTTCACCATGATTCGAGCCCGGGACCGTCGGTTCGGAAGCTAAGCGCTTTATCACTCAGCCACCGCGCTTCCGGGGAAATAAAGGAGGATTGTTACTGTGTGCTGGCCACTTGATAACTTCCTCTTTAATCGTCTGCATCATTTGCATCCAGGGATTGCAAGTTCTTAAAGTGGCAATTTCGATTGGCTGTCTCGGGCTGTGTCACAACCCCATGAGTTATAATTAGAGACATGATGGGTGAGAAAAAAACAACGAAAGATGAGAAGTAATGATGATGTGATGATGTGATGGTGTGATGATGTGATGATGTGATGGTGTAATGATGTGATGGTGTGATGGTGTGATGATGTGATGATGTGATGGTGTGATGATGTGATGGTGTGATGATGTGATGGTGTGCAGATGTGATGATGTGATGATGTGATGGTGTGATGATGTGATGGTGTGATGGTGTGATGATGTGATGGTGTGATGATGTGATGGTGTGATGGTGTGCTGATGTAATTATGAGATGATGTGATGATGTGATGGTGTGATGGCGTGATGGTGTGATGATGTGATGGTGTTATGATGGGATGATATGATGGTGTGATGATGTGATGGTGTGATGATGTGATGGTGTGATGATGTGATGATGTGATGATGAGATGGTGTGATGATGTGATGGTGTGATGATGTGATGGAGTGATGATGTGATGGTGTGATGATGTGATGGTGTTACTGTCTTGGTTTGGTTAATGATAAAATTAAATCAGAATCTAATGAGACCAATTACCCGACATTTTACTTCAGCTAAACACAGCTTCTCATATTTCACGCCCCTGGGCGCCTACATTTCAATCATCAACTTTCACGTGAAAATATTTTTAATTTTTGTAATTTAGTATTTTTACAATTCTATAAATAGATTCAAAGTTAAGCGTTGATTGTCGGCGTCTAAGTTCCATCCTATTTAGACTATTTTAGTTATATCAAGAGTCTGGTTACTATTTAAGTATTATGATAACTTTAGAAGCATAGATATTAAAAAAAAACTGCTTATTGGTTTGCAAGACAAGCGATAGACTAAAATTGTGTTTAATCATGATTATATATTTATGATTATTTTGTTTTTCTGCATGAAATGAACACAAAAGTTTTATTTGTTAAAAACGAAATAGAATAATCTAATTGTTTTGAATAAATGTGAGCCCAATTAGTTGATCGATCGTTTGACAGAAAGACGTCCTACGCATTTAATGTCAGTTTAGTCATGAATGTTTTTTTTTTTGTGTGGTTTATTCAGACTATACTTTCATTTGCACTAACACACAAGACAGAGCAGGTTAGCGCATCCACATCCAGACCATATAATGGCCTACTATTCAGCAGTCAAGGTCATGAATGTTATTCAAGGGCAGATTTTTTAATTTTTTTTTTTTTTTTTAGGAAACCTCAGAATTTGCGCTATTCTATTTTATCATCATAGGAATCCTTGGGCCTCTTTTGTAGGTTCTCATAATTCACAAGTATTAAATCTTAAACAAATTGAAAAATTAGAGTGGAAGCTTCTCGAAGTTACGTGTCATCCTTGAGCAGGGCCCTCTAATCACCTATGTGTTTGTTTTTTTTTCTTTTTTTTTTTTCCTTTTTTTGTTAATTTTTTTCTTTTTTTTTATTTTTTTTTTCGTTTTTTTTTTCGTTGTTTTTTTCTTTTTTTTTTTTCATTTATTATTTCTTTTTTTTTTTTCCGTTTTTTTTTTTTCGTTTTTTTTTTCATTTTTTTTTTTCATTTTTTTTTCTTTTTTTTTTCGTTTTTTTTTTTTTTTTTCGTTTTTTTTTCGTTTTTTTTTTCTTTTTTTTTTTCATTTTTTTTTATTCGTTTTTTTTTTTTCGTTTTTTTTTTCATTTTTTTTTTTCGTTTTTTTTTCTTTTTTTTTCATTTTTTTTTTCGTTTTTTTTTTTCTTTTTTTTTTCATTTTTTTTTTCGTTGTTTTTTTCTTTTTTTTTTTCATTTTTTTTTTTTCGTTTTTTTTTTTTCGTTTTTTTTTTCATTTTTTTTTTCATTTTTTTTTTCGTTTTTTTTTTCTTTTTTTTTCATTTTTTTTTTCGTTTTTTTTTTTTCTTTTTTTTTTTCATTTTTTTTTTCGTTGTTTTTTTCTTTTTTTTTTTCATTTTTTTTTTTCGTTGTTTTTTTCTTTTTTTTTTTTTTTTCTTTTTTTTTTTTTTTTAAAAAGGGAAAACTCAGAATTTGCGCTATTCAATTTACGCTTTATCATCATAGGGGTCCTTGGGCCTTAGGCCTCTTTTCTTTGCCTCTTTTTTTGGGCTCTATGTGCCTCTTTTATGGGCCATCTTGCCTCTTTTGTGGGCTTTTTTTTTGTAAGTTCTCATAATTCACAACTATTAAATCATAAACAATTGAAAAGTGATTAACCTAAAAATATAATAGTAGTAATAGAAATAGTATTTAATATCAAAGACATACTACCTAACCATCCTAACCATTGAACCCACTAAAGACAGAACAATCAACACAATATCAGATATCCCTGACCCCCAACACCCTATTTCTGAAAAACTACATGAGCATTGTACAGGTATATGAAAATCAAACTAGATAATTCTCTACCCTAAAGTCCATTATTTTTCTAAATGTCAATTCTAAGTGATTAGGATCAAACACCTTCTTATATTATGTAGACATTTGAGCCAGCTAGCCCAAACAAGATTCCTATAGCGTTACTTTACATAATATTAATGAATATTTTTTTTTTTTTTTTGAGCTTAAAGAATTTAATTTTGCACTGCTTAAAGGTACACAAAATGAAAATATACAGTTTGAGAGATAAAACAGCATACGTCAAGTAACAAATCCTTTACTGTGTACAACAGAGTCACTAAGAGGCTAGCTATTGATAGTTCTGTCACAATAAATGTAAATCTTCAGTAGTGACACGATGAATTGAACAGATTTGTTTTTTAATTATTATTCAATTAAAAAGACAAACCCTAATTACTAAAGAATGAAATATGATGTCAAGGGTTATGATTGCATGTACATTGATATAAGAGTCACTTCTTAGAAACAAATGAGTAATTAAAATCTGTTTGTTTTTTTTTAAAAAGGAAACCTCAGAATATGCGCTATTCAGTTTTAGCTTTATCATCATAGGAATCCTTGGGCCTTAGGCCTCTTTTCTTTGCCTCTTTTTTGGGCAATATGTGCCTCCGCTTCTGCCTCAAACCAAAGAAACGTTGAAAGTCTTGGATTAAAAAAGTAATAGTGTAAGTAATTTGTTTGGTGTAAGCTAATGCACATAATTTTTTAAAATTCATTAATAACTACTTAATTTTTATCTATCTATATTTTTAAACATTTAAAAGAGGATTACTTTGTAAATGAAACAAAAAGAACATCAAAAATACCTTTTTAAAAAGACAAAATCTCGTTAGCACCTCATTATTTTACACTTAAAAATTAACGACTGTTAGATTAAAAAGCAATGGAATATTTTTAACTCGCCACTCCCCCTTCTCTCAGAGAAAGAATCCTTGTTTAAGCGAATGTATAAATCTAGTACATTTTATAATCTGTTAAAGCTGTAATATTTTCATGAATTAATTTTTATTCTCCCCTTGGCGAATTTCAAGGCCTGCGTCATCTAAACCAATATAACATCGGTATTCATTAGATTCAGAGGAGTCTAATTCTAAAGTCTAAATGCCACAGAAATTTCTAATTCCCAAGTCTTACTCTGAAGCCAAATGTAAATATGCATAAGTCATCATCTTCTTTTTTGAAGTAACATCTGTATTAAGCCTATATAAGATAAGCCATTGTCCATGCTTAACTGAGTTAAATGAGTGCCCTTTATGTATCCCTCTTTCACTTTTCTCTCTTTTCTTTTCTCTCTCTCTCTCTCTCTCTCTCTCTGGGAATGACCACAGGGAAAAAAAGCTGAAAGCACAAAGTTGATGACAGTGTTTGTTTTTTTTTTAATCAAGGGAGGCTATGCATAAAAAAAGAAAAATCAACTACTAATCCTCGATTGTTTCCCTTAGAGCTTACTTTTATATATATATATATATATATATATATATATATATATATATATATATATATATATATATATATATATATATATATATATATATACGTTTCTCTGTATGTCGATAATAATCTAAAATATAATAATTATAAATGCCGATTCTCAACAGATAAGATGATCATTCCATATTGTGTTCAACGCATTGATATATCATTGTCTGTTGCCATTCCCAATGCAGTGATATTACATTGAATGACAATGTTACATGAAACTGAATTTCATTCATATTACCACTACCAAATAATTATCTATAATATACAATTGTGTCGATTATATATTTATTCTATATTGCGCTATACCTTCGGTTAAATTATAAAATGTAATTACCTTACGGGACCCATCTAGTAAACTAAACGCGGGAAAGGCTGGTGACCCTTAGGCAGATAGGGGCACACTGTGCCTGACAGAGCCTGCGGCAATACTGATCCCAAACTGTATCGGATACTCCGTTCCTTTAGTCTCATCAGTTGCGCGGAGAAGGGGGAACTGCTGTGGGGGGCGACATCGCTTTGTTTGAGATGAACCATAGTCGCTCCACTACTGAAGGAGGCCAACATATGAATTCATATATTTTACAGACGTCCTACGCATTTCATGTCAATCTTGGTCATGCATGTTAAGACTTAAACTCTGCTAAGTCATTGGTTTTTCCTGGCTGATTCAGGCAACCCCTTTCATTCTCTAATGACACCAGGGAAGAAGGAGCACTTGTACGAATTTGTTCTTGTATAAGGCATAAAAAATGCGCCTCTTATCTTAAGTATCTTTGTGTCGTTTTGAGTATTTCATTAGGTTTTGTTTTTTCTACTTGTAGTGCTATACAGTATAATAATAATAAGGCTTGTCTTCGAGTCCGAAGATTAATGAGGAATACAGTATTTCCCGTGTCTGCGCAGCCCCAGCTGTGACCTGCATATTTTGTTACATCCAGGGCAAGCATAACCATTGCCCGCAGGTGGTCGATTTATACAGTATAAATGTATGATCATAACCAGGAAAAACAAAGGGTGGACAGACCATTTATAGATTCTAATCGTGGCAAAAGAAAACATAATGGAGATGAAGATCGACGGATCATGTGTGGTGCCCCAACGTATCAAGCAACAGGTGAAGATATAACTACACTGTTTCGTTCTTACCTAGTTTCTGGTCTAACACTGAACAAGTGTGACAAGTCAAAAACTCGCTGTCAGAGTCACTCAAAATTATCACAGCATGAATTATTATTTTTCCTTATTTATTTATTTTATTTTAATTATTTCCCCATCCTACCCCTGAATTCTCCACCCGCACCACCTTTTCTCCTCCAGGCTAGACTTAGTTGACCACATTGGAGATAGCGAAGGCGCGTCCTTTCATTTATCTGCCCTTGATCGGGGAAAGGTAAACACCCAATCTCTTTTGTCTTGCCCGCCGGATGTCTGAAGGACGGTCGCGGTTGACACCACCTTGGTTTGAATGCAAGCTAATCCTTCTCCCCCCCCCCCTTTCTCTCACGTCTCTCTTTGATCTAAGAGATTACCCTGGTCAACACACCGCGTGATATTCCAAGGTGCGGCTCCCACCTCGAGTCAAATCCACCCACGTGTAAGATAAATCTTAGCCTAGGCCATTTCCTGTGTCCGCCCACATTCTCCAGGCCGGTATATAAGTAGATTCAAATCAAGCCAGACCCTTTCACTCCTCTATCGCTGTCGATCGAGTCTGGACTATATCATTTATTCTCCCTCCTAGAGGAATACCTGGTGGTAAGCCGAACTTAATCACAAGTTCCATCTTAATTACTCTGTGTATATTTCCAATGGATTTAGTTCATTTATATTTAATTAGTGCATTGTGTATTTCTCACTGGCGTAAGTAGAAAACATGAACATGGCTAATGTATATTTTATGTATTGCGTTAATCTATTAATGCTACGTTGCTCAATTGATCATTGATGCAACCATGTATATATTTGTACACCTTATTTTATTTCCTTTATCTCGGTTGATCGCCTTGATAATTTTACTAGCGCACTGATACTGCGTCTAGAAAAGAGATACGAGTTATCTCCCCTGTATTGAATTATCTCCCCTTTACTCATTTTACTCTAATGAGAGTTGCGCTCTCTCCATTCAAGCGCGCTCCATTGTTCTCGACCCACGGTCATATGCAAACAAAGCGTCTCGGTCGCTGACCACCGCCCAACTCACCCCCCCCCTTTTCTTTCTCTATCCACCTGTGTTGTTTATTTGAGATTGTTATTTCCCCTTCTATGTACATTCTTATATTATTATTTCATCTTTTATGTACATTTCTATATTGCTACTACCTGCCATCTATTTTCCAAATCCCATTTGTCATCATCTCCCCTTTATGCTCTAAAGCAATTTTACCAATCTGACGAATGCACCTCAGTCGAGGGCATCGATAAGATGCATGAGAGACATGTCCTAACTTGTCTTTATTTATCCGCAGCCTCCCTCAGGTGTCTGCCTATTTACCTGCCTAATTATTTGGCATTGTCTGCCTAGTCAACTGCCTACCTATTAGCTATATGCTGAGTGCTATTCAGCACTGCACTCTCCTACTGAGATTGCCTAGTTATTGGATCAACGATCTATTTACCTGCAGCTGTGCTTAGTGCTATTCAGCGCTGCACTTGCCTACTGAGATCTACTCAACTCTACCACCTGGCGCTATCGGCATTGCCCGCCTATTCGACAGCCCACCTGTCAAGCTATTAGGCGCGACTTCCCGTAGATTCAGATCTGTGTGAGACGTCATAGCTACGCCAACCCTCTGCAACTCACTGGACATATCCTGTCAACTACGCTGCCCACGGCAGATCAGCTCTGCCCGCAGTAACCTTGTGCCCACGGTAGCCGGCCACCCGCCCTACTGTGCCCACTACAGATATTAGATTTTGGGGATTGAGACTCCACAAGAACTATATCACCGGCGTCCCTCTATCCGCTAGAGCGCCACCTCCAGCTGCAGAACCTCAAGCCAGGACACAGCCAGCTGCGACATCAACAGGAATACCAGCTAAGTCAGAGGACAAAGTGACATACTCTCTTATTAGGTGCAAGAGTGATGATTAAACATAGAATATACTAGAGATAGATGCAAACCCTCCCCCTTTTTATTATTATATGTATATTTATGTAAATAAATATCCTTTATTTTAACTTTTGTATCTATCTTTCATTGCTTTGTCTCGTTGCGTGTCTGCTCCCGATTCATATGCTGATAAGTGGGGGTGTGATAGCTTTAAAAATAATCATCCCCTAGACATAAAACGTGCCAAACACACGTCACATTTCCCCACCTGTCACAACAAGCTTACTCTACATAACTTTGGATAGTAAGTAAGTTCCCCTTTTAGACCTTACGATCTATTGGGCAGATGATGTCAAGGTTACCTGTTTCAGTGGCCTACGGTTAACGAGGGTGTCATGTAACCAGCACAACGACCAACCGCCTTTACTTTTCCCCAACTAACGTCAGGTACCCATCAGAACTGGGTGGACTCAGGGGAGCCCTAAAAATCGCAAAATTCAAAATCCTAGTCTTTACCGAGATTCGAACCCGGGACCTCTGGGATCGGAAGCCAAGCGCTTAACCACTCAGCCTAGGCTCCCCAACTTTAGGTTGTCTAGTATTGTCAAGTGGGTTCTACCTCTGTTTAGTTTACAATTACCGACCTCTTGCAGACTTCTGACAGACTTATTTCAAGGGAATGCTTGTTTTAAAAGAAAGATAATCTAAGCGTTGAATAAACAAGACTCTAAATACAGGGAGGGGGTGGCATAAAGACCCAATTACCCCGAAGTTAAAAATCCCAGTCTTCACCAGGATTCGAACACGGGACATCGGTTCGAAAGATAAGCGCTTTACCGCTCAGCCACCGCGCCTTCCTTGGATATCATTGTTATCCATGGAGACCCGTGCTTAAAATCATGTGACCTCACACCATCAAAACTGACTCTATAAACCTGTTCCTAACATAGATGTTTACACACTGTGCTGTTAATATATGAGATTTACGCTTTACTTGACGCCATCTTGAATATCACCAAAACTTGAGGGAACAACACAGCATAGAGTAGCGACCGATCTAATGATACTTTGATGGATACATACAGATATTGAAATGATAAAGGTTGTCTCATAGATTTGTAGCTTGAAGGATGCTCGTAAATATTTTGTTATGCTTGTATTGACAGTCATGAAGATTTTCATAAAACGGCGGGAAGTGTTCTGATGGCTTTTACCTTTTTGGTATCCCGGGTGTACGAAATAAAGAGTTGAGAAGTGATGTTCATTTTTTTAATCGTCCGTGATCATGTTTTTGTTGTACTTTTTAGTCTCTCTCTCTTTATCTCTCTCTGACACTTTCTCTCTCTGACTCTCTCTCTTTATCTCTCTCTGACACTCTCTCTCTCTCTCTCTCTTTTTTCTCTCTCTCTCTCTCTCTCTCTTTTTTCTCTCTCTCTTTCTGACTCTCTCTCTCTCTCTCTCTTTATATATCTCTCTGACTCTTTATCTCTCTCTGACTCTATCTTTCTCTCTCTCTGACTCTTTCTCTATGACTCTCTCTCTGACTCTTTCTCTCTCTTTCTGACTCTCTTTCTCTCTCTCTCTCTCTCTCTCTCTCTGACTATCTGACCCTTTCTCTCTCTTTCTCTCTCTCTGACTCTTTCGCTCTTTGACTCTCTCTCTCTCTCTCTCTCTCTCTGTCTTTCTCTTGACTCTTACTCCTTTTACAATCTCTTTCTTTCCATCATTTTCTTGTTCTCTCTTTTTCTTTTCTTTATTTCTACCTCTCTCCCTCCCTCCCTCTCTCTTCCTCTCACTCACTTTTTCTCTCATTTTTTTTTATCTTTCTGTTCTCCCCCTCCCCTTTTTGTTCTTCTATGTATATAAAATGGTTGATGCAAAATAGAGACACGCAAAATGTAACTTTTAAAGAAATTTTACTTTCTCTTTTTTTTAGTTGGCAATACTTCCTGGCTAGGTATTCAGTAATGTCGCTGCTGAAAATACTATACCCTTTTCAGACCTTGCAATCTGTAGGTCAGATGGTGTAAATGTCATTTATTTCCGTTGTCCACTGTTAGCGAACGCGTCGTGTGGCCAGACCAGAACAACGACCAACCGCCTTTACTTTTTTTTTACCCAACTAGAACTGCTTGGACTTTGTAAAATGTTTGACATGTTTCGGATGTTCCTTCAGAGTTGAAGATAATTACTTCCCTCCCGCAGGGATGGGAGCGGGCAGGGTTTGAACCCGGGACCATCGATAAATCTGAACGACAGTCCAGCGTGCAAACCGCACGACCAGGCAGCCATCCTAGAGGTGCCCTAAAGATTAATTAAAAACGCCAGTCTTCACCAGGATTCGAACCCGGGACTCCTCGATTTGGAAGCCAATCGCTTTACCACTCAGCCCCGTCGCCTCCATGTACATAGTGTTACGTTCTCTCCTAATCAGGCCTTCTGTAAACACTGCTAAACACAACACAACACATCTAACACACGAACTTGACAACAAGAGCTTCAAGTAACAATGTGCCGGTTTAATGACAAATACATCAACAGCCAATACAAAGACAATCGGCTACACTAACTTCAAATTCTTTAACACAAGAGAACTGCCTACTAAACACTACAAGTCTCTCTCTGTCTACTTCTAGACTCCAGCTACATTCTCGAGGACTCACTTTGTACCGCACTGTCCTTACTGCCCTGCTGTCCTGGACTCAACTGTCCTTTCTTACACATTGTCTCTCGACCGTAAAGGCTTTCAATCACATGACCATATCCCGGGTCATATTTGCGTGCACTAGCGGTAATGTCCCTTGTTCAACAGCCTTTGACCTGTGTGATTTCGCCTTAGTCTCGTGTGTCATTAGGTCAAACACACATCAACCCTATCAGTCCGCCACTGGAGTTACAACATATTTTTACTATTTTAAACTGATATCTTTTGTAATAATTGTATTTTAATTACGAAAATGTATACATTTATTTACTCATTGTAAGACTAAGACTAAGACTAAGACTAAGACTGCTTTATTGATCCTTACGGAAATTTGTTGTGATTACAAGGACTCGTTTCTCATATAAAGACAACACAACAGAAAAATACACATAAATACAACAGACAACATAAAGAGTTCATTCAGCGACTACACACAGGTATCTTGGTGCATTTCATGTTCCCTGATCAATGAGTGGCGGTGATAGAGTCTGACCGAGTGAGGTACGAACGAGTTTTTGTACCGCTCCGTTCTTGTTTTGATTGACAGCAGTCGCCCACTTCGCGACGACCTGGCGTAGTTCTGATGGAGCGGGTGGCCGTTGTCTTCCAAGATTTTTTCGATTTTTCTTAGGCACGTTTGTTCAAAAAGTTCCTTTAAATGTGGTAATGTTGTGAGTGTAATTTTTGATGCTTTTTTAATGATGTTTTCTAGACGTTGCAACAGTTTAGATGAGGCGTTGCCTTGCCAACAACTTATTCCGTATGTTAGCAGATTTTGTACAGTCGCGCCGTAAAATGTCTCAAGGATCTTCTTATTTAATTTAAAACTGTTGAGTTTGTATAGAAAAAAGAGTCGCTGGGCTGTTTTCTTTGTCAGAGTTCCAAGGTGGTCTTCCCATGAAAGCTTGTTGTTGATGATAATGCCTAGATATTTATATGCCTTTACTTGTTCTATAGATGTAGTGTTTATTTGCAGTTCACGTATAGTTTGTTTTTTCTTTCTAAAATCTATTATAAGTTCTTTAGTTTTTGTTACATTCAGTTCTAGAAAGTTGTCGGTGCACCAGTTTGTAAACTCTTCTATCGAGCTTCGATACTGGGTTTCGTCTCCTGAAATAAGACCGACTATGGCAGTATCATCAGCGAATTTAATGAGTTTAACTGAGTCATAGATGCTTCTTATGTCATTAGTGTAAAGAGTGTATAGCACAGGAGAAAGTACACAACCTTGTGGAGCACCCGTACATAGTACTCGAGTTGACGATTTGGTGTTGTTGACTTTAACATACTGGGGCCGTTGGGTTAAAAAGTTTAGAACCCATGCTTGCAAGTAAGGGCTTACATTTAAGTTACTCAGTTTGTTTATCATTAGATGTGGCTGTATGGTATTGAAAGCCGAGGAGAAATCTACGAAGAGGACTCGTGCATATGTTTTGGGTATATCGAGATGCTTATAAAGCTGGTCCAAAAGCAATAGAATGGCATCCTCAGTTCCTCTAGCTGCTTTGTATGCAAATTGGTGAGGGTCTAGGCTGTTATTGACTTTTGCTACAAGTTGTTTAAGAATATATTTTTCAAAACATTTCATAACAATAGGTGTTAGAGCTACTGGGCGGAAATCATTTAAGCAATCTATTTTTGGTTTCTTAGGCACTGGTATGATTTCTGAAGTTTTCCAGATGTTTGGAATTACGCACGTTTGCAATGACTGGTTAAAGATATGACAGAAGATAGAAGAAATTTGCTCCGCACATAGCTTGATCAGCTTGCCACTAATTTTGTCCGGTCCACAAGCTTTTGTTACGTCTACTCTCTTAAATAACAATGTCACTTCATCCTCCGTTACAAAATTGACGTAGGGCTCTTGTTTTCCTTTGGACAGAGTGTTGAAAAGTTCTTTGTGTAGTTCAACAAAATCTTCTTTGTCAAAACGAGAATAGAAATAATTTAGTTCGTTGGCGAATTTCTCATCATCAGCCACTAAAATTTGTTTTCGTTTTGAGGCGCAGCCTGTTATTTTCTTTAATCCCTCCCAGCATTGTTTTGAGTTGTTCTTTGCAAAGAAATTCTCAATTTTTTCTTTGTATGTTTTTTTCCCTTCAATTATTGCTTTTCTCAGTTTATTTTTAGCATTTATAAACTCTTCGTTGCTAGCCTTATACTTTGTTTTCTTTTCAGTAATAAGGTGTTTGATTTTTTTGGTCATCCAGGGCTTATTGTTTCCATAGACTTGTATTGTTTTTGTTGGAATTGTTAACTCCTCGCAGAATGATAGATATGAGGTAACAGTTTCTGTTAGTTCGTTAATGTCTGGACAGTTCTCAATAAAGATTTCCCAGTTAGTTTTCTCAACGCATCCTCGTAGTTTTTCTACAGCCTCTTCAGACCACATCTTGACCGTTTTTATAACTCTCTTTGTAGTTTTAAGAGTAGGTTTGTAATTTGGTATAAGATGGAGTAACACATGGTCAGATTCTCCAAGTGGGAACAAACTTTTACATTTGTAAGCCTGCTTAATGTTTACGTAGCATTTGTCGAGCGTTCTGCCCTGCCTTGTGGGGAGGGAGACATACTGGCAATAGTTTGACAGTGTGTTGTCAATATTTAGGTTGTTGAAATCTCCAGTTACGATACAAACAGAGTCCGGGTGTTTTGATTGTACATTGTGTAACACATCAAAAATTATTTCCGACGCAGTCGCTGTGTCAGCCGTCGGTGGTATGTACACAACAACAACACACACCTGGGTGAATTCTCTAGGCAAGTAGTAGGGCCTAAGTGTGACACACATAAGTTCAATGTTAGGGTCACAAATTTTATTCCTGATGTTCACATTATTGGCGTTGCAGTATTCCTTGTTTATATAGATTGCGAGTCCTCCTCCTTTTGACTTTCCACTATTAATTGTTCGTCTGTCACTATTAATTGTGACGTCTGCTACGACGTCTGCTACGGCCAGCTGTTCTGACAGGGTGAAGGAGTCGACCGGCCTGTCTATTGATATGCGATGAGAGTTGGCTATTGACCTGGCGGAGTCGAGTCTGTAAAGAGCTATAATTGCGCGCATAGTAAACCGTATCAACGATACAAAAGAGTGGATTCCTTTTAATTGTTCTTTAACATTTTGTAATGATGTCATCAACAAACAGTTGTTTGTTTGTTTGTTGTTTGTTTATATTATGCTACGTGCGATAATAAGTTTAGTTGTTTGTGTAGACCTTTCCTACCATCTGTTTGGGTCCGAATTTTTTCCTGAACATCTACCAGAAGACCCATCTGTAGACCTATCAGTAGACCAGTCTGTAGTTCAACTGTAGATACAAGTGAAGACCTATCTGTAAACATGTCAGTAGACCTATCTGTAGGTAAACTGTAGATACATGTGAAGACCTATCTGTAGACCTGTCAGTAGACCTATCTGTAGACCATCTGTAGATACATGTGAAGACCTATCTGTAGACATATCCAAAGAATTCTTTAGTTGCTGACAGGTGTATAGCTTTGTCGTACGCCCAGAAATTCAGGTTATACACCTTCATACCTGAGAAAGAGAGAGAGAAAGAGAATAAAAGGAGAATTGCTGAAAGCAGCTCGTGAATTAAAGAACGCACAGAGAGAGAGAGAGAGAGAGAGAGAATGACAGGAGGAGGAGGAGGAAAGAGACAGCGAAAGAGAGACAGAAAAAGATAGAAATAATGAAACTTGAGTCGTGAGTACGCCTATTATAAATACTTATCATTTCTCTCTCTCTCTCCCTCTCTCTCTCTTTCTCTCTCTCTCTCTCTCACTCTCTCATTTTGTCTGTAGAAATAAAAACCCCAAATGTTTACACACATATAACAATTGTTTTCTCAAAAACTACTTCCTCTCCACCTCTCTCGTCCCACTCTCTCTCTCCCCCTCTCTCTCTCCCTCACTCTCTCTCCCTCATTCTCTCTGATATTATTGACATTAAAAAAAAATCCGATCTCTACTCCATGGAATGAACGCGGGGGGCGGGGGTGGAAAGGTAAAAGTAGGGGGGAGAAACTCAAGAGAGGCGCCAGGGAACATCAAACAAAACCCTGCGATAGAACTCGATGGAGTGAAGGAACTATACCGACTGACAAGGGTTGCGTGAATGGGTGCCCTGCGCCCCTCAGTCTGGTTACGGCTTAATGTTGTTTGTCATAAGTAATACTCATTATCGACACCTTATTAGCCAACTCCCCCCTTTTTTTTCCCAGTTCACCTTTCCTTACCCCCACCCCCACCCACACACCTTCTGTCTGTTATGCCTCCCGTTCTTCCAAGCACACATCTGCACCGACTGCCCTTTCCAGCGGCAGGTAATTCTTTTTTTTTTTAATGGGGAAAGTTGGATAATGGCGGAATTGTTATAATGCAGAAAAGGAGGCTGCCAGAGGCGGAATTGTTGTAATGCAGAAAAGGAGGCTGCCAGAGGCGGAATTGTTATAATGCAGAAAAGGAGGCTGCCAGAGGCGGAATTGTTATAATGCAGAAAAGGAGGCTGCCAGAGGCGGAATTGTTGTAATGCAGAAAAGGAGGCTGCCAGAGGCGGAATTGTTATAATGCAGAAAAGGAGGCTGCCAGAGGCGGAATTGTTATAATGCAGAAAAGGAGGCTGCCAGAGGCGGAATTGTTATAATGCAGAAGAGGAGCTGCCAGAGGCGGATTAATTTGAGGTGGGTAGTGAGAATAGTCAGTGAGATGGTTTCATGGCGTCGTTAGTTCAAACCTTGTTGCAGGGCATTTTTCAACGGAGGAAGGAATTAAGCCCTATACTCAACACTGTACTGTCTGCATTTCTCTTGGGAGTAGGTAATGTGGGATGCCAAGTAGGCTTGAACTTGGCTTGGCTTGGCTTAAGAAGGGGGTTCGAGGCTCGACACCCGACTCGGGCAGAGTTGTGTTTACTGATCGCCTAAAGGCAGGAAGAAAAAAACCTTCACCCAGATACCCCCTCCCCCCCCCCCCCACTGGTCCACAAATGAGATTGGACCATAGCGCCCTGAGCATGCTATAAGCATGAAAGTTAGTTAGTTAGGTCCTCCCGCGCCGTTCGGCGCATTGGGCAGCAAGCTGTCTCCATAAGGATCTGTCGTCTGAATCCTCCTCCCACCTGGTGTCCACTGTTCTGAGGTCCTCCATGAAGGTGTGGCGCCAGGTAATACGAGGACGTCCCTGTTTTGCGCTTTCCTCGTATTGGCCTCCATGTCATCGCAACTCTTGGTATGCTTAGTTCATTTCGTCGTAGAACATGTCCCGCAAACCTCATGCGACGCTCTGTCACAACCTCACTAAGTGTTCGACTCCCAGTTCGGCATAGGATTTCCTTGTTTGAGACCTGACCTGCGTAAGCATGAAAGTAGCGCTATATAAAAGCTATATATTTTTTTTTATTTAGGCTTACTATTAGTACCATGTAAAACACAATTAAGATATTAAATATGATGTTAAACATTTACAAATTCATTGAAGTTTGAAACTCAAAGGACCAACTAAGGTACAAACCATTAGTAACTAGGAAATAAAAGAGACTCGATCATCTTAATTGAGATCCACTATCAAAACTCCCCGTTAAAATTTCATAGACCCCCAATTTACTTTTTTTTTCAATCTCGTACGCCGATTGGAAGTCCATCGTCTATAAAGACCATTTTGGGATCACTGGCTTGCATGAACAAAGAAGAAGTGAATAATGTCTTGACATTTATATTTTGTTTTTCAATTATTTAACTTTTAGTCAGCTGTTATACATAATTAATTTTTTTTTTAGGATACCTCAGCTTTTTAGCTTTTGACTTCAAATGGGCAATTGACATCCTAGGAATCCTTGGGCTTTTGCCTCTTTTTCATTGCCTCTTTTTTTGGGCATTGCCTCTTTTTTGGGCTATTGGCCTCTTTTTTGGGCATTGCCTCTTTTTTGAGCATTGCCTCTTTTTTTGGGCTATTGGCCTCTTTTTTGGGCATTGCCTCTTTTTTTGGACTATTGGCCTCTTTTTTGGGCATCGCTTCTTTTTTTTGGGCTATTGGCCTCTTTTTTGGGCATTGCCTCTTTTTTGAGCTATTGGCCTCTTTTTTGGGCATTGCCTCTTTTTTTGGGCTCTTGGCCTCTTTTTTGGGCATTTCTTCTTTTTTTTTGGCTATTGGCTTCTTTTTTGGGCATTGCCTTTTTTTTGAGCTATTGGCCTCTTTTTTGGACTATTGGCCTCTTTTTTGGGCATTGCCTCTTTTTTTGGACTATTGGCCTCTTTTTTTGGGCATTGCCTCTTTTTTGGGCATTGCCTCTTTTTTTGGGCTATCAGCCTCTTTTTTTTGACTATTGGCCTCTTTTTTGGGCATTGCCTCTTTTTTTGGGCATTGCCTCTTTTTTTGGACTATTGGCCTCTTTTTTGGGCATTGCCTCTTTTTTTTGGGCTATCGGCCTCTTTATTGGGCTTTTTTTTTAAACAAAAAGATACATATTTTATTAGTAATCGTAGAAATTATAAAATTACATTTTTTAATATACAAAAGCAGTCGGTATAGCAATACAAATAATTACATTGAGGTTGTCATAATATTTTAACGTTTTAAATAGCTTTGTACATTTTTTTTATTTCTAATAGCATGTAATGAATATTTTTTTAAATATAAGGTACTTAAAATATATATAGTGAGAATGTCAACAATATGTAATTATATAGAAACAAACAAAAGTTAAAGTAGAACATTAAATGATATTATAACATTTTAAGCCTCTTAGTCACGTTTTATTCCTAGTATGTCTCCGTTGCTTAGGGTTGTTTCCCTTGTACTTTGGCTACATTACCCCAGTTCTTTATATTAACTTCTATGTGTGTACATCTATGTGTGTACACACTCATGCGAACATAGGCATTTGGACATTTATATTGTCAATGGTGGTGGAGAATTATGTAAACATATATGAAATTATTAAGTCGCATGAAATTATTATTTTTTTTATATTTTTTTTTTAGGAAACCTCAGAATTTGCGCTATTCAATTTTAGCTTTATCATCATAGGAATCCTTGGGCCTTAGGCCTCTTTTTTGGGCTTTATGTGCCTCTTTTATGGGCCGTCTTGCCTCTTTTGTGGGCTTTTTTTTAATGTTTTTATGTAAGTTCTCATAATTTATTTATTTTTTTGTAAAAGGAAACCTCAGAATTTGCGCTATTCAATTTTAGCTTTATCATCATAGGAATCCTTGGGCCTCTTTTCTTTGCCTATTTTTATGGGCCATCTAGTTACAATCCGTATTTGACTGTGATACCCTAAAACAAACTAATTATTCTGAAGTATTTAAACTATTTTAAATTACAGATGAACAAGTTATCAATATATAAAAATAAAATGTTCCTTTTTTAGAAGTAAAATTTAACACATGTAAATAACCCCAACTCTAGCATGGTGTATATAGATATGAAAATATGTTTTTGTCTAAATATTATTTTTTACAAGTAACACGATTACTGTTGATGTCATTGTTTGGTTGTTGTTTTTACCCAAACTAATTGTGCTAGTCTCCCTTTATCAAATTTGTAAAAGTATTTTCATTGTTAAAATAGCCATAGTTATAGAATTATAGGCCTGTAATAAAATAATAGTCCGAGCCGGATTTAGGTGTAGGCCTATGGAGGCCCAGAGGCAGAGTTTTTGTGGAGCCCCCTACAATTTTTCGAAAGTTTGAATAAAGTGCCACTCATGAATAATTATATATGAAAGCATGCTATATTTTAGAAGAACTAGAGTTCTTGTACAGTTTCAATCTGACTTTCCTTTTAAAAAATATTTAATATGCACATTATTATAACTATTGACAGTGATGCGGATAGGGGTAGTTGTGGGAGTGTAGCCAGCTGATACAAATCGCCCCAGGCCAGCGAATGACGATGGTCAACTACGATATAATAATAATAATAGAATATGCATCCTCCGTTTGGGACACCTCAACTCAAGAAAACATTAAAAAACTGGAACAGACACAAAATAGAGCAGTGAGATTCATAACAAACGAATATTCACATTTGACTAGAGTAACACCTTTAGTAAAATCACTAAATTTAGAAAGCCTTCAGGACAGAAGGCTCAAAAGTAAAGTAGCAATCATACATAAAACACTGAACCATAATCTTCAAATACAAAAACAAAATTTAATAAAATACTCTGAAAGACACAAAGATAAAGGCACATTCCTCGTCCCATATGCTAGGACAAATTTGTACAAATACTCCTTCTTCCCTAGTGCTATTAGAGCATGGAATGGCTTGCCTGAGCTAGCCAGGAAAACCAGTGACTTGGCAGAATTTAAGTCATTGGTTAATATGCATGGCGCGTAGGACGTAATCATCTTCTTTTTTGAAGTAACGTCTGTATTATATAAGATAAGATAAGATGACTGGCGAAGTTTTAAGAAACATCTTAAGTGGATACTATTCAAGCCAGTCACGCCGGATGTAGTCATGGGAACCAACCAGAATGTTCGAGTGATGCTCCGTCGGTTTCTGTAAGGTCATTAAGTACCTTTATATAAATAGCGAATGTGTCCCAGGCAAGAAGGTTTACTACAGACGACTTGGCTCAGTGTGGTTCAGCGGTGTGGTTCTGTACATTAAGTCGGATCGGTGCAGAGTAGAGTCAAGACATCTTCTGAGCACGAGACGACGTCTTGGTGATGACCTACACCAATGAAGTCCAACCAAGATCGGCTCGCGGGCCATTTTGATTTCCGATATTCATGTCGCGGGCCATAGCAACGAAAAAAAAAATGAATTGAAAACATTTTCTGATGCCATTCAGCCAATTTTTTTATGTTTTCTTCGAATCTCCCATTTCATTAACGCACACATAGTGAATGGTACTAAGACTAAGACTAAAACTGCTGTATTGATCCTTATGGAAATTAGTTGTGATTACAAGGACTCTTTTCACATATAAAAACAACACAACAGAAACATTCACATAAATAGAACAGACACAACATAAAGAGTTCATTCATCGACTACACACAGGTATCTTGGTGCATTTTATGTTTCCTGATCAACGAGTGGCGGTGATATAGTCTGACCGAGTGAGGTACGAACGAGTTTTTGTACCGCTCTGTTCTTGTTTTGATTGACAGCAGTCGCCCACTTCGCGACGACCTGACGTAGTTCTGGTGGAGCGGGTGGCCGTTGGCTTCCAAGATTTTTTTCATTTTTCTTAGACATTTTTGTTCAAAAAAAGTTCCTTTAAATATGGCACCGTTTGGGTTGATATAATAAGACGATCCAAAATGATGCCAAAATGTATCAAATGATGCCAAAATAATGCCAAAATGATGCCAAAATGAGCAAAATGATGCCAAAATGAGCAAAATGATGCCAAAATGAACAATATGATGCCAAAATGAGCAAACGATGCCGAAATGATGCCAAAATGAGAAAACGATGCCAAAATGATGCCAAAATGAGCAAAATGATGCCAAAATGAGCAAAATGATGCCAATTGGTGCCAAAATGATGCCAAAATGAGCAAAATTATGCCAAAATGAGCAAAATTATGCCAAAATGAGCAAAATGAGCAAAATGATGCCAAAATGAACAATATGATGCCAAAATGAGCAAACGATGCCAAAATGATGCCAAAATGAGCGAAATGATGCCAAAATGAGCAAAATGATGCCAAAATGAGCAAAATGATGCCAATTGGTGCCAAAATTATGCCAAAATGAGCAAAATGATGCCAAAATGAGCAAAATGATTCCAAAAAGATGCCCTGGATTGAACACACAAAATGTCACATATAAGGCTAGCTCAAGACAGCAGCGGACATTTCAAAGAACTAAAAATAACTGAAGATTAAAATTTGTTGTTTTTTATTTCCTCAGAAGAACAAAACAAAAAATATTCATATTAGAATAGCAGGAATGAAATGCATAAAATAAAAAAAAAAACAGTGAGAGTCCTAACTTAGGGACAGATACATTTTTCAATCTTTTTTTTTATGTGGTTTTTTGTACATTTTGGTCCGATGTTTCGGTGGGCCGATTAACACCATGTCGCAGGCCGGATATGGCCCGAGGGCGTACTTTGGGCATCACTGATCTAGGCGATCAAGTCATGCTAAATTAAGCACAGTGTGTGAAGTATGTCCGGAACAGTTGAACCCAGTGAAAGTCCGGGACGAGTCGGAGAGGCCAGTACAAGAGTTAAAGCAGAGGTACAAAAGTTAATACAGAGGTACACGAGTTAATGCAGAGGTACAAGAGTTAATATGGAGGTGCAAGAGTTGATACCTCGGTACGGTTGTCAACGGAGAGATATTTGTACAGTCTTGTGTTACGTGTTGCTAATTGTACAGTATTGGCTGTGATTTATTGGACATTAAACTGTTACGTTACTTTGGAGCCCTGAGTTGTCAAGTTCTTTAAGTTGGTGGTGTCGTGTGCAGCAGTTAGCCGAGAGCCTGGATAGTGAGTATCGTTACAATATTTTAATTTTTTTTTTAACAGTTGTTTGTTAAAGTGTGTAGAGAGTAGGGGCAGGGAATTTTCCATTATTTTCGTGCCCGGGGAACTTGACCTCTTTGGGAGGGGAGGGGGCATGCATTTTGCGTAATGCGTAATATTTAAATAATATAAAAAAAACCACTAATTTTGGGGCCCTACTCAAGTGGGGTCCCGGGGGGATTTTCAAATTCTCCTCCCTCCTCCCCACACCCTAGCTACTCCACTGGGTAGGGCCCTTGGAAGCCCTGTCGTAAATCCGGAGCTGTATGTACTTATTCCTAGCTTGCTGCAAGCGTACAATTCTAAATCATTCACTATTTTGCAAGCCGTAAAAATGTGAGGAAAAAAAATGTTAAGAAAAAAAATGTTAAGAAAAAAATGTTAAGAAAAAAAATGTTAAGAAAAAAAACGTTTAGAAAAAAACATTTAACAAAAAAAATGTTAAGATAAAAAATGTTAAGAAAAAAATGTTAAGAAAAAAAATATTAAGAAAAAAAATGTTAAGAAAAAAAATTTTAAGAAAAAAAAATGTTACGAAAAAAAAAAATTTAAGAAAAAAAAATGTTAAGAAAAAAAATGATAAGAAAAAAAATTAAAGAAAAAAATAAGAAAAAAAAATGTTACGAAAAAAAAAATTAAGAAAAAAATATGTTACGAAAAAAAAATGTTAAGAAAAAAAATTTAAGCACAAAATATGTTAAGAAAAAAAAATGTTAAGAAAAAAAAATGTTACGTAAAAAAAAAATTTAAGAAAAAAAATGTTAAGAAAAAAAATAAAAAAAAAAATAAAGAAAAAAAAAAAAAAAAAAAATGTTACGAAAAAAAATTAAAGAAAAAAAATTAGAAAAAAAATGTTACAAAAAAAAAATTAAGAAAAAAATATGTTAAGAAAAAAAAATGTTAAGAAAAAAATTTAAGAAAAAAAAAATGTTAAGAAAAAAAATTTAAGAAAAAAAAATGTTAAGAAAAATAAATGTTAAGAAAAAAATTTAAGAAAAAAAAATGTTGTTAAGAAAAAAAATAAGAAAAAAAATAAAAGAGAAAAAATAAGGAAAAAAAAATGTTACGAAAAAAAAAATTAATAAAAAAATATGTTAAGAAAAAAAAAATGTTACGAAAAAAAAATTTAAGAAAAAAAAATGTTACGAAAAAAAAATTTAAGAAAAAAAAATGTTAAGGAAAAAAATGTTAAGAAAAAAAATTTAAGCAAAAAATATGTTGTTAAGAAAAAAAAATGTTAAGAAAAAAAAATAAGAAAAAAAATTTAAGAGAAAAAATAAGAAAAAAAATGTTACGAAAAAAAAAATTAAGAAAAAAATATGTTAAGAAAAAAAAATTTAAGAAAAAAAAATTTAAGAAAAAAAAATGTTACGAAAAAAATTTAAGAAAAAAAAATGTTAAGGAAAAAAATGTTAAGAAAAAAAATTTAAGCAAAAAATATGTTGTTAAGAAAAAAAAATGTTAAGAAAAAAATTTAAGAAAAAAAAATGTTAGGAAAAAAAATTTAAGAAAAAAAATTAAAGAAAAAAAATTAGAAAAAAAATGTTACAAAAAAAAAATTAAGAAAAAAATATGTTAAGAAAAAAAAATGTTAAGAAAAAAATTTAAGAAAAAAAAAATGTTAAGAAAAAAAATTTAAGAAAAAAAAATGTTAAGAAAAATAAATGTTAAGAAAAAAATTTAAGAAAAAAAAATGTTGTTAAGAAAAAAAATAAGAAAAAAAATAAAAGAGAAAAAATAAGGAAAAAAAAATGTTACGAAAAAAAAAATTAATAAAAAAATATGTTAAGAAAAAAAAAATGTTACGAAAAAAAAATTTAAGAAAAAAAAATGTTACGAAAAAAAAATTTAAGAAAAAAAAATGTTAAGGAAAAAAATGTTAAGAAAAAAAATTTAAGCAAAAAATATGTTGTTAAGAAAAAAAAATGTTAAGAAAAAAAAATAAGAAAAAAAATTTAAGAGAAAAAATAAGAAAAAAAATGTTACGAAAAAAAAAATTAAGAAAAAAATATGTTAAGAAAAAAAAATTTAAGAAAAAAAAATTTAAGAAAAAAAAATGTTACGAAAAAAATTTAAGAAAAAAAAATGTTAAGGAAAAAAATGTTAAGAAAAAAAATTTAAGCAAAAAATATGTTGTTAAGAAAAAAAAATGTTAAGAAAAAAATTTAAGAAAAAAAAATGTTAGGAAAAAAAATTTAAGAAAAAAAAATGTTAAGAAAAAAAATTTAAGAAAAAATAATGATAAGAAAAAAATGTTTAAAAAAATGTTAAGAAAAAAAATTTAAGAAAAAAAATGTTAAGAAAAAAAATTTAAGAAAAAATATGTTGTTATGAGAAATATATGTGATGAAAAAAATTTAAGAAAAAAAAATGTTAAGAAAATAAAATTTAAGAAAAAATAATGATAAGAAAAAAATGTTTAAAAAAATGTTAAGAAAAAAAATCTGGATATACTTTTATATCTTGTGGAGGTCACTTTCTTGTGGGCCACACGAGGTCGTAGCCCTGCCTGCCCCCCCCCCCCCCTTAAATCTGGCCCTGAATTAATTATTAATTTAGTGAGCTTAAAAAAAATAACAGAAAAAAAGTCACATAATGCTTATACATACAAGAACATTTATTTCACCTTGCTAATTTATATACTTTCTTTTTACATAAATATTATGTAAATTTTTGTTTTTTATTTCAGTGCACCAAATATAGAACAATAAATTTGTACTACTTTAAAATGATATTAACAATCATCATGTGTAAACTCCAGACAATACCACTGTACTTCTTTGAACCTTTGGGCTTCCATAAGAAATAAGGACAGGTCCTTCCCAAAGAATCCCAATATCTTCGTTCGTCTACAACACAGGACAACGGACACTCCAGTGACCGTCAAGTTTAGACAGTTTATGAACAATTTTAACGTGAACTGTTGTGTAAACCGTAAACTTTTGTTAGTGTCTTATGTGTTGTTGGCAATGTCGTCTCTTCAGTACTGAATTAAAAAAAAAGTAAAATAAAAAAAATGTGAGAACTTAAATTATAAGAGGAAGGAAGGCCCAAAAAAGAGGCAAAGAAAAGAGGCCTAAGGCCCAAGGATTCCTATGATGACAAAGCTAAAATTGAATAGCGCAAATTCTGAGGTTGTTTTTTTTTAATTTATTGTGTCAGGATATAAGATTACATTTTGTAATCGATAAAGTGATGTTTTTAAATCACAAAGAAAATGAGCTTGTTTAAGCTACAGCAATAGCAAGCTAACAAATAGTATTCAATTTTCTCAGACACCTTCCCAAAGCTAACTTTATATAGCCATATCAGGTATTCGATATTGTTGACCCTGTTACTGTGTTTCATATTTTAAAACAACCACATCAATGCATAATGAACTTTTACATGAATGGTGCACTAGTACTTTCTTTTAAAGTTGTTTTTCAGTTATTTTGGTTTTTTTTTGTAACTTAGTCTAGGTATTTGAAATATTACATGAAAAAAATTTATACATTTTAGCTACATTGTTGTTTATAATCGGAACCATAATCTTCAAATACAAAAGCAAAATCTAATAAAATAATCAGAAAGACACAAAGATAAAGGCACATTCCTTCTCCCATATGCTGAGACAAATTTGTACTAGTGCTACAAGAGCATGGAATGGGTTGCCTGAGCTAGCTAGGAAAACCAGTGACTTGGCAGAATGTAGGACATGGTCCTTGGTTAATATGCATGACTGAATGCATGACGCGTACGACGTTACTCATCTTTCTTTTGAAGTAACGTCTGTATTATATAAGATAAGATAAGAATCGATAATAATTCTACCTCTTTCCAGAAACCGGGTCAGGTCAAAAAAGTCCCAGAACAAACACGTATTAATTATGATCATCCAATCAGGGAAAGAGGTCAGGGTGAAAAAGTTGCATTAGTCAGTTAATAGGAGGTCGTAGTTGATAGAATATTAAGAATAGAAGATTTTAGGATTCTGGAAAATATATTTTTAGAATGTATGAATTGGGGGGGGGGGGGGGGGGAACAAGTTAAGTCTTAGCCTCTGCTTTGTAACTGTCTTCTTGTCGTAAAGAGTACTTAAACAGTTGCGGGTCCACTAGTTATAGTTGTATCATTGAGTTGTTTCAGTAATAAGTTATATCAGTAGAAGTTGTATTAGTAGAAGGATGAATATTATGAAGATATTTAATTCAAGTTGGTATGGACTTGAAAATCGACGTATATCTTCTTCTTATCTTATATAATACAGACGTTACTACAAACACTACAAATGATTACGTCCTACGCGTCATGCATTTAGTCATGCATATTAACCAATGACTTAAATTCTGCCAAGTCACTGTTTTTACTGGCTAGCTCAGGCAACCCATTCCATGCTCTAATAGCACTAGGGAAGAAGGAGTATTTGTACAAATTTGTCCTAGCATATGGGACGAGGAATGTGCCTTTATCCTTGTGTCTTTCTGAGACTGAGTATTTGATTAAATTTTGTTTTTGTATTTGAAGATTATGGTTCAGTGTTTTATGTATGATTGCTACTTTACTTTTAAGTCTTCTGTCCAGAAGGCTTTCTAAATTTAGTGATTTTACTAAAGGTGTTACTCTAGTCAAATGTGAATATTCGTTTGTTATGAATCGCACTGCTCTATTTTGTGTCTGTTCCAGTTTCTTAATGTTTTCTTGAGTTGAGGGGTCCCAAACAGAGGATGCATATTCTATTATTGGCCTAACCAAGGTTAAATAACATTTTAGTTTTATTTTTCTTATTTGATTTATAGAAATTTATTTTAATAAACCCTAATGCTTTGTTTGATTTTTTTTATAGTTTCATCAATATGTGAATTCCATGACAGTTTTTCATTTATTATAACACCTGGATATTTTGCGTTTTTAGTCTGTGTTACTGGTTTGCCATGAATAAGATAAGTGGAATTAATTTGTTTTAGTTTTTTTGTTACTCTTAACAACTGACATTTTTCTGGGTGGAAAGACATGCTCCAATTTGATTCCCATTTCTGTAATTCATCTAATTCTCTTTGTAAAATATCTGTGTCTTGTGTTGTTTTTATTGTTCTATATATTACGCAATCGTCTGCAAATAATCTAACTATATGTATAGTTTAAAGAAGTTTGATAAAGTAGGAAAAGAGGGCTATTAAGTTTAATTAGTGTGTTTTCAATTTAATATATCTATCTATCCTGCAAAAGGATTCTGTTTGTACCATTATTAATATATAAAAAAATTAAGTAATGTATGAAATAATAATAAATATTACATCATTAATAAGTATTTAACAATAAAGAAACAGAAATCATCACACCAAGTAGGCTACGCTTAATATTATATTTTCTTGTTCTTTGAAATTCTTTAAGATAAGATAATTATCTTTTTGGTCCAGTCAAATGGTCATCAAATGGACATTCAGTTTGACTACAATTTGACCACCTCAGCGTAACTACTGTAACCATAACAATATAGATGCAAATACGAACAACATTCACACACGTAACACATACACACTCACAACCAGCGCTTTTTAAATTAGACTTCTATGAACTTCTCGATGACGACAGATGATCTTGTAACACTCCCACTGGGAGTAGGATCTTATCTTATCTTATATAATACAGACGTTACTTCAAAAAAGAAGATGATTACGTCCTACGCGTCATGCATTTAATCATGCATATTAACCAATGACTTAAATTCTGCCAAGTCATTGGTTTTCCTGGCTAGCTCAGGCAACCCATTCCATGCTCTAATAGCACTAGGGAAGAAGGAGCGTTGGTACAAATTTGTCCTAGCATATGGGACGAGCAATGTGCCTTTAAAGGAGGATAAAGGAGTTTTTAAATGTTTTATCATTTTATTCAACTATTGTTAAGTTGGCAGAGCGTATTAGTTGAGGCCATAGAGTTGTAGTTCAAATCCGTAGGTCGTGTTGTGACAGGCGATTGTGTTTGTATTTGGAGAGAGTGGGAACATGTTAGGTGTGGGGGGGGGGGGGGGGGGCAGGTGTTGCTACGTCAGTCCTGTTGTCTGGTAAGCGGGCACAAGCGGCACCTTCATGGAGGTCACTGGGGCAGTGTGTTTGGGGAAAGGGGAGGGAGGGAGACGGACTCGGTGTGAAACTAATGACGACGCCGAGGTGACACAAGGGCAAAAACTCTTTGATGTGGATGACTTCGTTCTGTATGCCATGAGTAGTCGTTCTTGTTTCCATTTTTGTCGGAATTGAAGCTGTGTTTATGTTTATCAAAAGGTGGGCATTACACTCTGATCGTAGTGTGATTGTGATTGTATACCCAGGACGTAGTCTGTTGTGTGTGAAGAATTATTTTATATGCAGCTAAAGTTACTTAAATCAACATGTTTCCTTCTGACATACTAATTATTTACATACTATGTATATTTTACCTTTACCTATCCCTTAGTCTGATAGACCGTTGGGGCACCATGCAAGATTTGTCGATAGCCTTTCTCCATTCCTCCCTGTCTTTTGCCTTAGAACCTCTTTCAGTGGCAGGCCCGTCCATTCGTCCATTGGTTGGCCCTAACCCTTGCGTGCTGGACTGTCGTTCGGATTTATCGACGGTCGAGGGTTCAAATCCTGCCCGCTCCCATCCCCCGTCGTCCTGCGGGAGGTTTGGACTAGGAAGTAAACTATCTTCAACTCTGAAGGAACATCCGAAACATGTAAAACAGTTTACAAACAGTTTATGCTTTCTTCCATCTCTTTCACTGTCTGCCTCTTTTTTTTTTCCTGTTACTGTTCTCCGAAGGAAGGTCTTTGCGAGCTCCGATGACCTTGGAATGTGGCCATAGATTTTTTGCTTGTTTTTGTTTTTTTTACGATAGTTAGCAGGTCATCATGGGGTCCAATGGCTGCAGTGACCCCTGTCTCTAATCTCTTGGTTTGTGATGCGGTCTTTGAATGTGATGCCTAAGATCCTTCTGTAGCATCTCAAGTCCATTGCTAGGATCCTCCTCTCAAGCTCTGCATATAAGAATGTGGCCATGACCAGGGGGTGGGGGGGGGGAGGGGATTTTGGTGCCGAGTGCAATGCCTTTGTCTTTCCATATTAATAGTTTTGAATAATAATAATAATATTTATAGTAGGCCTATCAGTATAACTGTTAGGGAGTGTGTGTGTGTGTGTGGTGTAATAGATGTACTGGGACTAAGATGCTATTGCGGATGTTTAAAATAAGATGTCAAGATAAAATAATCAATGAGGTATTTTCGCGAAAAATATATCCGCGGCTATGGGCCTTGGCAGGTGGCTTGGACATGTTCGCAGAATGCCCCCCCCCCTCCCGGGGTAGGTTATGGCTAGAATGCTAGGCTGTCATAAATTTCAAATTTCAATTAATATCACAAACGTGTAAGACAAATAAATGAATTATTGAAGTATTTACCTAGATCAGTGTTTCCCAAACTGCGTTCCGCGGTGCCCTAGTGTTCCATGAGGCCTGAATAGGTATTCCACGAACTTCTGGAATTCTGTAATTAACTTGAAGGCCACCAGGTCAATTAATCTTTCTAAAGTGTTCTAAGCTAAAGCTAAATACTCAGAATGCGCGAAGTGTTCCGATAAATATTCAGAATGCGCGAAGTGTTCCGCTAAATATTCAGATTGTGCGAAGAGTTCCGCTAAAAATTCAGAATGCGCGAAGCTAGAGAAAAGGTTTGGGAAACACTGACCTAAATCTAAGATAAATGGAATGGGTTGCCTGAATCAGACAGGAAAACCAACGACTTAGCAGAGTCTAAGTCATTGATTAACACGTATGACTAGATTGACACATGAAATGCGTAGGACGTAATTATCTTCTTTTTTGAAGTAACGTCTGCAATGTATAAGATAAGATAAGATTAGATAAGATAATATATAAGATAAGATAAGATAAGATAAGATAAGATAAAGTTGTTGTTTTGTAACCTTCTGTGCAATTATTACCTGGCCTTTCCAAAACATGCTCTCTTTCTGAACATCTAATTACTTTTTTTTTTTTTATTGTGTCGCCTTCAACGACCTATTAACCTGGCCGCATGGATCTTTCATACAATGGTATCGAGCCCACACCTTGTAATTATGAAGCTGCTAGATCGCCTCGTATGGTCGAAGTTCCCTTTAAAGACCAGACTGGACTTAGAATACAAGAACCATGTCAAACGAACTGGAATAATCAGCTAGAGCTCTCGGTCGCACTGACATAAATAAATGTTGAATTCTATGAGCGAGTTGCGTTTTGGCTTTGATGGGGGGAAAAAAAATCCGCGGCGTCAATGGTTCGACCTTAACGGGTCAGTGATTTCCAGGCATACCCTGAACGCCCCACCCCCACCCCCATCTTGTTTACCCCCCAACCCCCACAGACTAGACGTTCTGAATATGGCTGCAAATTTAATAAGCTTGGCAATCACTATTAAGTACTGCCATTCGTCAGGAAAATGACTTTTTAATTGAAGAGCGGGACCGATGACTAAGTCTGGGGCTTGCTTTCTGCTTGGGCCTTCGTCTTTCATCGCTCCACTGGCGCCCTTGATGGCGTCTCCAACGGTCTCAATATCGGGTCATTAGTTTGCTCGCACGCGCGATTTTTTTTTTTTTTTTTACCATTAAACGTCCTTATCAAAGAGCCCCAGTGGACGTTGTCCATCTTTCTGGACAGGTCAAGCATCTGCAGGTGCACCCCATTTGATGGTATCCTGGGAATTAAAAAAAAAGGAAATTCAGAATGAGAATAGGGGAAGGGGGGTAGTTTTAATAGAATTGCTAGTATTTTTAAAAAAAATTATTATTAAGTTTCCGATGGTCAAGGTAAAATTCGCCATTACTTGGCAGACAAGGCCATTGCTTGGCCAGCAGGTTCACTTTGTACTTAATATCTGGTTGGTCCATCAATTTAGTTTTAAAAAAGTTTCCCCTTTCAGACATTTCGATTTATAGGGCAGATGGTGTTAAGGTCATCTGTTTCTTTGGCCAACGGCTAACGATCAGGGTGTCATGTGGCCAGCACAACGGTCAACCGCCTTTACTTTCCCCAACTTAAGTCGGTAAACATTAGAGTTTTCGGTAGACTCAGGAGCGCCCTAATAAAAATTCCAAATATCGAAATCCCAGTCCTCACCAAGATTCTAACCCACGATCACAGGTTCGGAAGCCAAGCGCTTAACCACTCATTTCAGCTATTAAATTATGGAGAAGATGAGATTGTCATTAAAGATTAAGAAACTGGGCATGGGAGTCAATGGGAGAGAACCGTTTGTATGCCTTTAACTCAGCGGTTCTCAACCTTTAGAGTTCGGCGACCCCTTTTTACAATCCCTCACTCTGCCGCGACCCCCCCCCCCTTGCGCACACAGATACAGCAATAGAAGAGTAGACAATAACAATCCATATTTTCGATGGTCTTAGGCGACCCCTTGGCAAATGGTCAATCGACCCCCAAGGGGGTCGCGACCTACATGTTGAGAACCCCTGCTTTAACTGGTTATGTAAGTTTTGTTATCGTTTTATTATCAAGCTTATAGCAGCTCACTCTGGTACAATATCTGTACACGTTATTTCTCCCACACCCATTCTCGGATCAGGCTGAAACTACTCATAATTATTTGTTCTACCTTCCACTCCAGCCCAACATAACCAACCACCCTGTACGGCAGTGCTGAACAACTGAAGAAAACAGCACACTTTTTTTCCTTGGCACAGTCTGCAAAAGAGCTCACAGCTCAGCAGCAATAAAGCTGGCTAGAAGAAGAAGAAGAAGAAGACTTAGAAGAAGAAGAAGTAGAAGTTCTACCTAACGAAACATGTATGAATTAAAAATAACCAATTAGTTAATTTATTGTTAGCAAATAATTATTTTGTTTGGTTTTTAAAAAGGGAAATAAGATATGATACGATCACTTTTATTGATCCAATCAAATGGAAATTCAATTTGACTACATTTGACAACTTCAGCGTAACTATTGCACAATAACAATATAGATGCACGATATACGAACAACATTCACTCACGAAGGAAACACATAGACACTCATAACCAGCGCTTTATAAATAGACTTCTATGTACTTCTCGATGACGACAGAATGTCAATTTTTAATGTTGGTCATCCAGAGTCTATTATTTCTGAATTATTTTAATTTTCTTCTTTGGTACAATTATGTTTTCACAGAACTGGATGTACGAATTAACAGTTGTGGTAAGTTCATCTGACTGGGCAGTTGTATACAAACATGTCCCAATCTGCTCCAGACAACTTTGTAGCTGTAAAACAGCGTCGTCAGACAGTGACTGGATGGACTGTACTTCGGGTTTTGTTGTTTTTAAAATGCTACTTATTGAGATGTGGCTGTATATGTGGAGTTATTTTCCTTATTACATTGTTACACGTTTTTTTTCTCCCACTTCCCAGTCTCGGATCAAGTTGAAATTTTGCATAATTATTCATCATCGATTTCAACATATGAATCAATATAAAAAAATTAACCAATTAGTCAATCAATTAGCGGTAATTAAAAAATTTAGTTGTATTGTGAAAAAAAAAAGGAGCTTAATCCTGCAGGGGCTCACAAAGACCTTCCTTCGATGAACAGTACCAGGAAAAAGAAGAAGAGGCAGACAGAGAAAGCGATGGGAAGACAGCTTAAAAGAATGGACGGGCCTGCCATTGAAAGAGGTTCTACCTAAGGCAAAAGACAGAGAGGAACGGAGAAGGTCTACAAATCAAGCGGGTTACTAGTTACAAGGCATGGCTATTGTCATATCAAGATTTACATTTTGGTGCTTCAAGTATTGAGTCTACTCTTAAATCGACGAAGTATGATTTAGCGTAGACTGCCGTAGACTGCCGCAGACTGCCGCAGACTGCCGTAGACTGCCGTAGACTGCCGCAGACTGCCGCAGACTGCCGTAGACTGCCGTAGACTGCCGCAGACTGCCGTAGACTGCCGTAGACTGCCGTAGACTGCCGCAGACTGCCGTAGACTGCCGCAGACTGCCGTAGACTGCCGTAGACTGCCGCAGACTGCCGTAGACTGTAATCAATGAATATGGACCCATTGTATACACCACACTTACAGGCTGTACCGCCACCTCTAGATCTGCTACTTTCCTTGGTTATCTGAGGTCCTTTTTCTCCGTCGCCTTACTCGCCATGTCACTCCGGTGCTATCACGCCATCGGTAACATTCAATTGTGGAATTTCCATGTCAGGGGGCCGCGCTCTTAAAATCATAGATTCTATCATCAGCTCCGTTTTAGATCTTTTTCACTTGGCCTAGACCTTGACTGGTTATCAAACTTTCCAATCAATGGACAAGAGAGACAATTCATGCTGGACTCTCCATTCAAAGGGTGTGTTTGGAAGCGCAAGGGGAAATAAACGGCAAAAATCTCGTTGAATTTTGAGATCGTTGTGATACCAAGGGAAGGTCATTAGTAATTGTCAGCTTTATCCAGACCCTCATCGTCTCCCTTTGCCATAAAACAAAAATACCTTTGGGAATGTATGAGAATGTACTGAGTGACGCCCCTTAGTTGAAGCATGAAGTAATTCTACTGTAAGTGGCTGTTTTATGGATTATTAAAACATTTTAAACCAACATTCATCATAGCCCTTTCTAAATCACGTATTTTAGGATCATTCAATGTTTCAAACCACTATAGCAAGGATTTCCAATCTGTGGATCGCGACCCCCATTGGGGGTCGATTGACAATTCGCCAGGGGTCGCCAAAGACCATCGAAAAATTGATTGTTTTTGTCTATTCTTCCAGAGCTGTGTGTTTGTTCCGGGAGAGGGGATCGCGGCAGAGTTGTAAAAAGGGGTCGCCAAGCTTAAAAGGTTGAGAACCGCTGCACTAGAGGTACATTATACCCGGAACGGCCGAATATTAAATTTTTGTAAGATTCAGGAGAGACAGCTAGAGGTGCATACCACACAACGAAAATGCGATCAACGTCGCTGTGTTGAAAACAGGGGTGGACTGGATATCAAGATCGGCCCGGGCATTTCTATACCATCCGGCCCATAAATTGTATACTTTATGATGGACATCCAGTTCTAGGTCTACCTGTTCTCAAAATCATTCTGTTAAATTTGATAATGTTTCGGTAGCTGTACACATGCTTACGATGAACACTGTGTCCTTATAAGGAATAAAGGCTTTATGTTGCTCTTTAATCGAAAGGTGTATAGGCCCTAAAAGGATGAAGCTCTACCTATGTAGGCTATCACAACATTTTGGAAAATATGTCAGATTAAATCCTTGGGCTTTTGCCTCTTTTTTTGGGCTATAACTATAAGAAACCAAAATGTACATTCATACCAGACTCACCAGATGCTTACTGTGGTCCCACCTGGGATTAGGCCAAATTGATGCTAGTCCGCCCCTGGTTGAAAAAAACAACAACATAGTTAATCCATATCTCCCAATTAACGTAGCAATCATAGGCTACAAGAAATTAGGTGTCACGTTACGAAAACTGACACCGGTCCAGCAAAATATAAAAGTGGTGTTGTCAGAATTTAAATGTATCAATTTTACATTTAGTAAGAGGTCATAATTTAATTGAATAAAAGGACACATTTACTTATGAATTTGAGTTTGAAGGAGGCTGGGGGATGTAAATTGTTTCAGAGTTGTTTACCTTTAATTGTTCTAAATATAGAAATTAATACATTGTCATAGACCTCCATTGAAACCTTATAATAATAAGGCGTGTGTTCGAGTCCGAAGATTAATGAGAGTTAATGCAGTATTTCCCGTGGCTACGCAACCCCCAGTGATATAAAGCCTACAGCTATCTGTTGTCCACAGCCGTCTCAGACTTCTGTGCTACTGAGAGCTGAATTCAGTTTTCTTCTTCTTCTTCATTGTTCTCATTGTTATGTTGGAGTGTTCATATGACTAGACCAATACATGAGATGAACTGCGCAGTGGTTTCCAAATCAGGGAGCTCTCCATATAGTTTTCTTTCTATTGGGGTGATTTGGGGCCAATGTCTTATACGGGCCTCTTGGTAGAGAGAGCAGTTTTGGAGGACGTGGTCGGCATTCTCTGGTGATACTCCACATGGGCAGATTTCACTGGCTCCAATTTTGAGCTTCCGGTCGCATTGTATTGTCGCATTCTGTTGTGTCCGGTCCTGAGTCGAAAGATTAGACGTTGGTCTTGTCGGGATAGCTTATAGTAAGCGTCATCTTTCTTATGATTTGGATGAGAGCTCGTCTATTTCTCATTTATTTTGTTTACAATTAATTTCTTCATTTCTTCTGGATAGAGTGCAGAGTCTATCTGGGAGTTAGTTCTCCCACTCCTGGCGAGTGCGTCAGCCCTCTCACTTCCTTCTAGTTGTTTATGGGCTGGTACCCATTGAATTCAGTTTAAAGCAGGGGTTCTCAACCTGTGGGTCGCAACCTCTTTGGGGGGTCGATTGACCATTTGCCAGGGGTCGCCTAAGACCATCGAAAATATGGATTGGTATTGTCTACTCTTCTATTGCTGTATGTGTGTGTGGAGGAGGGGGGGGGGTCGCGGCAGAGTGGGGGATTGTAAAAAGGGGTCGCCGAGCTTAGAAGGTTGAGAACCGCTGGTTTAAAGAGTGGTATTGGTCTGCGCGGACCAATTATCAATTTGAAATTACTCTGGAGGCAATGCAGTAATTTATATAATTAAAACTTTATAAGAAACAAGGATACAGTGAATCATTTTAAACAGATGTTGATATTGCCAAGCATCTTTTCCTTTCACCTGAGCTTCAACAAATTGTAAAGTACAGTACAGCTATATCCTGCCATTCTTCTAAAAAATAAAACGCAGGTCCAATATCAAATTTGGGGCGGGGTGGGTCGAACTCCCAAATCCCCCCCCCCTTTGGCTACGCTCATGGATATAGACGCCTTGATGCGGCTGTGTGGCACCTGTAGTTACGTTCCCCTTGTAAAATATTTTCAATTGAAAACAAAAAAAGAGAACAAAGTGTACAGGTTGTTTCAAAGCAATCTTTCTGTTCAAGTTACCTTGCAAATCGTCTTCGGCTTCCTCTCAAAGGTGTCTACCTGTACAAATGGCTCATCACATCAAAATAAACCCCGTGACCCCTTGATCCCCAGTGACCCCCAAGGTGAGCTCTGACATCTGTATTTACATGCATTGTTCTCTGACGTCTGTGTACAGACTTGCGTATCCGAGCGGAGCTCTAAAAAGAAAGTTTATTGTTGGCTCGCAGAGAGTTGGCTCAGAGTTGGCATCATGATCCTTGGTGGTCGAACAATCTGCTACCTGTGTTGTTTTTTTCTCTTACGTAGGGGGCCCTTCATTGCTGAATGTGGGTGGGACATGTGTTGATACATAAAGCAGATATAAGAGAATACGTCTGTCTTTTTCAACTTAAAAAAAAAATTGTAGAAAAAATTGCAGGACCTTTCATCTTTGTTTTACAGTCGAACAGAGAAATTTTTTTTATTAAAAACGATTTGGACTTTCTATCCTAGCTAAATGACAAGTTTAGCGTCGTATCTCGAAAATCTTCCACAGAGCTTTCCTGGGATGACCATGAACTTAATATCTCTTATCTTATTGTATCTTATAATTAATGACGTTTCTGACAACGAAATGCATTGTTCCATTTTGAGAAAAAAAAATACATCTTGTATTACATACGCGCTCATGTTATTTTGGGATGAGGGGGGGGGGCGGGTGTTTCCCCAAATAATTCAGCTAATGTGTTCCTTTCATAATGCCATTCCCTATCACTGTTTCCCTCTGTCTGTCTGTCTGTCTGTCTGTCTCTCTCTTTTTCTCTTAGTTTCTCTTCGACAGCGGATGTGTATATAACTTTTATTTTAATTATGACAGTTTTAACTTGAGATGAAATGAAATAAATGTGGTAGACTTTAGTTGTAATATAAATATGGTATTTTGAATTAAATCTAATTTACTACAAAAAACACGTCTTTTCACTCTGGCAGTCTGGAGTCGTCTGGCGAGCCCAAGACAGCTTACGACAAAGATTAGAGCATGGAATGGGTTGCCTGAGCTAGCCTTGAAAACCAGTGACTTTAATTTAATAAGCCATTGGTTAATATGCATGACTGAATGCATAACGCGTAGGACGTAATTATCTTCTTTTCTGAAGTAACGTCTAATATATAAGATAAGATAAGACACCAACCAATCGGTAACTTCTACTCACCGTCACCAAAGACACACACACACGCACATACACACACACACCATAAGAGGGCCTCATATCTCAAATAACTTAATAAGCATATGTCCGCTCCTGTTCATAGTTCTGTAAAATTCCTGTTCATAGTTCACGCATTTGCCTTACTTCCGGCCATTGTCAGTATTTAGGCGACTGTCATACTTTAGGCAACTGTCATACTTTATTCCACTGTCATACTTTAGGCAACTGAGATACTTCAGTAAGTAAGTTTCATTACTCGGTAATTTGAGATAATTATGATCCAGCCCATGTCACCGGAAGCAGTGTCTGCAATACACGGAGGTGGTTTCTTAATTATGCGTAACTTATTAAAGTAAAAAAAGTTCCCCTTTCAGACCTTGTGGTCTATAGGGCAGCTGATGCAAAAGGTCTGTTTCTGTGGCCTACGGTTAACGAGGGTGTCATGTGACCAGGCCAATGACTAACCGCCTTACTTCTACTCACCTAATGCCTGGTACCCATTAGAGCTGTGTGGAGTAGACTCAGAGGCGCCCGAAGATCTCGAAATTATAAATTCCAGCCTTCACCAGGATTTGAACCCGGGACTCCCGGCTCGGAAGCCAAGCGCTTTATCGCGCCTCCCTCGTAACTTATCACTGCTTATAGTGCTTTACACAAAACACAGTTTAGAAAATGCAAGTCAGGTTAAAACTTAGGGCGTTGCTTTATGCTATACGACGTACAGACCAAAGGAGTTGAAACAACATAAAGGCCAGTGACGTTACAGAAGGGGATGAAACACGGGGGCCATTACCTAATATTCACTTCTGTTGACATTATCCACCCTGGCAAACGAGAGCAATCTCTCGTAACACGTCTGCCTTTCACCGGCACCTCTCGGCCTGGCGCGATTTTTCCCCAGCAGAAAGTAATGCACCACAGACTCGCTCTATTTCCTATATACCTGCTTGCTTATTGTTCCTTGCTAATCGCTTTATCGTTTACTACTGACTGGCAAAGGTCACGTGAACCCGGGGAGTTTTCACGCGCTGGCCCGCGAATCTAATTCGGCCTTCAGTTGTTGTCAGTAGCAATACCTACATTTGATTGGCTGCTTGTTACGACGGCGTTTTTCGGTTAATTTCAACTGATAGCCTTGATGTAACAGCAATCTTAGTTTCACTTTCAGATCTATAGGGCAGATGATGTTAAGGTCATCTGTTTCTTTGGCCAACGGTTAACGAGCAGGGTGTCATGTGGCCAGCACAACGACCAACCGCCTTTACTTTCCCCAACTAAAGTCAGGTACCCATTAGAGATTGTTGGACTCAGGGGAGCCCTAAAAATCGCGAAATTCAAAATCCTAGTCTTTACCGAGATTCGAACCCGGGACCGCTGGGATCGGAAGCCAAGCGCTTAACCACTCAGCCTAGGCGCCACAACTTTTGGTTGTCTAGTATTATCACGTGGGTCCTACCTCTGTTTAGTTTACAATTACCGAACTCTTGCAGACCTCTGACAGACTTATTTCAAGGCAATGCTTGTTTAAAAAGAAAGCGGATTGAACAATCGACACTCTAAATACAGGAGGGGGAGAGTATAAAGATCTCCCACATTTTAAATGACTCTACAAAAAGAACCCAACTATCTAGAAAACATTGCTTATGATTTTGAAAAGTTTATTTTAAAAAAACAACAGCTTTTTGTAATGGGTTTTCAAATTTGTTGTTGGGTCTGGTACGGCTACATGTTGATTGAGCCGAAAGCGTCGCTGTTACAGATAGGTTGTTTTAATTATATGCCTCTAACAAAGTCACGATATTCACCTATTCAAGATGGCCTGTGAAAAAGAATGAAAAAAAATTTTAATAATGATTGAAAATGGTAGAGCCTGGCCTAACGAACGCAACCAGTTCCACATCTCTACTGCCACTACGGCCCATAAGGAGCCCCCTCCAAATGTGGGAGATCTTTATGCCCTATCCTGTAGTTAAAAAAAAAAAACGTATAATCTTTGTGATGTTGTTGTATGCCTGTTTGTATTGGTTAAAGAGATTCTGATAAAACCACGAATAAAAAAGACCATTTGGTTATAAATAGAGTTTCATAAAAATGTGTACGCTAGGTACAGTTGGACCATTTGAGTAGTAGAGCAGAATACGACTCGACACTGTTGAAAATAGTTCAGTGCAGAGAAGTAGAATAAAGTACATAGAAACAGTGAAGAACATTGAAGTACAGTGGAGAACACAGAAGTACAGTGTAGAACACAGAAGTACAGTGGAGAACACAGAAGTACAGTGGAGAACATAGAAGTACAGTGGAGAACACAGAAGTACAGTGGAGAACACAGAAGTACAGTGGAGAACACAGAAGTACAGTGGAGAACATAGAAGTACAGTGGAGAACACAGAAGTACAGTGGAGAACACAGAAGTACAGTGGAGAACACAGAAGTACAGTGGAGAACACAGAAGTACAGTGGAGAACATAGAAGTACAGTGGAGAACATAGAAGTACAGTGGAGAACATAGAAGTACAGTGGAGAACATAGAAGTACAGTGGAGAACACAGAAGTACAGTGGAGAACATAGAAGTACAGTGGAGAACAGAGAAGTACAGTGGAGAACACAGAAGTACAGTGGAGAACATAGAAGTACAGTGTAGAACACAGAAGTACAGTGGAGAACACAGAAGTACAGTGGAGAACATAGAAGTACAGTGGAGAACATAGAAGTACAGTGGAGAACATAGAAGTACAGTGGAGAACATAGAAGTACAGTGGAGAACACAGAAGTACAGTGGAGAACACAGAAGTACAGTGGAGAACACAGAAGTACAGTGGAGAACACAGAAGTACAGTGGAGAACAGAGAAGTACACTGAAGAGCAGAAAATTACAGCGAACTACAGTGTTTAGTGGAACTCATACTGATAATAAAATGACTTGTTTAACTAAATCTTTTCTATTTGATCTCTGCCAGGGCCGGATTCAAGTCAGTAGGGGCCCTGATAAAAAATTGTGAAGACTCTTTTTAGACTGAGATGAGAATGGACTTCATTCAATGCTAGTTTCATTACACATTGGATCACTTGTACATTGTTTTGTTTAATGTTATACGTATGTCAGGTGTTGGTTGAAATTTTTGAAGATAATTACATCCTAGCCCAAACCTCCCGCAGGACGACAGATCTAGAATATAGCAGCAGCAGGTCTCAAACCAGGCTTCATCGAGACCATCGATTGACAGTCCAGGCTGTCATTTAATCACATATTTGTATGTTCAACATACATATATCTTTTTTAATTTTTAAAAAAATTCTTTAGTTTGGGGAGGCTTTTTTTTTCTAAGTCCTGAGGGGCCACAATCTCTGCACTGTTGTAGATCCGACCCTGGATTCTTTTCGGTCATTAAGTAGAGAAGACAAACTGGGTCACTCTGACGCCCGGGGATACGCTCTGGCCTAATTACACCGTAACCAGGTCAAGTACTAAGCTACCGTTAGTTCACACACTTTCATTGCTGTCAACTATCTCAATCTAGCAGGTAATCTGATCCTCATTTACAAGTCAATGTCTTTAACGTGGACACACTGTGTCTCCTTGTCTTACCAATACGCCTATCCCTGGGTCTCCCTTTGTAGCCTATCCGCCTATACATGGATCTCCTCTAGTAGCCTATCCACTAATCCATGGATCTCCGCTAGTAGCCTATCCACCTATACATGGATCTCCTCTAGTAGCCTATTCACTAATCCATGGATCTCCGCTAGTAGTCTATCCACTAATCCATGGATCTCCTCTAGTAGCCTATCCGCCTATACATGGATCTCCTCTAGTAGCCTATCCACTAATCCATGGATCTCCTCTAGTAGCCTATCCGCCTATACATGGATCTCCGCTAGTAGCCTATCCACTAATCCATGGATCTCCTCTAGTAGCCTATCCGCCTATACATGGATCTCCTCTAGTAGCCTATCCACTAATCCATGGATCTCCGCTAGTAGCCTATCCACTAATCCATGGATCTCCTCTAGTAGCCTATCCGCCTATACATGGATCTACTCTATTAGCCTGTCCGTCTATTCATGGATCTCCTCTAGTAGCCTGTCCACTAATCCATGGATCTCCTCTAGTAGCTTATCCGCCTATACATGGATCTACTCTATTAGCCTGTCCGTCTATCCATGGATCTCCTCTAGTAGCCTGTCCACTAATCCATGGATCTCCTCTAGTAGCCTATCCGCCTATACATGGATCTCCTCTAGTAGCCTATCAACTAATCCATGGATCTCCGCTAGTAGCCTATCCTCTAATCCATGGATCTCCTCTAGTAGCCTATCCGCCTATACATGGATCTACTCCATTAGCCTGTCCGTCTATCCATGGATCTCCTCTAGTAGCCTGTCCGCCTATCCATGGATCTCCTCTAGTAGCCTATACACCTATCCATGGATCTCTTCTAGTAGCCTATCCACTAACCCATGGATCTAGCGAAATTTCATGTTTTTAACTCTCTCAGTGCGCTATGACCTTATCACTGTCTAGACCAGTTGGGAAGTATAATGTAAGCCTAATGCGTTGTGATAACATTACAAACATAAACAGGAGCGAGAGAGTTAAAAGGACAAACAAATCTAAAAAAAAAAAGATGTAAACTGATAGTTCTTAATGTTCTTCTTGAATGTAGTGCAGCGTGCTGTCTGTCTGAGAGCAATGGGGAGTGAGTTCCAAACCTTTGGTCCGTGCAGTGAAATGGCCCGCAGACCGTAGCTTTTGAGGGAGAAACGTGGCACCACTAGAAGCGTTGAGTCCATGGAGCGCAGGGCTCTCTGAGGAACATATGGGGGTGATCAGTTCAGTAACGTCACTGCATTAGCTCCCTCCAAGAGTTAATTGAAGAGATAACAGAGAGTCTATGAGGGTCAATAAAGTCAAATATTGCCTCACATCATGTCACGTCACGTTACATCGCGTCACGTGTCATGTACGTCACTTCATGACACTTCACGTCATGACACGTGACGTCGCACTACGTCACATCGCATATACAGTCACGTGAAGACATTTCACTTCACGTCATGACACGTCACGCCACGTGATGGGAAGTCACGCTGCAGCACATAAGGTCACGAATCGCCACGTCACGTTACATTGCGTCACATCGCATCACGACACATGTTTCTACAGTATTTAGATTAATAAAACATCAGTACAATTAAGACCATGTGGCGCCCCTTTCTAGGATGTAATGAAATCCCTGTTTAGTCCATCCATTCATTTTTAAAATGAGCTTTTTATAGACAGCTGGGGACAGTTCTACATTTGAGATTACTGTACGGCCCCCTTCTTCAATTACCATTACAAAGATGAAACATCAGGGCCGGCCTTAGATAATTGGATGCCCTAGCTGAAGTGAAGTTTTGTGGCCCCAAATAAAATAGAAAAATAAAACATAAACAGCGAAAAAAATAAGAATTACACAATCTATTTAAAACCTAGTCAGACTAGTGTACACCAATAACATTGGGTACAAGTTTCGCTATTTCATATCCAAAAAGAATAATCTCTAGTACTGTACGAGACACTAGGCGGAGGTCTAGTTTGCCTATGCCTAAGGCCGGCCCTGGAAAGACACACAAGCAAACTTCAAGACACACAACTGCATACAAACGCATAGTTTAGTAATAATATATATATTTATTAACTCTTTCTCTCCGTAATTATTTACCACATTCTGATGGAATCAACGTTTGTATCGTCGGTTAGGAGAGAAAGAGTTAAAAGTCCTCAATACTTATAATAAGTAATCAAAATCTATGGAATATCAGTTTAAAAAAATTAAATTCATTAGTCTTACAAGAATAAACAGATGTAATATAAAGAAACATTTTATTTAGTTAATTTAATAATAATTTAATTATTTAAAAAAAAAAATACTAGGAATCTTTTTTATTTATCATGTTAGTATATTGTGTGTGGTAGATATACTGGTGTAGGTGTGGTACCTCATAATAGCCTACTATTGTAACTATGTGGTTTCTTTTGAATGTATGTAGAGAAAATGGTATCCTTTTTTTGCATTTATAAGTATTATTAGTATTATTATTAATGTTAGACCGGAGACTAAATCATTTCTCTACATAAAAATAATATTCTTGTAGCTGTGGATTCCTATAAAGTCTGGTAAGTGTCTGTTTTGTAGATTTTACTTGTAGCTTCTTGATGCGCAGGTAAGATTGCGATGCAAGAAAAAATTACAACAGGGATAAAAGTGAAAGTTATTTCCCCTTGCTGCCTTATCGTCCGTGGGTCTACAAAGATGACAAGGGGAAGTAACTGCCGATTCTCTTTTGTTCGGTACATCGTAATCTAAACGTTCTCGAAGGCATTTGTCTGTCTGAGTTATCTCTCTTTCTCCTAGTCTCAATGCTACTTGATCTAAAAATAAACTATAATGTAACCACTTAGAATCGTATCCTATTTCTACAGATTGCGTTTCCCTTATTAGTGTAGTAGCTCTCACCCCAAATTTCAAGTGAGGCCTATTACAAGCTGTCCCTACACGACCAACATGTCATTTTTTTCGCCACCGGATACACCAGAATGAAACGACTTATGTTCCGGAAGCTAAAAATTGGAACTAGTGTAACTTGTTTTTGTTAAGCCTCACTAGAGGACGCTGACCATGACCTCCGTGACCTATGTCGAAGGTGCCGCGCTGACCATGACCTCTGTGACCTATGTCGAAGGTGCCGCGCTGACCATGACCTCCGTGACCTATGTCGAAGGTGCCGCGCTAACCATGACCTCCGTGACCTATGTCGAAGGTGCCGCGCTGACCATGACCTCCGTGACCTATGTCAAAGGTGCCGAGCTGACCATGTCCTTCAAAGCTGCAAAACTACTACAGCGGCCCAAAACAAGACACCCGACCCGAAACACTCCCAAGACACAAAGAGGCACATTTCTTATTCCATAAGCTAGAACAAATTCGTACAAGTGCTCCTTCTTCCCTAGTGTCATTAGAGCATGGAATGTGGCCAGATTAACCAGAAAAACCAACGACTTGGCAGAGTTTAAGTCATTGATTAACATGCATGAATAGATTTGACACATGCAATGCGTAGAACGTAATTATCTTCTTTTTGAAGTAACGTCTGTAATATTATAAGATAAGACGAACACTCCAATAGAAGAAAAACTATCTTGAGAAATTTCTCATCTGGAAACCAGATATTGATGATAATTAGGGGGGAAAAAAGCGATTTCCTAGATTTGTGATGACTTCTCTTAAAACCTGAAAAAGAGATACGTACATAACGATTGTTCCTAAACATTACCTTATTAAACTTTCGAATGAAGAGTGCCTTCATGGGGAAATACCTCAAGACGTTAAAGATAAATTTCTTTTCGTTCTTTTAAATATATTGTCAAACCTGAGTTTGCCCAGTGTGGCCAACGGGCTAGTAAACCTTTTCTCAAAGATATACAGCATCTGTCAAATTTCTTGGAAAATCGTTAGAACCGTTTTGTGAGATTCGTGTCCACCCAGAAGTTTCCACGAAGGTGCGAGTTATGCGTGTATAGCGTGTCAACAACAATGTTACACGAGACACATAAAATAGAAGATTTAAAGATTTAAAGTTGGTATGCATGTCTTTGTTTTCTTTTCGTGACGTGCAGGATTTGAACAGAAAACATCTAGAGGCATGTTCACGTGACGTTGAAATAGCCCAGTATCCCACACACGAAGAACTCTCTCCCAGACCCTCTCAATATGTCTCTCCCTATCTCTCTCATCGTGTCCCTCTTCACCCCTCTGTATTTCCTATATTAACCCTCTCCCACTTGAATGCATTATGTTTACGTCTGCTGTGTTGACCAGAACGAGGTAGACACGCCCCCCTTCATGTTTGTTACAAACACACACGCAATCATCCAAGGTTAAAGAGGAGAGAATTCTGAATTTCACAATGATCATGAGTAGATGGTCTTGATCACATTTGTTATTAGGAGGATCGTACAAACTCGAGTCCATTAGTCTTGGTCTATGGTATTATTGTAATTTAATATTAGTGGGATTGTAAAAAAAAAAAACAACTATAGGACTATTCATATATCAAATTGATAAGTCAGTACTCGAGTTTATATTTTGGATGTTGATATTAATATTACCATGCTTAGTTATTGTAAAAAAGAAACCAACGCTAAGTTACATGAATTAAAAAAAAAAAAAAAAAAAGAATGATTTAACACCATAGGCCTATACTGTAACAGTATGAGATATTCAGTGACAGTTTGCGTAATTAAATCATTCCTCTTTTTCCTATCAACTGCTGTCCTCCGAGAGGCGGTCCACGCTGTCACTTTTTCCAGCCGGTTTTTCTTCGGACGACCCTTTCTTCGTGCTCCTTGCACTGTACCAAGAAGGGTGACATTAGAAGTTGAGCCAAATCTTAAAATCTGACCGAACCAACTAGATCAGCGGTTCTCAACCTTTTAGGCTCGGCGACCCCTTTTTACAATCCCCCACTCTGCCGCGACCACCCCCCCTTACCCACAGCAATAGAAGAGTAGACCCAAAAAATCCTGGCAAATCGTCAATCGACCCCCAAAGGGGTGGCGACCCACAGGTTGAGAACCCCTGAACTAGATCGAGTCGCTTCACAAAATGGAGAACTTCTCCATGTAACAACGAATATAGAAAGTCAATCTCTGTCATGTTTATTGTATTTTTTTTTTATTTGTGCGTTCTTTTCTTCTTTTTTTCCTGATATTGTTCCATGAAGGAAGGTCTTTGCAATACAAACTGTATATAGGGACCTAAAAACACCCCCTATTTCAAGTGATGCCTATTACAAGCAACACGACCAACATGTAATTTTTCGCCACCGGATACAACAGAATGAAACGACTTATGTTCTAGAAGCTAAAAATTGGAACTAGTGTAACTTGATACTGACCATTGGAAATATATAGCCCTAGACCGCACCAGATGGAGAGAGACAGTGACCAAGAAAGCTATGGTCAGCGAGAAAACATGGGCCTCAGCTCTCGAAGAAAAGCGTGTCATACGAAAAAGGACCAGCGAAAGCCACCTTGTCCTGAGATATTTGTGGACCGGAGTGTCTCTCCAAAATAGGGCTCCACTGTCACATGAAAAAGTGTTCGAGATGAACCATAGTCGCTCTACTACTGAAGGAGGCTAATATTGATATAATTTAATATAGACGACATATGATCAGGTAACAGGTTGAGTCTGTTTCAATCTTATTGGTTTCAGAACCGTGAAACATTATTTCCGTACCAAATGGGCCGGTCTTAGGCCACTGCAACCTATGCGGCAGCAGTGGGCCCCGCACTTTCATAGGCCCCGCGCGATGCGAATTCTAGGTGTAAATTATAAAATGAAATCATTGTAACTTATTATTAAAGGGTTGTCGGAATTCTCCTGAAATTATGAAGTCATGAAAATCTCCTGAAATTATGAAGTCATGAAAATCTCCTGAAATTATGAAGTCATGAAAATCTCCTGAATTATAAAGTCATGAAAATCTCCTGAATTATAAAGTCATGAAAATCTCCTGAATTATAAAGTCATGAAAATCTCCTGAAATTATGAAGTCATGAAAATCTCCTGAAATTATGAAGTCATGAAAATCTCCTGAAATTATGAAGTCATGAAAATCTCCTGAAATTATAATGTCATGTAAATCTCCTGAAATTATTAAAATCTTCTGAAAACTGATGCAACTCTCCTTAAAACAGACAAAATTGGCATTTCGGGGATTCAATGTGGCAACACCAATCCTACTCGCGATTAAATATAAACGGCATTGTCAGCTTTCATTTAATAACAATGTAATAATAAGATGAATTTTAACCAAAAAAACTTCATTTACTTCAATAGTCACTGGCATACAAATAAAGATTTAAATCTATCTCGACCTCTTAAAAAAACCCATCAAAAGCGATATTTTGCTAGTCGATAGTAAATCTAAAAGGCAGATCTGAATGTTTATCGGCTGTTTGTTGGAAAACTACTATCTACTGTAGATGGCTCGTAAAGTTAATTTGACAGTGATTTTGTACTTAGTAAACTATAAATAAGATGCAAAGACGAATTTATTTTCTAATACAAAATCTGAATTTTCACTTATTATCCTTATCACAGCCCAAATTAGGCCCCGCGCAATCCGTTTCGCATAGGGCCCCGCAACCTGTAGGACCGGCCCTGCGTACCAACATTCCACCCCCCCCCTCCCTTTCCCAAACCGGGTGCTTACTCCCACATCCACAACCCCTCCCGATCTATCTATAGCCAGATACCTATCTCCCTCTATGACAGATCTTACATGATGTACGATTTAAGCCAGCGGCAGACAATCCTCGCTTCTGAGCGTGTCTTATCCGCTCTTTGTTTGTGAAGTTGTATCGGGACGACAACTCTCGTTCGAGATTAAGGAATGGAATTATCTTCCCCTTGAATCGCTGCCAACTCCACACCTCCTCTTGCGTAACACAGCGTTCTCTCTGTGTCTCGGGTTTGTGGCTGCCGCTCTAATTTTATGGCTTAGAGTCTATATAAAAAAAAACATATTAATAATAATTGTATGTATCTGTGGTGGTATCATCTTTTGAAAATAGAATAGAGATTCTCAACCCGTAGGAAGTGTTCCCCCTTGGTGAGGCTTGAGGTACTCGAGAGGTTTGTTACACTTAAAAAAAAAAAAATTTTGCTAGTTTACAATTCTTCGCTAAATCTGGATATATTAAAGAAAAGCCAAAGTTGGGAGGTGCTTATCTGCTTGGTCTTGTGGCACCGACATCGCACCTTGCCACCACCACCGTCCTCGGTAGGTTTGGGTTCGGGTCTAATCATCTTCAAATTTAAAAGAAACGTCAATTAAAATAAACAAAACATTCCCATAAGTAGCTTAAAAAAAATCAGAGAACTATCTGTCTGTCTGTCTGTCTGTCTGTCTCTATCTATCTATCTATCTATCTATCTATCTATCTATCTATCTATCTATCTATCTATCTATCTATCTATCTATCTATCTATCTATCTATCTATCTATATATATCTATCTATCTATTTCTATCTATCTATCTATCTATCTATCTATCTATCTATCTATCTATCTATCTATCTATCTATCTATCTAATCTATCTATCTATCTATCTGAGGAAAAGAGAACAACGCTGGCAGAAGAAAAGCGCCAGAGAAGAAAAGCAAGGCCAATGACACTAGCTCTAGCTGGAATAACCTGCCCAGTGTGCAGCCGAACCTCCGGGCTCACATAGGTCTCACCAGCCACATGAGGTGGCACCAAACCCCAGTGCAAAGCCCTCAGCCCTCTGGATGACAAAAGTGGTCATCATCGAACCACGATGGACGAACTATATATGTTATTGTTAATTTAGAGGCTATCAAATAAATAATGTAAAGTTTGAGATTATTAAATAAATCAGTCTGAGCTGCTAGATTGAAATGAATGAATCTGTTTTAAAGGCTTTGACTCAAATGAATTTGGGTTGGAGATTATGAAATAAAAGACTCAAAACATCTAGTTTATAAATATTAGTCTTATGACGTTATCAAACGACACCTTTATTAGCAACATGGCGTCGAAAATCTATTTTTAGAAGCCGAACCTGTCGGTCATACCGTATCTCTGTCTCCTCGGTTGTGTAGGTGTAAACAAAGTCACGGCTTGTGGTCAGCGCTACTAAATCTGGTCCTATGACTTAAGTCTAGACGAAAGTCTCGCCCTTTGATGTGATACGCACGTGATAGCAATATCTGCTCACTTCTGCAACCAAGTTCGCAACCGTACTTCAGTGACTCACCCAGCGTGCACACGGGATGCCGCTCTCTTGAACTTGCGGTTACGAAAATATGACTTGCGGAAGTAACTACAGTTTTATGAAATAAACACATTGCAACAGGCAGCTCACTGTCATGTAGACTTAATGATGTAAATGGCAGACGGGGGTGGGGTGCTCTTGGTGTAAAAAGAGGAGGGGGGTGGGGTGGTTAAGAGGAACTTTTGAAGATGAAAACAGAGAACAGATAATGTAATGTTTATGTTTTTCAAGCGGTCAAGATAAACGATGAGATTATATGGTCAGCACAACGACCTAAAAGAGGCGCGGTGGCTGATCGGTAAAGTGCCAGGCTCGAATCCTGGAGAAGACTAGGATTTTTAATTTCGGGATCTTCGGGCGCCTCTGAGTCCACCCAGCGCTAAAATGTGCCTGATATTAGTTGGGGGAAAAGTAAAGGCGGTTGGTCGTTGTGCCAAGAAACAGATGACCTTTACATCGTCTGCCCTATAGATCGCAAGGTCTGAAAGGGGAACTTTACTTTGCGACGACATAATAATTCATCCATCCATCCCAGTGGCTCTGGCCTGCTTCAACACATCCCTCAATTCAGATCTCTCCTGGGCCTTTCGTCTCCACGCACGACCTAATGATATTACTGTGAATATCAAGTAGTTTGGTGGCTAGGTGGCTAAGTGGCTAGGTGGCTAAGTGGCTAGGTGGCTAAGTTGTTAGGTGGCTAGGGCGCCTCAAAAAGACGGAGCAATAAAAAAAAAATCCCAGTTTCTGGAAGCCCAGCGCTTTAAGACAGACCGAGAGTAAGAGACATATAAAAAGATAAAATGAGAGAGTGAGAAGAGAGAAAAGAGAACGAGAAAGCGAAAGAGAAAGAGAGAGAAAAGGAGAAAAAGAACAAAAAAAAAGAACGATAGAACAAGAAGAGAAAGAGAGAGAACAAAGAAAGGGAAAAAGAAAAGATCAAGAGAAAAATAAAGTGAGAAAAGAGAATGATAGATAGAGTGAAAGAAGAGAGAGAGAGAGAGAGAGAGAGTGATCATTTTAAACTGTTTCTCTCTTTAATGCTCATATCGAGGTTCATGCCCGCAGCCAGAAATATTTTGACCCTAGACAACCTCCCCCCCCCCCAACATGTGAAAAATCTTCAAACACGTACACACAATTAAAAAAAAAGCGTCAAGGCACCCCCCCCCCCAACCTCCTGTTGGGGCCCCGGATAGATTACTGTTTTCCTTCCTCGGAGAAAGCAAGGAAAGACAGAATAAAATACTAAAAGAATGAACGGGCCTGTCATTGCAAGAGATTCTATCCAAGGCAAAAGACAGAGAGGAATGGTCGACAGATCACCTGTAGTGCCCCAGCGGCTCGTCAGACCATGGGACAGGCGTGAAGCCGAATGTGATGTTCCTTGAGGAACACAAATGATAATGATGATGATAATAATGATGATAATGATGATGATGATGATGATGATGATGATAATGATGATGATGATGATGATGATGATGATGATGATGATGATGATGATGATGATGATGATGATGATAATGATGTTGATGATAATGATGTTGATGATAATGATGATGAAGATGATGATGATGATGTTGATGATGATGTTGATGATGATGTTGATGATGATGATGATGATGATGATGATGATGAAGATGATGATGATGAAGATGATCAGTCCCGTGAACTCGATACCCTCGGTTAGACAACTTAGCTTTTACTACTCGGCCACCTAGCTTTCTTTCAGTACTGATCAAAGATTTGAACCAGGAACGTGTTACTGTTCTAATGGTGTGACCAGCAGCTAAAGTTAGAACAGACCTGCCTGTCCGTGTGTGTAAGATGGCCATAACGTAATAACCACTGATCCGCTAGTTAAACGTAAAGCATTGTTTCTATTACCCGCCCCTGGCTGCAACCCCTCTGGTAGGCCTAGCTACCTCTTGCAAACGACACCAACTACCTGAATTGAGATTATCTTCCCTTGATTGACAGACAGCCAACAACGGGAAAAAGGTGGATCTACACCGGGCTGGAATTAGTTACAAGTTCACTTCGCTGACTAGAGATAAGATAGACAAGAGAAGAAAAAAAAACTGTCCTCCGCCCCTCTTCGCGTCCCTACCCCTCCCCTTTTCGCACTTTCTCCATTCATATAAGTTGACTAAATGTATTGGTAGCAATTTCCTTCTATCTTCGTTGCCTTTTTTTTTAACGCTATTTTCTATTTTTCGGAAACATCCGATAGATCGTGGAAATTTCTTTCAAAACGTGAACTCGACAAAAGAAGAAGAGAAAAAAAAAAGTCTGCGCACTCAGCACGGACTGGGGTGGGGGGCGCTCTCGTCTGTTGTGCGGTATCGGCGTGGCGGTTGGGAGGTGCGCGAGTGAAGTCGTCTGCTCAGGCGGCAAGTGGGTCACTGACATTAGCGTAGATCAAAACGTGACATTTCATCGCTCGGATTATTGATGCAAATTTTTCTACTCTTGGATTAATGTGGATAATGTGTGTGACTCCGTACTAGAATTTCGCCCGGATTTAAAAAAAATTTTTTACAAGGTAAAGAAACTAATTAGGTAGCTGAAATTTGCATAAAAACTTTGAAAGTTTATTCTATAAAGTCATTAGAGTCTATATTTTCAAAACGTCACCTGTAAGCAAGGCACATTATGTTATCTCTCTCTCTCTGTCCGTACAAACAAAACATTATTTAGTTTATCTTATCTTTTAATTATTTAGTTTTTCTTATCTTTTAATGCTCGTGTATATTAACCGTTATGAACATGATTCCCACTGTCTATGCACGTTGCAAGACGGATATTCGCTTTTTTTTTTAAATATCATAATTGAAATATCATAAGTTTTTAATTATACGAATTTATGTCTACGAACGCTTTAGACATATCTATACTTTAAAAGACGAATTTTTTTTTTTTTTCAAATGTCAGCGTTGAATTTATGTAATGTAAGATCTTTGTAATTGTCCTAAGATTGAGTCTATGACTCATGGAACTCTAAGCCAATGGAAGCTTGCCTCTATCTGAACAAACTTCTGTCTGGGCAAGATCCAAGCAGATGAAAATGTTTACATCCATATTACCGATGGCTCGTACCTCAAGACGCTCGGGTCAAAAGCGAGGTCAAAGGCTGAGCACACCGAAGAAACTCGACCATATTCTTTCTCTGTACCACATCACCGTGAAGGTGTCAGTAAAAAAACCCACAAAAACAGTCCCTTGTGAATCGATGCCTGAATAGTGACATCTTTGTTTGGGGCTTTCTTCCATCCCCGCCAAGGCAATGGACTCGATCCTTGGACACCCAACGGGGGTTCTATTTGCTTCCATATTGGCATAATCGTCTCCTCAAACGACCGTTTCCACCTGAGCCAGACATTGAGGTTGAAAATCATTGCCTGGGTCGTTTAAAAAGCCAAATATTAATTTGAGCCTATCAGTATTATTTGTTATGTAGTAAACCAAATTCAATTCAATTAATTTTGCCTTATATACATCTGTTGATAAATCTTTTTTCTTAATTCATAGGAAGTTTACCATCGAACTTCATCTTCTTACTTTCTGTCTGAAGCTAAGCATTCTTAACAACTGTTTAAGTCATTTAATGTTTACCTTACAAATAAACCGGAATAATTGATTAGCTATTATTGTAGTGTACGCACATCCTTCGAGTGTTGAATGTGCATTTAGTGCCGGGTTTACATTTGTGGAGGCCTCTACCGTCCTCACGCTTCAATATTAATGCACCTTTATGTTTCTTTATAAATATGAAAGCTTGTCATTTATGTAAAGAAAAGAAATTGAACCTTTGTTTCATACTTTCTTATTCTAATTTGCAATAATTTTGTTTACAAGTTGTATATTTTTTTGAAATGCTGAGCAATAGATGCGGTTCCGGGGGCTACGCATTCATGCCCTGTTACTATCATCACGCTCCTTTAAGCCTGGATGGCTGCCTGGTCGAGTGGTTTGCGCGCTGGACTGTCGTTTGGATTTATCGATGGTCCCGGGTTCAAACCCTGCCCGCTCCCATCCCCCGTCGTCCTGCGGGAGGTTTGGACTAGGAAGTAAACTATCTTCAACTCTGAAGGAACATCCGAAATATGTAAAAGATTTTACAAACATTTTAAGCCTACAAGACTAAAGCGTATAACCAAAGAATAGATTTACTAGCGTCCGTTAAAAGTCCAAACTTAAATTGACACCTAACAAACAAATACATAAACAAATGCGCATAAACAAATACACATAAGCACACGTTTCCCGTGTGTTGAACGCGCCTTTAGATAAGTGAGCGCTGTGTCAGTTCTGAGTGTCTGCGTTGTTTGTTTGGGTCAGACGTAACACATGTGTTACAGCAAATTTTAGCTCAGCAGAAGTAGCCTACATCAGCCTGTATGAGCTTTTGCACATTGACACGACCAGAAGGTCATGTTTCTTAGTCGGCTGATTTACAGTAGAAGATAACTATGAGGCAATGAGTTAAATTGCTTGACTCGCTCGGAGGTAACTTGAGTTTGAAAGTGATTCTCTAGGTAAGATCTAATATAGATCTATGGCAATGATCCGAATCGATCTATTCCACTGAAGTGTGAGATTATGTGTGAACTCTTCGATGTTTAGATTCATGTCCGAAGCGCGATGACTACTACAATCGATTCTCTTCCTCGGATAGATCTGGTACACATACACACAATCGCACTGCTTCTCACATGTACACAAACTCGCAAACACACGCTCACGAATAACTCAACCATGCACACGTCTGTATTCTAACTGAATCAGTCTAGCAGACGACAGTCAAAATGAGCACACTTTTCAATATGGACTCGTTAGTATACAAACATTTTTGAGGATGTCAGTCTTTAACAATCATGACTGACTGCATGGGATTCGCTCTGGACTGTAATCTCGATGTCCAAAGTTCGAATCCTTTCCGCGGATATTTACCTGCCGCTGTGTTAGTGAGTTAAGTCTAGGAAGTATATAACTTAATTTTTGACGCAACATTAGGAAAATGTAAATCAATCAATTCATAAAGACATTATTAGCTTTTTTTTTTACAAAGGTTATATCAACTCCCTCTGTCTGTCTGGTAAAAAGTTTGTACACGTTATTTCTCCCACACCCAATATCGGATTAAGCTGAAATTTTGTACAATTATTTCTTTTATCTAACAACACAAGATTCAATAAAAAATTAACCAATTAATTAGTTAAATGGAGGCGCGCTTGGCTTCCGAACTGGAGGTCCCGGGTTCGAATCCTGGTGAAAGCTGGGTTTTTTTTATTTCGGAATCTTTGGGCGCCTCTGATTCCACCCAGGAAACCCAAAATTCTCGACCTGTATGGCGACATTTATGCACTACGCAAGACAGCAGGGTTTCTGTCCAGGGCTTTTGCAAGAGAGGATTTGAGCCACTCAAGCCCTCACTCTAATGGAGTTTGATAATGATGATGATTCCACCCAGCTCTAATGGGTACCTGACATTAGTTGGGGAAAAGTAAAGGCGGTTAGTTGTTGTGCTGGCCACATGACACCCTCGTTAACCGTAGGCCACAGAAACGATGACATCATCTGTTAAATAGATCTGAAAGGGGAACTTTAAAAAAAAAGTTAATTAACTATTGGCAATTAATTAATTATTTGGTTTCGTATATTTAACAAACTTGACAGATGTGGTAAAATTGAATTAGTCCCCTTGAGCAAACTCTAATTTAAAAAATACACACATTAACAGCGCTGAATGTACTGTGTGCTTCGTAATCTGCCCTGGCATCAGCATACAGTCCGGCCAACAAAATCTCCTTCCATATTATAGTCTTGAGCCAGGTCGCATAGAGCAACTTTCGCCATGGCTGCTACTCCACTGACTGTCAAGTCTGTAAAAGATCTTTTTTTAAAAGATAAGGCTCTCTGGTGTTTATAAAAAAAATTATCCTAAAATCTTTTACAGGCGGCCCAATGGAAGGCGACACTGACCACCTATTTAGTGCCCACCAAACGGGCGTTTGCCCAAATACCCATCTAACAAGTCAGCCTGAGTGTATAATGTTAGTTTGTAATATAGTTTGCAAACAGGTTAAGACGCTCAAAATTAAGAAATAAACCTTAACTAGTCGACCCGCGACGTAGCATACGCCGCTATTTTGCAGGGCCTGCCTTAGGCCACTGCAAACTATGCGATCGCAGGGGGGCCCCTCACTTTCATAGGACCCGCACTTTCATAGGACCCGCGACCTATGGGGAAGATGATGTTATGGTCATCTGTTTCTTTGGCCAACGGTTAACGAGCAGGGTGTCATGTGGCCAGCACAACGACCAACCGCCTTTACTTTCCCCAACTAAAATCAGCTACCCATTAAAGAAAATTAAAGATACCCAGTCTTCACCGATATTCGAACCCAGGACCCTAGGTTCGAAAGCCAAGCGCTTAACCACTCAGCCACCTCGCCCCTAAAACCTTACTGGACCAAAGTAAAAACGCCAGACGTTTGTGCCACAAGGCTTTTAAGTTCATTGTTTGCCTTCTTCGTTTGTTTGAAGCTGATGTAAGCCTCGTGTCTGAAACGTCCTTGGTTTTTACTTAGGTCCAGAAGGGTTCACTCTGTATAAGCCCGTGGTATTTTTTTAGAAACAGGTCAAGAGGAAGTAACTTTCTCGATATGGCGAGGCGGGATGGTGGAAGTTGGAGACACTCATAACAACGTGAGACTCACGTTTACTTTTCCTCGCTGCATTGTGGGAAGTGGGTGTTTTGCCTGAACAGTGCGAAGTAGACAATACTCGCCGACTTCCTCAAGGTGTCATTTAGGCAACCGATCCAGGCTCATTCCATTGCGAGGTTTCGTGAAGCGCTAACGTTAGCCCAGATTTTTTTTTTTCAATAAAGATCAATCAGGCGCCATTTTGCCCACACTGGCACATAGGAAAATAGCTGGCAGCAGATGGTTTCTGAAAGAGACAGCTGGAGAGATCTCTGGAAGGTCGTGGAACACATGATTGAGACCATAGGAAAGGGGGGGGGGGGGGCTCTGACAATCGCAGACGACGAAAAGAAATCATAAATAGATCACCGGCGGACAACAACTTTGTCAGCATCAGATGTGATAAAATATGTGGGCCGCATTGAGTTTCTCGTGGTCATGTGACATTCTGCACTCAGAATTAATTTGTGGAATCAAAGACAATGTGTTTCAATGGAATAGTTTTTTTTTAATTTTAAATGCATCCCGCTGTGATCTAAGTAGCTGTGAAACAAAACAGAAAAAGAAAAATTAAATGATTCGTCCGGTATTTACAAAGATTACATGAACTCACTGCATCTGTTTGTTTGGTACACCTTTTGTACAATACTCACTGCATCTGTTTGTTTGGTACACCTTTTGTACAATACTCACTGCAGCTGTTTGTTCCGTACACATTTTGTACAATGCTCAATGCATCTGTTAGTTTGGTACACCTTTTGTACAATACTCACAGCACACATTTTGTACACTGCTCAATGCATCTGTTAGTTTGGTACACATTTTGTACAATGCTCAATGCATCTGTTAGTTTGGTACACATTTTGTACAATGCTCAATGCATCTGATAGTTTGGTACACCTTTTGTACAATACTCACTGCAGCTGTTTGTTCCGTACACATTTTGTACAATGCTCAATGCATCTGTTAGTTTGGTACACCTTTTGTACAATACTCACAGCACACATTTTGTACACTGCTCAATGCATCTGTTAGTTTGGTACACATTTTGTACACTGCTCAATGCATCTGTTAGTTTGGTACACATTTTGTACAATGCTCAATGCATCTGTTAGTTTGGTACACCTTTTGTACAATACTCACTGCAGCTGTTTGTTCCGTACACATTTTGTACAATGCTCAATGCATCTGTTAGTTTGGTACACATTTTGTACAATGCTCAATGCATCTGTTAGTTTGGTACACATTTTGTACAATGCTCAATGCATCTGTTAGTTTGGTACACATTTTGTACAATACTCACTGCAGCTGTTTGTTCCGTACACATTTTGTACAATACTCAATGCATCTGTTAGTTTGGTACACATTTTGTACAATGCTCAATGCATCTGTTAGTTTTGTACACATTTTGTACACTGCTCAATGCATCTGTTAATTTGGTACACATTTTGTACAATACTCACTGCATCTGTTTGTTTGGAACACATTGTGTACAATCTAATTCTCCCACTTCCCATTCTCGGGGGATCAAGAAGACATTTCACAATACAGCACTGCCAATAACAATATACAAAAATAACCAAATAATTAATTCGTTAATTGATTATGTTTTATCTATTAATAAGGGATAATTAATGTATTGTAATTAGTTGATTTTTTGGTTAATATATATATATATATATATATATATGTTACAGTATTGAGCGAAAAGGCAGTACATGTGCAGTTATTTGTCTTATATAAGCTTAGTTCAAAATAGGTACTTTTTAAAAAAATTTAGCTTGTTAAGATTAGACATGAGATACAGTTCTATTATAACCCTGGCGCCAAACAGTCTCAGTAAACCTGGGAAAAACATGCTATATATATAGATCAGTGTTGCCCAAACTGGGACTTTCGGGCCATATTCAGCATTGTGACGTGGCCCTACCCGAAAAAAATCATGCTATAGAGACTTCTACACCAGTGCATCGAGAATCCGCAAAGAATCGTTTCCTTGGGACACGGCGATTTTGCGGTGCTACGACCTCTGGACAAAGTCTCGAAAATTTTGAACGCCCCCCCCCCCCCCCGGTCGATCAAGGTTGGACACCACTGCCATAAATCTACCTCTAGGGGCGAAGAAAAGAAAAGCGCGCATCTTAAGCCGCCTGAAAGATCTCTTCAATCAGTCCTTTGTAGTATCCAATTTAAAATCAGACTATGACGTGAATTGTTTAAGATTTCTGGGATATCTTTCAGAGATGAAACCAATCTTTGTACACAGGAGAGTCGCATCAAAAAAAAATCTGGGATTAGTCTTGCAGTGGCGTGAAAGAGGTTTACGTCTAGCGTCCTAAACTTGGTGGTAAATTAAGTTTTGAAAGGGGGGAAAATATGTGTGATTTATAGGTCAGTGTTCAATATATCGCACTTATTTAATTTCAAGTATATCTTTGCGCAGTGGCGTAGCTTGGGTTGGGGCAGGACGATTTGAATTCGAAAGTGTCCCACTTGAGTCTCCCCCTCACTCAAGAAAAATCCTAAATTTATTTTAACACTAAATATTGAATATTATTATTATAGCTTTTATATAGCGCTACTTTCATGCTTATAGCATGCTCAGAGCGCTTTTGGTCCAATCTCATTTGTGAGACCAGTGCGTGGGAGGGGGTATCTAGGAGTTGGTTTTCCATGCTGCCTTTAGGCGCTCAGTAAACACAATTCTGCTGCCCGAGTCTGGTGCCGAACCTCGATCCCCCTTCTAGGTAGCCAAGCCAAGCCAAGTTCAAGCGCACTTGGCCTCTCGACCACGCTTCCCACATTTGTGGTATATTACGCCACTGCCATGTACTCTTGCTATTCACGTGGAGTCTAGAATATTAGACAGCATTGATCTAGACTCGTTCGTACCTCACTCGGTCAGACTCTATCACCGCCACTCATTGATCAGGGAACATGAAATGCACCAAGATACCCGTGTGTAGTCGCTGAATGAACTCTTTATGTTGTCTGTTGTATTTATGTGAATGTTTCTGTTGTGTTGTAATTAATATGAGAAACGAGTCCTTGTAATCACAACAAATTTCCGTAAGGATCAATAAAGCAGTCTTAGTCTTAGTCTTAGTCTTAGTCTTAGACTCTAGACGATGTTATAGACGATGTTATAGATGATGTTATAGATCAGGGGTTCTCAACCTGTGGGTCGCGACCCCTTGAGGGGTCGATTGACGATTTGTCAGGGGTCTCCTAAGACCATCGAAAATATGGATTGTATTTTGTGTATTCTTCTATTGCTGTGTGTGTGTGGGGGGGGGGGGGGTCGCGGCAGAGTGGGGGATAGTAAAAAAGGGTCGCCGAGCTTAAAAGGTTGAGAACCGCTGTTATAGACGATGTTATAGAGGATGTTATAGATGCTTTTACTACACAGAAATCACAATGTGAGGTGATATGAATTGAGATTCATGAAAAGAGTCTAAATAATTAATTTTTTTTTATTAATTTTACTTATATACTGTACCAATTTGAGTTTAGACTTATATAATTATGAATTACATTATTTCATGTCATGATATCGAATGTCAAAATCCAGGGGCCCCTAAAAAGCTCAAGTCCCCCTTCCCTCCGGGCCATCAGATACCTAGCTACGCCACTGTCTTTGCGTGATTGCGGTCTAATAAGTCTCAAAGTAAAGATTTTCTTTACGCTCAAGAATTCCCAAAATCACAGATTACCTCATCGTAAGACTACGCCTTACCTTGACACTGCTTAATCTGGACATAGAAGCTCTTTTATACTATAGTCTTAGGTTTGATCTGCTGATCATTTCTTTCCCACGCTCCATCTATTTTTAAATGATGAGAAACATAAGGAGAGAGAGAGAGAGAGAGAGAGAGAGAGAGATTCGAACTACAATTGTACGGTTTAAGAAGCCTCGCCGCACACCAAAATGAGTCTCGAAATTGTTACAACTTATAGCTCGTAAGTTATAGCCCTCATTGTCCCGCCTCGATCAATTGTTACAACTTATAGCTCGTAAGTTATAGCCCTCATTGTCCCGCCTTGATCAATTGTTACAACTTATAGCTCGTAAGTTATAGCCCTCATTGTCCCGCCTCGATCAATTGTTACAACTTATAGCTCGTAAGTTATAGCCCTCATTGTCCCGCCTTGATCAATTGTTACAACTTATAGCTCGTAAGTTATAGCCCTCATTGTCCCGCCTCGATCAATTGTTACAACTTATAGCTCGTAAGTTATAGCCCTCATTGTCCCGCCTCGATCAATTGTTACAACTTATAGCTCGTAAGTTATAGCCCTCATTGTCCCGCCTCGATCAATTGTTGCAACTTATAGCTCGTAAGTTATAGCCCTCATTGTCCCGCCTCGATCAATTGTTACAACTTATAGCTCGTAAGTTATAGCCCTCATTGTCCCGCCTCGATCAATTGTTGCAACTTATAGCTCGTAAGTTATAGCCCTCATTGTCCCGCCTCGATCAATTGTTACAACTTATAGCTCGTAAGTTATAGCCCTCATTGTTCCGCCTCGATCCGCCTCTGAACCTAGAAAAATGATTATGGGACTATATATAAGGAGTTTCTTTTACGACCTTAATCGAGAATAGATTCATCTATATAACATTTGGGACCCACTGAAACAAGTCTTCACAGCCTATGCCTCTACCTGTTTAAACGAGTGTTTCTCAAACTGTGGCGGCCCCCTCCCCAAATCAGAAGAATCTTGTTCGCGCTTCCCTTAGCTAGCTGGGGGACCTAGGAGAGCGCTGTAGGCTCTCACAGGAATGTCTGGAGGTCGGTGTACTTGTACCAGTGGCGTACCAAGGGAATCCAGCTCTCTTATCTTATCTTATCTTATCTTATATAATACAGACGTTACTTCAAAAAAGAAGATGATTACGTCCTACGCGTCATGCATTTAGTCATGCATATTAACCAATGACTTAAATTCTGCCAGGTCACTGGTTTTCCTGGCTAGCTCAGGGCAACCCATTCCATGCTCTAATAGCACTAGGGAAGAAGGAGTATTTGTACAAAGTTGTCCTAGCATATGGGACGAGGAATGTGCCTTTATCTTTGTGTCTTTCAGAGTATTTTATTAAAATACGGCGGGCGCCACCGCTCCCCATCTCCCAATCGTTTACGTAATTCATATTTGCATAAAAACAGCCACACGTAAGCCTACATATAAGCCCACACGTAAGTCCACATATAAGCCCACACGTAAGCCGCACGTAAGCCCACATGTAAGCCACACGTAAGACCACATGTAAGCCACATGTAAGCCCACATATATGCCCACACATAAGCCCACACGTAAGCCCACACGTAAGCGAAATAAAATGTAAACAAAGAGAATCGACGTAGCGACATAATTTTTTTGCCTTAATTATCATTTTGGCGACCCCTTACACTTCGGCGTTGGGGGCAACTGCTCATACCTACCCTCCATTTGTTACGCCTCTGATTTTCTATGTAACGCCAAGCGTAAGAATGTTGAGTCCTGTCAGTGGATTAAAATAATGATCTTATCTTATCTTATAAATTACAGACGTTCCTTCAAGAGAGAAGATAATTACGCCCTACGCGTATCTATCTTATCTTATCTTATAAAATACAGACGTTACTAAAAAAAGGATTATTACGTCCTACGCGTCATGCATCTAGCCATGCGTTAATCAGTGACTTAAAATCTCCTAAATCGTTATTTTTTCTTGATGATTTTGGAAACCAATTCAATGGTGTAGCCGCACTAGGAAAGAAGGAGAACTTGTACAAATTTATCCTAGCATATGGAACAAGAAATTGTATCTTTGTGTCTTTCTGAGTTAGTATTTTATTAGGTTTAGTTTATCTATTTGTAAATTATGACCCAGTGTTTTATGCATTTTTTCTACTTTACTTTTTAGTCCTCTGTCTTGAAGTGTTTCTAAATTTAGTGATTTTACTCATGGTGTTTCTGTAATCAAATGTGTGCACTCGTTTGTTAAAAATCTCACGGTTCTATTTGGAATTTTTAAAAATTTTGTTTTAAAAAATAACGGACTTATAGCAATGTTATTAGTCAATGGTTAGTCTATGTTAAATATCTTAAGGCCTGATGGCGTGAGAACCACTGAGGGCCAACTACTTGACATGTGATTTTACTCATGGTGTTTCTGTAATCAAATGTGTACCCTCGTTTGTTAAAAATCTCACGGTTCTATATTGAATTTTTAAAAATTTTGTTTAAAAAAAATAACGGAATTATAACAATGTTATTAGTCAATGGTTAGTCTATGTTAAATATCTTAAGGCCTGATGGCGTGAGAACCACTGAGGGCCAACTACTTGACATGTGATTTTACTCATGGTGTTTCTGTAATCAAATGTGTACACTCGTTTGTTAAAAATCTCACGGTTCTATATTGAATTTTTAAAAATGTTGTTTTAAAAAAATAACGGAATTATAACAATGTTATTAGTCAATGGTTAGTCTATGTTAAATATCATAAGGCCTGATGGTATGAGAACCACTGAGGGTCAACTACTTGACATGATTACCTACTAACTAGCCCACGGTCTGAGTGAGCATGTAATGTTTAATCCCTGGATTACTAAGTGGGCTTAAACGTCCGCAGGCCACGAGGCCATTAAGAATGCTGACTGCATGCACTTGCTGACCACGTTTCGGTGCGGGGTGGTCATTATTTATGTATACGGCTGGACGCGTGGACTAACAATAAATCAAAATGTCCGGAAATTATGGACTAGGCGTTCTTGTCGTGGGCAATGGCGGACCTTAATGTGGGTTACCGTCTCATATTTAGCTTCTTAAAAGGCACTGCATACAAAAAAACACAACTAGTTATATGTAGGCCCAAATTAATGTTGAGTCACGCAGGGCCGGCCATAGTCAACAGCATCGAATGCGACCGCAGTGGGCCCCGCGCTAATTCTATGTGTAAATTATTAAGTTAAGCCATTATAATTTCCATATGGACAATAAAGATTATTATTATTATTATGTTAGAAATGAACGAGTAGTCATTCTCTGGCGCTGCCAGGGTCGAGTTTCGCTAAAGAGAAACAAAATTCATCGTAGTCCCTTTAACAGTTTCCACTGAGGAATTTTCTGGTGATGTGGCAGGTCTGCAGCAGTACCGCCCTCTGACAGGCAACGAAGATGTTCCTAGGAATGTTAAGGGCCTTGAAGGTGTCTGTGAGGTCAGTTGTTATTATCCCCTCGGTTGATATAACAATGGGGTAAATTATTATTATTATTATCAACAGCAGCTTCTTAAAATCCCTAGACATTCCAAAATATACGAAAAAGTCCTGGAAATTTGCTCAAATTATTAAAATCTGAAAATTCCTAAAACTCTCCTGGAAAATTGACCAAATTGTCATTTTGGGTGTCATTCAGTATGGAAAACATCGATCCAACGCGTGATATAAAAAAGGGGGGAGATGATTGCCAACTTTCATGGAATAAAAGTGTAAAACAAAGACCAATATTTTGTTCTTCTACGAAATCTTAATTTTCACTTATTATCCTTATTCCTACCCTGTCTGGATTCCGCGAAATCCGTTTGGAAAAGTGTTCTGTTGTCACAGATTAATAATAAATTAGTGTAGACGTTACTAATTAATAATGATAATAACGAGACTGTCTTTATCAAGGTAGACATATATAACTAACTTTTTATTTCCGTCCGATCCTTTGCTTTCGCACAAAACATAATCAACAAACAATGACGTAATATCATATAATATTAGTACAAACAGGGACCCGCAATAGTTAGGGCCGGCCCTAGAGTCGCGCATATACTAAACGTCCACCTCCCTCAATGTTTTCCACGTCTAGACATATCAATATGAACTAATATAATATTATAATGAAATATAACTTCTAGTGCTATAACTTCTTGTGCTATAACTTCTAGTGCTATAACTTCTAGTGCTATAACTTCTAGTGCTATAACTTCTTGTGCTATAACTTCTAGTGCTATAACTTCTAGTGCTATAACTTCTTGTGCTATAACTTCTTGTGCTATAACTTCTAGTGCCATAAATTCTAGTGCTATAACTTCTTGTGCTATAACTACTTGTGCTATAACTTCTTGTGCTATAACTTCTAGTGCTATAAATTCTAGTACTATAAATTCTAGTGCTATAACTTCTAGTGCTATAACTTCTAGTGCTATAACTTCTAGTGCTATAACTTCTTGTGATACAACTTCTTGTGCTATAACTTCTTGTGCTATAACTTCTTGTGCTATAACTTCTTGTGCTATAACTTCTTGTGCTATAACTTCTAGTGCTATAACTTCTTATGCTATAACTTCTTGTGCTATAACTTCTAGTGCTATAACTTCTAGTGCTATAACTTCTTGTGCTATAACTTCTTGTGCTATAACTTCTAGTGCTATAACTTCTTGTGATATAACTTCTTGTGATATAACTTCTAGTGCTATAACTTCTAGTGCTATAAATTCTAGTGCTATAACTTCTTGTGCTATACCTTCTTGTGCTATAACTTCTAGTGCTATAACTTCTAGTGCTATAACTTCTAGTGCTATAGCTTCTTGTGCTATAGCTTCTAGTGCTATAACTTCTAGTGCTATAACTTCTTGTGCTATAACTTCTTGTGCTATAACTTCTAGTGATATAACTTCTTGTGCTATAACTTCTAGTGCTATAACTTCTAGTGCTATAACTTCGAGTGCTATAACTTCTAGTGCTATAACTTCTAGTGCTATAAATTCTAGTGCTATAACTTCTAGTGCTATAACTTCTAGTGCTATAACTTCAAGTGCTATAACTTCTAGTGCTATAACTTCTAGTGCTATAAATTCTAGTGCTATAACTTCTAGTGCTATAACTTCTAGTGCTTTAACTTCTTGTGCTATAACTTCTAGTGCTATAACTTCTTGTGCTTTAACTTCTAGTGCTATAACTTCTAGTGCTATAACTTCTAGTGCTATAACTTCAAGTGCTATAACTTCTAGTGCTATAACTTCTAGTGCTATAAATTCTAGTGCTATAACTTCTAGTGCTATAACTTCTAGTGCTTTAACTTCTTGTGCTATAACTTCTAGTGCTATAACTTCTTGTGCTATAACTTCTAGTGCTATAACTTCTAGTGCTATAACTTCTTGTGCTATAACTTCTAGTGCTATAACTTCTAGTGCTATAACTTCTTGTGCTATAACTTCTAGTGATATAACTTCTTGTGCTATAACTTCTAGTGCTATAACTTCTAGTGCTATAACTTCGAGTGCTATAACTTCTAGTGCTATAACTTCTAATGCTATAAATTCTAGTGCTATAACTTCTAGTGCTATAACTTCTAGTGCTATAACTTCTTGTGCTATAAATTCTAGTGCTATAACTTCTAGTGCTATAACTTCTAGTGCTATAACTTCTTGTGCTATAACTTCTAGTGATATAACTTCTTGTGCTATAACTTCTAGTGCTATAACTTCTAGTGCTATAACTTCTAGTGCTATAACTTCGAGTGCTATAACTTCTAGTGCTATAACTTCTAGTGCTATAAATTCTAGTGCTATAACTTCTAGTGCTATAACTTCTTGTGCTATAACTTCTAGTGCTATAACTTCTAGTGCTATAACTTCTTGTGCTATAACTTCTTGTGCTATAAATTCTAGTGCTATAGCTTCTTGTGCTATAACTTCTTGTGCTTTAACTTCTAGTGCTATAACTTCTAGTGCTATAACTTCTAGTGCTATAACTTCTAGTGCTATAACTTCTTGTGCTATAACTTCTAGTGCTATAACTTCTAGTGCTATAACTTCTAGTGCTATAACTTCTAGTGCTATAACTTCTAGTGCTATAACTTCTAGTGCTATAACTTCGAGTGCTATAACTTCTAGTGCTATAACTTCTAGTGCTATAAATTCTAGTGCTATAACTTCTAGTGCTATAACTTCTTGTGCTATAAATTCTAGTGCTATAACTTCTAGTGCTATAAATTCTAGTGCTATAACTTCTAGTGCTATAACTTCTTGTGCTATAAATTCTATTGCTATAACTTCTAGTGCTATAACTTCTTGTGCTATAAATTCTAGTGCTATAGCTTCTTGTGCTATAACTTCTTGTGCTATAACTTCTAGTGCTATAACTTCTAGTGCTATAACTTCGAGTGCTATAACTTCTAGTGCTATAACTTCTAATGCTATAAATTCTAGTGCTATAACTTCTAGTGCTATAACTTCTAGTGCTATAACTTCTTGTGCTATAAATTCTAGTGCTATAACTTCTAGTGCTATAACTTCTTGTGCTATAACTTCTAGTGATATAACTTCTTGTGCTATAACTTCTAGTGCTATAACTTCTAGTGCTATAACTTCTAGTGCTATAACTTCTAGTGCTATAAATTCTAGTGCTATAACTTCTTGTGCTATAAATTCTAGTGCTATAACTTCTAGTGCTATAACTTCTTGTGCTATAACTTCTTGTGCTATAACTTCTAGTGCTATAAATTCTAGTGCTATAACTTCTTGTGCTATAACTTCTTGTGCTATAACTTCTAGTGCTATAACTTCTTGTGCTATAACTTCTAGTGCTATAATTTCTAGTGCTATAAATTCTAGTGCTATAACTTCTAGTGCTATAACTTCTAGTACTATAACTTCTAGTGCTATAACTTCTTGTGATACAACTTCTTGTGCTATAACTTCTAGTGCTATAACTTCTTGTGCTATAACTTCTAGTGCTATAACTTCTTGTGCTATAACTTCTAGTGCTATAACTTCTAGTGCTATAACTTCTAGTGATATAGCTTCTTGTGATATAAGTTCTAGTGCTATAACTTCCAGTGCTATAAATTCTAGTGCTATAACTTCTTGTGCTATACCTTCTTGTGCTATAACTTCTAGTGCTATAACTTCTAGTGCTATAACTTCTTGTGCTATAACTTCTTGTGCTATAACGTAACATTCTTTTTGTAATAACTTTCATCGGTAGAAGTATCCACAGTTATCGCCCCTGACTGTGAAGTACAATTAACAAGCCTGGTCCTGGCTGGAGAGAGTCGTGCGCTGACTAAACAATGGTGACCCCCCCCCGCCCCCAAAGATTAGTAAGACAACCAACATTAATAATAATGACCACGGCGACTTCTTGGTCAACCAACCCTGTGTACTTATTATAAAATCGTACTGAGTGAGAGAATAAACTGTTACCTGCTATCCAGGCTGTAATGTGCATATTTATTCTATTTTTTGTGTGCAGATGTTTTGGAATTTATGTAACCACGGTTGTAGCAAAGATAATTTTACTTTATGACTTTATGAATGTAAAAAGGATAATCTCGTTTTAGGTCAGCTCAAATAGAATAAATAGCATATATAACAATGTTAATATTTACATTGTAATGTGAGTATAGTTACCCATTCAGACCCTGCGATCTATGGGGCAGATGATTTAAAGATCCACCGCCTTTACTAATGGCAGGTACCTATTGGAGTTGGGTGGACTCAGACTCAGACGCACCCTAAAGACCCCAAAAATTAAAACTACCCAGTAAACAAGGATTCGAACCCGGGACCTCTCGCTTCGGAAGCCAAGCGTTTTACCACTCCGCCACTGAGGTTCCAAGTTTTAATGTCAGGTGTATAAAGTACTGCGACCGGTCCATGATTGGGAGGGGCGATAAACAGTACAGATATGTCGTTGAACTGGAACCATAGTACCAAGGTCTATCCTTTCGCCAATGAAGCGGCTGGTTTAATGGTTAAAAGCTGTGATGGAGTAAGACGGTTGTCATGCTACGCATCATTAATTAAACCCTTACCTTGACCCTAGCCCTGACCTTTCTAATGTGGTAGTAAATTTAGAGGGGGGGGGGTCAAACGATGCTCATTTGTTTCTGTTGTCACCAGTTCACGACCAATAGTATTTAATCTCCTCAACAATTTCCAGGTAGCCATTAGGCTAGATTAGATTCGAATGTCATACCCTCTAAGTTCTGAAGCCAAGACGCATTATCCCTCAACCACCTCATACTCGCGAGGTACTAGAACTGTCTTCTTTGAGCACGTGTTTGGTTGAAAAGGTTGATAAGCCTGTTGTCAATGTTGTTATGACGTTATGTTGAATGACTTTTCTTCGAATGCCAACAGATGGCTCTTCAACAGACCGATCCTCACTACCGTGGTCTTTAGCGTCCCCAATAAGCAAGTCTGTTTGTAGCCAATAGTTTGTTGCTAATGTTTGTATTTCTGCTTTAATCTGTTTGGTAAGTCACCTCAAGTACCTCTGCAAAGGCCTACAAATGAACGCCCCCCCCCCTCCACACACGTGTCCTCATAAGAACCCAATCTTGAAAAAAAGTCAACCTGATTTTATTTCCTTCTTTCTCTCTCTCTCCCCAGAAAGCTAGCGCCGTGAAAGACCGCCCGCGGAAAAGAGGCATACACAATATATGTCACGTGATTGGACTGTCACCTATTTGGAAAAAAACGACATATTAAAAAAAGAAATGTCACAGTATTTCACAACGTGTCCAGACGAGAGTCAGGTGTCACCCAAACTCCAGTGTTGACAGTTGAGGCACGCCCCTGCTGAGTCTATTAAGCCTGTAATGTACCAGGGCATCAAGAAGTCTGCTGATTTTGTGCCAGGGCACCGAGAAGTCTGTTGATTATGTAACAGGGCACCATAGGCTGAAACACATTAAAATGCAGACACAAAATTGTGTTTTCGATATTAATATATGATAGGCATTATCAAACATTATCGCGTGCTATGGAGTCATCCATTAAAAAATCTAACTTAGACATTACGAAAGAGATCTCAACCTTTAATATATAGATGTATTGCTGTTTGTAAATATTTTTTTAAAGAAGAAACAGTGTAACAACTAAAATTATCAATTTAAATCTAGAAAAATATTTAAAATTAATTCCTAGATAAATGTTTACAGTGTGGGCTAATTAAAACAAACTCGTTTTTGAAATACTATATGTATTCAATGAGTTGCTTCCCTTGTGTCACTCCAAAAATAAAACAATGACATTTCTCATGGTCAGCTTCAACTTCTTAATTTCGATTCTAATTTTATTGCTTCTGTTGGCCAGCGGCAAGACTGCCAATTACGTCATTCTGTCCATTTCCAAAGAAGGCCTTCGAGAAGTCCGCATAGCCTACAAAAACAAGTTGGTAATGGAGGTATCGCTAGCAGACGTCCCCTCGGCCAACGGCGTTGTTTTCAGCCGTGCCACGGACGGGCAGCTATTGGTCGAGACCGTGTCACGCCACGGGCTGATCGAGGACTGTAACGTGCTGGCATCGTCTATCGACGTAGCTTCCTTCACGACCGACTTCGAACGAGTTCAACCGGAAATCAAACTTCGGAGCGAGTCGGAAGTGATGGATGTTTACATGGGAATACGAAACTTCTCTACTTTGTACTCTCATGACAAACATCCCACTGACAGACCGCATCCACAAAAGACGTCCCAAAACCTTGATCTTAAATGGCAGAAGCAAAAACTAACAGCCAAGCTTGGCGCTGTGTCCAACAGCACATTTCTGTCCTCATTCCTTCGTTATCTTCGTATAAAAAGACTAGCTAGTGACTGCAATAAATATTACCAAGAGGCGCAGAGCCGCCTCGAGGCGCTGAATCTGCTCGTAGAGAACTCTGAAGCCTTGGAGCAAGAGTCTTTGAGGCTGCACCTGGACGAGTCCCGCGTAAGAAAGCTGTTTGGGAAAAGGCAGCATCGACGACGGCATCATCACCCTCACCCACAGCATCACGAGTTGTCGAATGGCGCCGGTGCCTCCATGATCAACGCGACGTCTGCTTTGACGGATCCCTCATTTGAAGAGGTGACATCTGTAGACTCCCGAGTATGGACGTCTTCGCCAGCAGACAGACTTGATTGGAACAATGACACTAAGCTGTCGTCTGCTAATGTGGCAGAGAACCAGATGTGGATTAACGAAACTTCGTTGACTGCTGCTTCTTTATCGTCGTCAGTTTCTCATTCATCAACATCATCATCGATATTGTCTTCTAATTCATCAACACCGACATTAGATTCCCACAAAACAACTTCAAATCTATCAACATTGTCTACTAATTTATCAACACAGACATTAGATTCACACGAATCCACTTCAAATCCATCAATATTATCTTCTAATTCATCAACACCGACATTAGATTCCAACCAATCCACTTCAAATCTATCAACATTATCTACCAATTTATCGACATCGAGATTTATTTATCCAGAACCAATTTCGGATACATCGATTTCATCTTCCAATTCATCAGCACCGACATCGGATTCCCAAGAATCAACTTCGAATTCGTCGATATTATCTTCTAATTCATCCATATCAAACATATCGTTGATGTCTTCCTTTTCCACATTATCATCCCAGAATGCATCGCAACAGACTTTAAACGGACTATTACCCAATGATCATGTGTCTAGAGCAACGGATCCCATTGAAAGCAGACTTAAGACAGCGCACTCGACTACAGACAGTGAAACGCTTCCCGGATCTGACGTCTCATTCCAATCCCATGATGCAGAGGCCACTCACCCCATAAATGCAACATCTGGTCCCGACACGACAGGCGAGATGACATCAAGGTCAAGGCCGAAAAGGGATTTGTTGACAGGATGGATGATATTTCCGGGAACAAAATGGTAAGCAATCGTTTTATTGTAGGGTAATATCTATAGTTAGATGTATTAAGCTCGTTTCTATGAGAAAGGCGCGGTGGCTGAGCGGTAAAGCGCTTGACTTCCGAACCGGGGACCGGGGTTCGAATCATGATGAAGACTGGGATTTTTAATTTCGGGATCCTCGGGCGCCTTTGAGTTCACCCAGCTCTAGTGGGTACCTGACATTAGTTAGGGAAAAATAAAAACCTAATGGTCGTTGTGCTGGCCACATGACACCCTTGTTAACCGTAGGCCACAGAAACAGATGACCTTTACATCATCTGCCCTATAGACCACAAGGTCTGAAAGGGGAACTTTACTTTGAGAGAGCAAATATATACCTTAACATAATCAATTCTGTAACTTTACATAATACCTACTCCAGGCCTAATCAACTCATGCAAACCTATTTTCAGTTTTGGCCATTTTTATTTATTTGTATTTGCTGGTACATTAATTTTCTCAGCTCTACTCAGTAAGTTCTCTATAGATTTTTTTTTTGTAGCCATAGTTTTATTTTTATTTTTCCTGCACTCATGGACCGGAAGTTTTGTAGATGACACTGCGCTGTTTGGTGGACTCCATTAGTGATAAGCCTGCATTTACAGTGAAGTTATTCAATAACTTAGTGATAATAGGGAATTTCTTTAGTGACATGACTGCTGATTAAAAACTTTACGCGGAAAAACTAGGAAACAAATAACGGAAGACTACTTTGATACTTCTTTAGAGCAAGAAGTGTTTTTTACATATTGTAAACTGAACTTGGCCCAATTTCGCGAATTAGATAGCTGAGGTTTTAAAGCAATCAGTAGTCTTTTATTTCGTTCTTGTTGGTAATGTTTGATTAGAATTAATACAATAACTAAACTCAATACAATGGACCTCATTCACCAATCGTAAACAAACAACATTTAGTCACGTGATCTTATTGATAAAACAACGAAACAAACTGTCACGTGACAACCATCATGAATTAAACATGAGATCGTAAATTATATAGAAGAGATAGAGCACCATGTGGCTAAATGTTGTTTGTTTACGATTGGTGAATGAGGTCCATTTAGTTGTAAACCTGGTGGTTACACAGATGGGGGTAGTGCTGTGTGTTTTTAGCCTACCCGAATCGCCACAGTCCAGCGCAGGACGAGCGGTCAACCGAGACCAGTGACAGTACACGCCAGTTCGGCAAGGACCAGTGTCGTAAATATTACGCACGCAAGTCACGGCGAAAGTGATCAACTGGAGTGGTCAAGAAGGTTCGAGGCCAGTAGAGACACTATATAAGAGCGAGTGTGTCAGAAAGACTTCACTTCACGTTACCTCGCAATGTGACCAGTACGAGGCGAGAACCAGCACGGTGTGTGAAGTCAGTGCGGAGCAGAGACTAGGTTTTTGTAAAGACAGTGTTAATGTTGTTGTCAAATTGCGATGTATTTGAAATTAAACTGACTGATACTTTGGAGCCCTGAGTTGTGAGGTTCTTTAGGTTCCTTGTGTCGTGTGCAGCAGTTTGAAGGGAGCCTGAGTAGGAGAGAGATACGTAACAATAAGAACTCTCAAGAAAACCTGTAAATTCACGTCTACATAATCATTATGAGCATAGAAAAGAAGCTAATGATATGGACATATGACCTCTTTGCGTCTAGCCTAAAAAGTGCTTTTCAATTTTTTCGTAATTTCTTAAAAAAAAAAAAAAAATTAATGTTAAAGTTATGTTTCCACCAAGCTTTCATCTGTACGAGTCTAAACTGCCCACAAGTTGTGACGTCACAGGTCAGTGTTCAGGCCTTCTCTAACGATTGGCCTCGCTGTACCCCCGCCCACCTCTCCACTCGCGTCCCCTAGTTGGGTTCTGTGATCATATTTTCGGCCAGAATCCAGCTTCAGAACTGTGTCAGGAGGCAAGTCTGTCTCTTCCTTTATGTCAGTGGTTCTCAACCTTTTTAAGTTCGGCGACCCCTTTTTAACAATCCCCCCACTCTGCCGCGACCCCCCCCCACACACACACATACATACAGCAATAGAAGAGTAGACAATAACAATCCATATTTTCGATGGTTTTAGGCGACCCCTGGCCAATGGTCAATCGACCCCCCCCCCCAAGGGGGTCGCGATCCACAGGCTGAGAACCCCTGCTTTATGCAGTCCAATCAGCTCTTCTCTCTACTAAACATTCCTTTCACTTCAGGCCCTATTTTAGCTTTACTGGCTAGCACGTCTCCACCCCCACCCCCTCTCCTCCAACTAAGACACACAACTAGACGCAAACAACACAGTAAGTCTACTACACACTAGTTGCCTGTGTTCAGCCCCCCGATCTGTCATCGGATGTCATCGTGAACAATGAAGTATGCCTCTCCCTTTTCATCTATTGGAACCCCAAAAATTCCGTGACGTAACCTATCATCTTAGCCTAAATGAACGCGTCTCAAATATTCAAACTTTTCCCACCCGATCTAAGTACATAAGGTTTATTATAAATAATGTAAATATTCAAAATTTATTTTAATGGTATTTGATGTCATTGAAATCAAGCAAATCGGTCTATAAAGAATGAGAACTTAGAAATAAAAATCCCATATAAAAGGCATGTAAAGCCAAAAAAAAAAAAGGGGGTCCTAAGGCTCAAGGATTCCTATGATGATAAAGCTAAAATTGAATAGCGCAAATTCTGAGGTTTCTAAGCATTTCACTGTGGTAGCCTACTATGAAGAATAAACTTATTAATTAATCATTTCCCCTTGTAGAGCCCGAAGTATTATTTCATTCACAAAATATCTGTGAAAAGGGAAAACAAACTTGAAGCTAATCATCTTACGTCTGTTACCTTGACCTTTTGAACAAAACTATTGGAAGAGTTAGAGATTATTTTTTTAAGGTCGAGCTTTTGTTAATGAATTTCGCAAAATGTTTTCACTTTGGATCAAAGTTGTTCTCAAATTAAATGAGAAAGGTTATAGTATAATGCATAAGACACGATAAGATAAGATAGTTTGATTGGTTCAAATACATGGAAATTCATTTTTAATTCAGTGGTGCGCAAAGTACAGCCCGTGGGCCCTATCCGGCCCGTAACGTAGTGCAATCCGATCTGACGATATTGCGCAATGAAGCGTTTTGGGATCGATCGATCCCATTGGGCCGTGACTCATTCTTTTTTTCAATGAGGTGGCCTGCTATATGCGTGTCGTCCATTTTATATGGCCCCACTGGCCAAAGCCCACCATAATTGTACATAACTATTATGTAATTTTTTCCCATAACCCATTGCTTTTATCAAAAGACACTTGACCCAATGCATTGTCCCCTGGGATGAAGCGGGAATGCTTAGTAGTACAGTGTTTATCTTCAGAACCGAGATGCCCCTGATTCGAATCTAGGTGAAGAGTAGCATTTTTAATTTTGGGCGCCTCTGAGTCCACCCAGCTCTAAAGGGTACCTTACCTTGGTTGGGGAAAGTAAAGGCGGTTGGTCGTTGTGCTGGCCACTGTCGGCCATAGATCACCTTTACATCGCCTGCCCTATAGATCGCAAGATCTGAAATGGGTACTGTTGTCCTTTTGGGAAGTAGTGCATCATTCAGGGGCGTAGCTAAGAATTCGCCATCAGTCGGGGGCCCGGGGGCTTGAACTTTTTTAGGGTCCCCTGCATTTTGCGTAATATTTAATGTAAAAAAAACACTCCCGGGGGGGGGGGGATTTTCAAATTCTCCCCCTCCCTCCCTTCCCTCCCCTAGCTACGCCTCTGGCATCATCGAATCGTCAACATAATCTTTACATTGGGGGAAGCTGGTATCGGACAAACAAAATTAGGATTCGATTCCCCTCTGCAGACAGAATACTTGCAGGAAGTTTGAATAGTTTTAACATTTTTCAATGGCCTATACCGATACGACAAAAGATGATAATGAAAGGTATGGGTTCGATTCTCAGGTGCGGCGATGGTGATATTGCAGAGAACAAGCACGACCTGGGCCACCATGTTGAACTGGACAAGTGCTGCCGCCGACACGACCTTTGCCCTCTGGTCATTCCAAGGCTCTCGTGGAAGTACGGGATGTTTAATTACAGGCTACACACCATCTCACACTGCAGGTGTGACCGCAAGTAAGTGAACACCTGTCTCACCTATTTCTTATTATAGATTGTCTCACCAATTTCTTACTATATAAAGTCAATTTCTTACTATATAATGTCTCACCCATTTCTTACTATATAAAGTCTCACCAATTTCTTACTATATAAAGTCAATTTCTTACTATATAATGTCTCACCCATTTCTTACTATATAAAGTCTCACCAATTTCTTACTATATAAAGTCTCACCTATTTCATATATTTTGTTTCTTACTTGTCTCTATACGCTGTCTCACCTGTCTTCATTTGCTGTCTCAGCTGTCTTCGTTAGCTCTCAGATGTCTTCCTTTGCTGCCCCAGCTTTCTATATACGCTGTCTCACCTGTCTCTATTTGATGTGTCGCCTGTCTCTATTTACTGCCTTACCTGTCTCGTACTAACTGTCTTACCTGTCTCTTACGAATTGTTTAATCTTTCTCATACAATTTCTGTCTCACGGGGTGTCTCTTTATATGTGTCTTATCCAGACATGTCTTCTGGCGTCTATGAGTATTCCGTCTCGTGACATAAGTCTTCAAATTATTAGACCAAGACACTTCGACCTATCAAATGAAATCAAGACATTGAACGACAGAGTAACAATATTGCATTCGCGTGTCTTACAACAAAAGTTGTCGCCATTGTTTTACAACTTAAACACACATACACACACTTTGGTTTTAGTGTTTATTTATTCACAAACCTGGATTCTATTTACACGACTATTTTCGTTTGTTTATTTTCGCTATTGTTTTGAAAACAATGCATCTACCAATATGGTATGAAAATTTACCGCATCTTGTAGTATTGTCTAAATAATGGTCTATAATACTTTATATTGATTTGACAATGACTTCATTTTTAGGTGGGGACACTTTGTTCATTTCCTGTAAGCATACTTATTCAGATGTTCCTAAATGCTTACACACACGCATCGCCAACGGCGTGGTCGTCATAAATGGATGCTCTCCTATAAGCCCACTCTGTAGGACAAAACAAAAAATGTAGTTTTATGACGAGGGTGGGGACAGTCGAGGAGAAGATAATTCGATTGGGAACGAAATTTAGAGAAGGGGGGGGAAGGGTACTGTGACTGGAAGAGGGGGGGGGGGCGTTGTGACTGAAAGGGAGGGGGGGGCGTTTTGACTAGTATAATTCAAGGGCGTCTTCGTTACTGAAGTACTATACAGTAAAAAAAAAAACGGTTCTCCTTCACGTATTATCTGTCCATAGGATTAGATCGGGCTCAAGTAGCAGCTGATAGCTGGGCTTGGGGCTTTGATCTGGTTGCAATAAATTGTCAGTTCGGAAGAAGACAAAACAAAAGAAGGGGGCGCGAAGGAGTTTGTAAGGGCTTTCCAAACCCAGCTATACAAACACAAGTGATTTTCTGTTTTTTTTCAGCTTTATCTTGGTGAAGTCAAGTTGGGGTCATTTGTTGGAGGGATCCGAACTCGTGTAAACAGAGTGGACGTCGTGGTGTAGGGAAACATTTGTGATGAGAGTTAGAATCATCATTCATTCGTCAGAGTTCACTATTTGTCAGAAACATCGTATTTCACTATTTGTCAGATACATCGTATTCAACTATATTAAAATGTATCAGAGTTCACTAATTGTAAGATCCACCATAGTTCACTAATTGTCAGATTCGCCATAGTTCACCAATTGTCAGATTTACTACAATTCACTAATTGTCAGATTCACCATAGTTCACCAATTGTCAGATTCACTACAATGCACTAATTGTAAGATCCACCATAGTTCACTAATTGTCAGATTCGTCATAGTTCACCAATTGTCAGATTCACTACAATTCACTAATTGTAAGATCCACTATAGTTCACTAATTGTCAGATTCACCACAATTCCCTAATTTTCAGATTCACCCTCGTTCACTATTTGGCAGATTCACCACAGATCACTAAATTGTCAGACTAATCACAGTTCACCATTAATCATTTGATGATTCACTACATCCATCATTCCCATCCATCCATTTATTCATCCATCTATCAATCCATCATTCTGACTATCCATCCTTCCATCCTTTCTTGAATTCACAAATCCGCGTATTTATTCATCCATTTACTGATTCACCAATGAATGATTCATCAATAAATTAATCCATTTATTCTTCGGTCCTTCTGTCTAACTATCCATTCAATTCTTCATTAATTCGCCGCTTATCCATCCCTCCATCCATCAATTCATTCAATCTTTTACCCATCGACCATTCCATCCATCTATCAATTTCTTCTATTTATTCATTAGCTTTAAAATTAAAATTTGTAATCAATTTCCACGAAAATATACGTCGATTTTCTTTAATATCAGTTCATAGTTGAGCGCTCTTCTGGCATTGTATAGTACATTTGAAGACATCTTTCAATAGTACTCTTCGACTCTAAGCTAATCAGACATTTAGCGCTCCTCTTGCGCTTTCAAACTGTCAAGGGATATGGAGAGTGAATGGCCCATGACCGCTGGCATCACACCGGGGGCCCCTTCTGCTAGTTTGGTAAATAGCCCGTTTGCTTTCTCCGTAGCCTGACGACGGTTCGCTAACAATTACGGCTCCAGGCCATTGACAAACTTTACGAGAGCGGCACGCTACGTTCTTGCCACTGTAACACTTTGGCCAGGTAGCTGGTTCACAAGCCAGCAGACGTACTGCTCGCGGTATGCCACGGTGGCTTAGCGGACTGGCGAGACTCCCGATAGCACCATTGTGATAAGTACCCGATAGTCATTACTCTCTGCGGGCGGTCAAGATAGTATCACCTCTACTGTACCTGCTTCATCCTAGTACCCCACAATCACCCCTCCCTCTAACACACGAGAATTTTGTTTCTATTCTGCGTAATTGTGCGAATCCTGACAGATGAAGATGTAGCAAAAATAAAACACCTAAATATGGAGGAAGCTTTGCGAATTGTATTCCCTAATTTCTGTCTTCTGTCAAAGAATATCTGAAGTGACCATGGGGGTATTCAATAATAATGATAAGTCTTGTCTTCGAGTCCGAAGATCAATGGGGAATTCAGTATTTCCCTTGGCTACGCAGGCCTAAGCTGTGACCTACATATTTTGCTACATCAGTGCAGGCATAACTATTGTTCGCAGGTGGTCAATTACGATTTTCTTTTCGCCGTATGCGTCTCTCCTCGGCAGCGGATTTTCTTTTGGTCTCAAATGTGTATCCCGCGGACGTTGTGAGCTGTCTCGTTCTGAGGCTGCGTGCAACCGGGTGCTCTCTTCTATGCGAGCTAAGGAAATCGCATTAATAAAACTCGGTTTTTGTTCTTGATCACTCTTCAAACTACATGGGACTTCAAAGCGCTGTTTCAACAGAACAATATACGAATCTTTAACTTAAGTTGGCTCTTTTATGCTCCCAAACTTCACAAACAGTTTAATGTACCGGAATAAGGCGGCCCCAAAGGATATCTACTGTCAACTTGTGTGTGGGGGGGGGGGGAGAAGCAAAAAAAAAAGAGCTAAAAGAGCTAAGGCGGAGCTGGATAAGATAAGATAAGATAAATTTATTGATCCAATCAAATGGAAATTCAATTTGACTACAGTTGACAACATCAGCGAAACTACTGTAACAATAACGATATAGATGAAAAATTCGGACAACATTCACACACGAAAACACATACACATTCACAATCAGCGCTTTATGAATTAGACTTCTATGTATTTCTCGATGACGACAGCTGATTTTGTAGCACTCTGACCAAAAGTGGGATAAACGAGTTTTTAAACCTTTCTGTTTTAGTCCTAATGGAAAGGAGACGACCACTTCGTTCAGATCTGATGTAACAGTGGTTTAATGGGTGCAGGTTGTCCTTAAGAATCGTGAGTGTTTTTGAAAGGCGTCTTTCATGAAAAAGCTCTTCAAGAGATGGTAGGACAAGGGGCGTAGCCAGGAATTTTCAATCGTTTGGGGCCCGGGGCTTGACCTCTTTGGGGGCCCTGCATTATGCGTAATATTTATTTTTTAATGTAAAAAACACTCATTTTGGGGCCCCTCTCAAGTGGGTGTACGAAGGGATTTTTCAATTTCTCCATCTCCTTCACCGACCCTAGCTATCCCACTGGATAGGACACACTCTGCGAAAGCCAGCTACGAATGTAGCAAGCCAGGCACTTGATCTGCAAGGAAAGAGAAAATTGGGCAGACCCAAGCTAACCAGAGAACAGGTTCGTCATCGGCGAACCTTAGGATATTGAAATGATATAGGAGCTAAGCAGATGAAAAAGTTATTTTACACATTAATTTGTTTATACCGTCTGTTTACAAAATAAATCTAAAATCTATCTTTATTAATGTGAAATATCGTAATTATTAGTTCTTATATGATCTACATAATATTAATATTGTTTGTCAATAACCCTTAAAAAAAACAACCTCCCCGGCGGGGAATCGAACCCCGGTCTCCCGCGTGACAGGCGGGGATACTTACCACTATACTAGCGAGGACATCGATATATTAATAAATTATTATCTATAAATCACTATTGATGTTATCTCTAATGTTCGGATTTAATGACCCCTGATTTATGTATATGTTGTATATCGGAATAGTGTGTAATGTGTTTGAAATTTTGATTAATAAATAAAACAAAATGGAATTTGTTTTTGAGAGCCAGTCAAGTAATTCTTCCAAACCTAATCTTGGATCAAGCTGAAACTTTGCACAATGCGCTGGACTGTCGTTCGGATTGATCGACGGTCGAGGGTTCAAATCCTGCCCACTCCCATCCCCTGTCGTCCTGCGGGAGGTTTGGACTAGGAAGTAAACTATCTTCAACTCTGAAGGAACATCCGAAACATGTAAAACAAACAAACAAACAGACCTAACCTCAAAAGAATCAATAAAAAATTTTAAAACCAATTAGTTAATTAACTATTGGTAATAAATTATTTATTTGGTATCTTGAACAAGGGAAAGAAATAGTAATTGACTGTAGTGGTGTTATAAGCTAAATTTAGTCCACTTTATAGGTCATCGTCAGAGTCTTAGTGAACACAAACCTGAACAAATAGGTCAAGTCTATAGAAACAATACATAATACAATCTTTCATGTTCATAAGCTCTCCACTAGTAGAGTGGTTACCGTGTTGGCTTGAGAAGGCTTTGAGCCATGAATTCGAATTCAGGTCATTTCCATCATTTATTTTTTTTAGTTTTATAAATATTTTTTTTTGTCAGTCTAGATCTACTACAATTTTAATTACATGGTTGATCCAACTAATTAATACATGTAAGCTTGATTGATATAGGCTTTGTTTTTATGTTTTTTAAAGTATTTTTGAAAATATTTTTGTGTTTTTATTATTTACTTGGCAACTGCCATCTTTCACTATGACGTCATTGGCATTATCTTTTTGCCTACTTAATCTTAAAAATCCAATATTACGTTTTTCTTTAGTTTCCATTATAGTGTTAACACCTTTCTTCGTATCCCTTTCTCTACTTTTCCTCTTACTGAATCGTATTACTTAATGAACGTAAATGAAATTTTAAAATAAAAAATCAGAATGTAAACAAAGATCTGATAACTAAGATTAAATTTGTGTGTGAAAATTCCTAGTTAATTATAATTATATATGTTTGTCATTCAGAAATAGGAGTATGTCACAATGGTCTATTTTTTTTTCAAGTTTTATGCTTTAGTGGTAAACAAGATCTTGCATATTTTTATAAATTCGTTTATTAAATGTACTGAAAGATAGAGCTGTAGCGTACGTAGCAAAATGTCTGTACATCTCTATAAAATATACTAATATCACACACATACATTTACACACGCACACACACAGACACACACTCACACACACACATAGACTCTCTCTCTCACACACACACACATCTACCACCGGTTTACTAGTCAGCCATGAATCACATTAAAACGACTTAAATTATCCACTTCAGGTACAAAATGGTATCATTATGGTTCCCCGTCTGCCCAGCCCCTTCTCTCTCTGCTAACTCGGGAAGCAACTACAGCCCTGTTCGACAGCTCCAAGGTGTCGGGCTGTTCACGCCAAGTAGCAAACATGGCTTATCTATCGTCTCTTGACGGTTGCTGGTGGTCCCCCCCCCCCCCAAAAAAAAAAAAATAAAAAAAAAAAAAGGACAAGGGGGTACAAGACAAGGGCGTAAGGGCGCTGTGTTTGATGTGTGTAAACATGTAGTCATTGTCTGAGTATCGAAATCGTATTGTACGCTCAATCCCGTTGTCACGTTTGAACAACGACCTGTTTAAAGATTATTGAAATATTCACACTTTATAATCTGCAAATCCGGTGAGATTTACCATATGTACTCAGCTACTACGATCAAAAAAACATATTGTCATAAATCACCCACCTTGAGCTCTCCGCCCTCGAGCCCCCCTTCGCCCCTCCTGCTCAGCGCCCATAAAACTCGAAAAGACATAAACTAAAGTTTCCCGAACGGAAGATTCGAATTGCAGAAGTCGAGGGAGATAACCCACGCACGTCTGCTATAGCAGTTTTCATGGTTGAATAGCCTTATCTCGGCTGCTCCCTACACCCGGGCACCCCATATATTTTCTGTTATTTTGAGTCGTGCATACGCCAGGGTGCCCAATCTACCTGACATTGAACTTCAGTCATAACCACGTCTGCAGGCGTTATCACAGAGCGATTCCCAGGAGTTGTGGTTCCTGGCACATCGTCTGCTAAGATCCAAATCGCTAAGTGCATTTTCTGAATTATTATATATGTGTATTTTTTTTAATACCGTCGGGCAATCTATTTTTAGTAACCCACTTCTGAAGGCATCAAGTCCCTTACAATAGTGTCGTAATGATTTCCAGGCGTTGGCTCAAGTTCTTAGATCGCATATTGTCTACATCAGCCGAAAAAAGTAGTTCCGTGATTAGGGCCTAATTGGTCTCGCGGGGCTACACATGAAAGCCTGAGTGTTAAGGTTGTACACAACATGGTCAAAGGTAAGTTGCTGGGTTCCAAAAAAAAAAAACCGCCCCAGATTTACTGGGGCAACACCCAAATGCCTTATAGTGGAACGGTGATGGACTATTTGATAATAGATCTAGTTCTCTTGCGTTCGCGACCCGTGGACCCAATTCCACAATGGCGAGATCTGGAAGGTCAAACGTCAGACTAGGTCAGCTAAATGGCGAATAACCTTTTTCGTTATCGATATAGGTAATATCTTGAGCACCTTAGAGCACCGTCAGAATAACGACTGGAATACATGAAAGGTAGCACTAAGCGCGTGTGTGTGTAAGTCAAGTGTTGAGCTTACCTGTTGTATTCATGCCTCCCACCCCCCACACACACACCACCCACTTCTCAAAGCTTTGTAGAGAACAATACTAGCATCTAATGACCCTGCTTTTAATGAGATAGTAAATAATAGCTTCGAAAAACCCGGCATTTAATGAGATAGTGAAATACTAGCTTCTAATGACCCTGCTTTTAATGAGATAGTAAATAATAGCTTCGAAAAACCCGGCATTTAATGAGATAGTGAAATACTAGCTTCTAATGACCCTGCTTTTAATGAGATAGTAAATAATAGCTTCGAAAAACCCGGCATTTAATGAGATAGTGAAATACTAGCATCTAATGACCCTGCTTTTAATGAGATAGTAAATAATAGCTTCGAAAAACCCGGCATTTAATGAGATAGTGAAATACTAGCTTCTAATGACCCGGCTTTTAATAAGATAGTAAATACTTGCTTCTAATGACCCGGCTTTTAATAAGATAGTAAAAACTAGCTTCAAATGACCCGGCTTTTAATGAGATAGTAAAAACTAGCTTCTAATAACCCGGCTTGTAATGAGATAGTGAAATACTGGCTTCGAAAAACCCCGGCTTTTAATGACATAGTAAATACTAGCTTCTAATGACCCGGGTTTTAATGAAATAGTATATACTAGCTTATTATAACCAGGCTATTAATGAAATATTAAAATATTAGCTTCTAATGACCCGGCTTTTAATGATATTGTAAATACTAGCATCTAATGATCCGGCTTTAAATAAGATATTAAATACTAGCTTTTAATGACCCGGCTTTTAATACGATAGTGAAATACTGGCTTCGAAAAAAACGGCTTTTAATGACATAGTAAATACTAGCTTCTAACGACCCAGCTTTTAATGACATTGTATATACTAGCTTCTAATGATCTGGGTTTTAATGACATAGTAAATACTAGCTTCTAACGATCCAGCTTTTAATGAGATAGTAAATACTAGCTTCTAATGACCCGGGTTATAATGAAATAGTATTTACTAGCTTCTTATAACCAGGCTATTAATGAAATAGTAAAATGTTAGCTTCTAATGACCCGGGTTATAATGACATTGTAAATACTAGCATCTAATGATCCGGCTTTAAATAAGATAGTAAATACTAGCTTCTAATGACCCAGCTTTTAATACGATAGTGAAATACTGGCTTCGAAAAAACCGGCTTTTAATGACATAGTAAATACTAGCTTCTAACGACCCAGCTTTTAATGACATTGTATATACTAGCTTCTAATGATCTGGGTTTTAATGACATAGTAAATACTAGCTTCTAACCACCCAGCTTTTAATGACATTGTATATACTAGCTTCTAATGACCCGGCTTTTAATGAGATAGTAAATACTAGCTTCTAATGACCCGGGTTATAATGAAATAGTATTTACTAGCTTCTTATAACCAGTCTATTAATGAAATAGTAAAATGTTAGCTTCTAATGACCCGGCTTTTAATGACATTGTAAATACTAGCATCTAATGACCCGGCTTTAAATAAGATAGTAAATACTAGCATCTAATGACCCAGCTTTTAATACGATAGTGAAATACTGGCTTCGAAAAAACCGGCTTTTAATGACATAGTAAATACTAGCTTCTAACGACCCAGCTTTTAATGACATTGTATATACTATCTTCTAATGATCTGGGTTTTAATGACATAGTAAATACTAGCTTCTAACCACCCAGCTTTTAATGACATTGTATATACTAGCTTCTAATGACCCGGCTTTTAATGACATAGTAAATACTAGCTTCTAATGACCCGGGTTATAATGAAATAGTATTTACTAGCTTCTAATAACCAGGCTATTAATGAAATAGTAAAATGTTAGCTTCTAACGACTCAGCTTTTAATGACATTGTAAATACTAGCATCTAATGACCCTGCTTTTAATGAGATAGTGAAATACTGGCTTCGAAAAAAACCCGGCTTTTAATGACATAGTACATATTAGCTTCTAACGTACCGGCTTTTAATGACGTTGTAAATATTAGCTTCTAATAATCCGGCTATTAATGAAATAGTAAAATATTAGCTTCTAATGGCCCGGCTTTTAATGAGATAGTAAAATACTAGCTACTACTAAAACAGTCTTTTAATGAGAGAGAACAAGTAATAGCTTAGTCTGGCTTTTAATGACAGTTGGTCAAATGTATTCGGCTCTAGGAAACAGTAGTATTTCTGTATTAATTCCCCCTTCCCTTGTTGTACAGAATTCGTAATCTGTATTTCTACTTAAAGCTAGAAATCGCCAAGAGTTATCTTTTTTAATTTAGCGACGTAGAGTTGTCTAGTCTAAAACTATCTAGTCATATGTAGAGTTATGTTATTTAACTTAGATTAAGTTATCTTGAACGCAGTTACGCAATCTCCTTCACCTTTACCTATCCCTTTGTCTGTTGGACCGTTGGGGCACCATGCAAGACTCGCTGACCGTTTTTCTCCATTCCACTCTTTTGTCTTAGTTGGAACCAACCTCTTTTAATGGCAGGGCCGTCCATTCTTTTATGTTGTCCTCCCATCGCTTTCTCTGTCTTCCTCTTCTTCTTTTTCCTGGTACTGTTCCCTGAAGGAAGGTCTTTGTGAGCCCCAAAAGGTCTTGTAATATGGCCATAGATTTTAAGTTTGCGTTTTTTTTATAATAGCCAGCAGGGCATCTTGGGGTTGAATCGCTGTGGTAACCCTGTCTCTAATCTCTTGACGGTTTTAAAACCTATATATAGTTCAGGGTTTGTCTTGTCAGTCAATAAGTTTTAAGCTACATGTCAAGTCTACTTTTGTGAATTTATTATTGACTTTCAATAATAAAGTGTATTATTACTTGCCACATAGTGTCTTTTCTTTTTTTTTTCATAATTTCTACTTGAAGAATTTTAATATTTTATTTCGTAAAGAGGACTTCTGTCATTTCTTAACTTGAAGAAAGATCTCCGGCGTACTTTCGACATTGGACCTAATATTTTGAAAAATGCGCAGACGTTATAGACACTTAACCCCATTGTAACACTAAGATTCACTTGAAAATACTCTTGTGTTCTACCTAAAGTAAACTCATTGTGTATATGTTTGTTTCTATGTTTGTATGTTTGTATGCTTGTGTGTATCAACCAACTGATAACCGGCACTGCTTCAGTCTTATTTGGCTTATTTTGACACACCTTGGTGAACCTAGTTGATCAGGTGTCCGCAGTGTTACCAGGTAGAAAAGATAAGAGACCTCACATGGTTACGTAATAGATTACACGTGAATCACACCAGAGTTCATTACAGAGCGACGGCGCCATGTTTTGATTACATCATTTTGTGATATCTAGGGCGCCTCTTCCTGAGTGTATACCTATCTCTCTATGAAGATCGGTTGAAAACTAAAATGATTTTTTTTTTAAGTTTAAAAAGACACTTTCGTTTAGTGCAGTTATTATTACAAATGTGTCTTAAAATGTGTGTCCAAATGTGTGTCTTAAAATTTGATATTAAATTCCGTGCTGCTATACCCCATCATGGTAAAGGCTTCGGGACTCGACCCTGAGGAAAATCAGAAGCAGGCGACCCTTAGGCAGTTTGCAGCACACAGTGCTACACCCTGGCAGAGCCTGCGACGCCGCTGACTTCAGACTGTATCGTCACTTGCCATTCCTTTGGGTACATCAACTGTGTGGAGAAGGAGGAACTGATGTGTGGGCGACATTGTTCCGACCACAGCTTATGCCCAGGCATTCACCTTATTTTCATGAGGTGATCCATATTTTTTCATTAGTTTGATGCGCGAGAAGCTTCTTTCACCATATTACACAATTACCGTTAATGCATAATGCCGTTTTTATTTATCGGATTGGCATTTTCCATATTGAATGACACCCCAAAATGACAATTTTTTTCTATACATTTCAGGAGATTCTAATGCGTTTTCTAAAGGTTTTAATAATTTCCGGATATTTCCAGGACTTTTTCGTATATTTTGCAATTTCAGGAGATTTCCAGGTGCTCCAGGTAAATCGACAGGAGGCCGCGGTAAATCTGTTATAAGTTATACAATGGTTTAATTTAATAACTTATATACCTAGAATTAGCACAGCAAACATTGAAGATTAAAAAAAAATGATTTTTAATTTTATTCAAAATTGTATAAACCAAACTATTAAATGGTTTTAAAAATGTATAGTTAGTCATTTTTTCCGTCATTTATTATCTCGGTCTTGGGTTGACGATAATAATACATACATGAGACAAGACTTTGTCTTTAAAATTGATGGGTGGAAAAATATCGCCATACTAGACAAACTGGGAAGAATAACCAATCTTAGACTTTATCTAGACCCTAAACTCCTTATGAGCTCACTGCAATGCTGTCTTGGGTTGACTATAAGTTAACTTCTGGAAACCGTACCGGTCTGTCCAGGAACATTGTTGATTAGCCCAGCTTTATATGTTGGACATAAAAACATCATATTGTTATGACCCTATTCGCGACGCAATTGGGTTAACTGTGTGTGATCAGCTGACATATGTGACGCAGGCCAGTAATACAGTTTAGCGTGCTATATTGAAAGGCAAGGGACAGTACTGGCATGAACCTTGCACGTGAATAGCGCCCGTGTTATGGTCATCTGATCATAAGCCTGGGCAGACCAGAGACACAGTGTGTAGGAAAAGTGTCAGTTCAAGACCGGAGAGCGTTGAGACCGGGACAGTTAGTCGGCCATGAAGTCGGTCCTGGTGCAGTCCTCCAGTGAAACGTACGAGTCCAGGAAGAGACAGTAGAGTTAATGAGTTTAGTACAGTGATATACAGTCTAACGTTGTAGCAGTTGATTGTGTTGCCAATTGTGTCATTTTGGCTGTTTTATTTTACCCTTATTAAAGTACCAGATTATCTGGAGCCTTGTTGTCAAGCTCTTGATGTGTTGTGTTGTGTTTAGCAGTGTTTACAGAAGGCTGAGTAGGAGAGAGAATCATAACAATATCAATAGGACCTCAGGCTGATCTGTCAGCTGTTAAACGATCTAATAAAATCATTAGCTGTGAATAATTTTGGATCTTCCCTCTTTGTAATGGACATGAAAAACTAATCCTGTTTTGACCACCGGCTACTGCTCCTAAATCTGCGATTATGACTTTATAATTGATGAACTGCAGCGAGTATATTATAAGGAACAGTGTATTTGATCATGAACTATATAGGCCTACAACTTCTCAATAACCTTTGACCCCTCAACAGTATTATACCCTCATATATCTGCGACTATGAATTTATAATGGATGAACTGCTCAACGTGGATGCGTTAACCCAGCGGTTCTCAAACCTTTTAAGCTCGGCGAACCCCTTTTTACAATCCCCCACTCTGCGGCGACCCCCATCCACACAGCAATAGAAGAATAGACAAAAACAATCCATATTTTCGATGGTCTTAGGCGACCCTTGGCAAATCGTCAATCGACCCCTAAGGGGGTCGCGATCCACAGGTTGAGAACCCCCTGCGTTAACCTGTTTTTCTTGTGTGTTATTGTAAATGAAATTATAATCTGAATAAACCAAGAAAAAAAAAAGACTTTTTAATTGATGAAACTCCAGCGAGTATTTTACAATGAACAGTGTAAATCAGCGGTTCTCAACCTTTTTACAATCCCCCACTCTGCCGCGACCCCCCTCCCCCCCCCACACATACAGCAATAGAAAAGTAGACAATAACAATCCATTTTTTCGATGGTCTTAGGCGACCCATGGCAAATGGTCAATCGACCCCCAAAGGGGTCGCGATCCACAGGCTGATAACCCCTGGTGTAAATGATCATGAACTATATATAACTTCTCAATAACCTTGACTGCTCATAAGTATTATATGGCCTGGACTTTGATGCGTTAACCTCTTTGTCTTGTGTGTTATTGTAAGTGAAAGTATAATCTGAATTTAAAAAAAAAAAAAGATTGAATGGGGATTAGGGGGTCGGTCGCTCTGAAGAAGACCAGACGCCACACTTAAGAAAAAAGCATGACGCTTACAAGCTGTATTTTTACCAAACACGTCTTTGAAATATTTTTTTTTAAAAAGCACTTTCGCAAGGATTTCAGAATTTGCAGCAGTACAGATAAAAAAAAAATAATCATAATTTACTGGACGTAAAGGATTCAAAATAAACACTACAGTATTTCACTCTTGTGGCGTCACTGTAAAGGGCGTTTGATAGGGCGTAGAATGAGGGGCAAAGGGCGACTCGTTGAGGGAGTAGCTGACTGGTGCAGCTCGGATATAACCTGGCGATAAACTTTGTTCACATTATGTTATCGTCTGCAAGCCAAGCTCAAAGAGTTATTTTTTTTTCTCCCCTTGGTCAGATAAATATGTTTAAAAATTGCTGCCCTTGAGTGCACCAACACATACCCATTTGTTCAGGAGGAATTATTTATAGAATGTACTTAACATGTCAAATAAATGTTGGTAGATGTTTCAACTCTATTCGGCTTATTGAGAACTATTTGGAAACGAAGCGTTAAAACGACATACATAGTGCATGAGGTTTTAAGTTTTATTTATTTATTAGTTATTTTAAAAATATTTTTTTTTGTGCACAGAAAGTGTCACACCGAGAAATTTTGAGTTGTATAAAATGTTTTTTTTTTTTGTGTCCGTAGGGAAAAGCCTCTATTGATATTGGGCCGTCAAATTTAAATCTCAAAAACTTTAGGCACTAGTGAAAAATCGTATTTCACCCTCGTGCTCAACATAATTATACGTTTGCATTATTGCAATAGTTAATGATGGGACTTTTGGTCTTTTGGACTTCACCTTGTTTTAAAAATGGTTTATAATTGTGTGCATAAAATATGTAGACTTAGTTTTACAAAAACCTTGAAACGGTATTTGTTTGATATAATGTTTTTCAACTTTTAAGATCTAATTGTGACAGATTGACGGACGAACAGATTGGCAGATAATTAGAACAGCGTTGTTGGGTTTTTTTCCTTTTAAAAGCACGTTTGTTTCAAACACAAGAATTTGATTATGTAAACCTTAAAGTCACGTGACTAACGGTTCGTTTGATCGCGCATGTGTTTTTGTACGTATGTGTGAGAGTGTGTGATTGTGCTGCGTGAGTTACTCGTGTGACACATTTCCAATGTCCCGCTCTCTAGTCTGACTGCGCTTGTTGCTATTTTTAGCCCCACATGCACGCCCCGACCCCACACGGCTGACGAGAGAGTCGAGGTGACGGCTATATTTAGAAGCACGCGCTCCTGTGTGAATGTGGTGAGTAATATTACATTAAAGACAGCTCTTCAGATGGGCGGGACATTGGACGAAGGCACACCTCTAGCGGGAGTGATATTTTAATAGTTCTCTAAAGGGAAGCTAGGACCAAGGGCAAAGGGAAAGAGGGGGAACAAACTGTAATTCTTGCTTTGAGAACACATTTATATTCAACATACTGCAAGCTTTTTAATAACATAAATGTGTAGCTTAATACTGATACAATATTTATTTCCTTGATAGAAGTATAAATTTTTCTCCAATAATAATTGACATGCTATTAATAAACATTAACAGCATTGGATATTCATCTTATGAAAGTTTATCAACAGACAAGTAAGTCCGGAGACTGATCTTCACAAGACACATCAAGTTATGTTTGTTTTCCATTAATCTTGAACTTTTGGTAAAACTTTCCATCGAACTTTCTACCTACCATTTATGTAGATTCCCTATTTTAATTACTAATTAGGTATGGATTAATACAATTTCAAAGTTTAATTTTAATTCTTTAATATTTGTGACATTTGAGAACTTATAAAATAAATACATTTTTAAAAAGCCCACAAAAGAGGCAGGAGGCCCAAAAAAAGCCCAAAAAAGAGGCAAAGAAAAGAGGCCCTTGGCCCAAGGCTTCCTATGATGACAAGCCTAAAAATGAATAGCGCAAATTCTGAGATTTCCTATTTAAAAAAAAAAAAGAAATTACATACTAAGAGTAATCGTCTTCTTTTTTGAAGTAACGTCTGTATTATATAAGATAAGATAACATGATAATTTGGGACGTAAACTCTGCTAAGATTTTACATTTTTAACAGACACTGACTTAAGGCAGAGTACAGCATGTAATTTCTGTCTTATGTTTTGTCTGGCTTCAAACTGAGTAAAGTCTGCTTATTGTTGGTTATAGAGCTGATAGTTGGTTACGTGTCATCGGGTCAGCTATGTGTTAAACGATGGCAAATTTTGACATTTTCAGGAAAAAATTCTCCGCATTCTCTGCGAGTCTGTTGTCTCCGTAATGTCGGAATTATTTCAAAGTACTTACAGCATCTATAGGACTGTCTATATTTAGCTGTACAGTCACGGCCGCAGCTGGAATGACACATCCGAGAGATATTTAGTGAAGTGAATGTTATACTTAGGCTTGTTACATTTATTGGTGATACAAGTGTGAAAAATTTATTTGTTTATATTTTACCACAAAAGTATGTTATTACCATTTATCAGTCCATCCCAGTTAACAAAGTATCCGTTGAGAAAGTAGCACTAGTGAAAGTAGCAGTAGAGATAGTAGCAGTAGTGAGAGTAGCCTCAAATAAAGTAGCAGTAGAGATAGTTGCAGTAGTGAGAGTAGTCTCAGATAAAGTAGCAGTAGTGATAGTAGCAGTAGTGAAAGTAGCCTCAGATAAAGTAGCAGTAGAGATAGTAGCAGTAGTGAAAGTAGCCTCAGAGAAAGTAGCCTCAGAGAAAGTAGTAGTAGAGATAGTAGCAGTAGTGAAAGTAGCCTCAGAGAAAGTAACAGTAGAGATAGTAGCAGTAGTGAGAGTAGCCTCAGATAAAAGATAAAGTAGCAGTAGAGATAGTAGCAGTAGTGAAAGTAGCCTCAGATAAAGTAGCAGTAGAGATAGTAGCAGTAGTGAAAGTAGCCTCAGAGAAAGTAGCAGTAGAGATAATAGCAGTAGTGAAAGTAGCCTCAGAGAAAGTAGCTTCAGAGAAAGTAGCAGTAGAGATAATAGCAGTAGTGAAAGTAGCCTCAGAGAAAGTAGCCTCAGAGAAAGTAGCAGTAGAGATAATAGCAGTAGTGAAAGTAACCTCAGAGAAAGTAGTAGTAGAGATAGTAGCAGTAGTGAAAGTAGCCTCAGAGAAAGTAACAGTAGAGATAGTAGCAGTAGTGAGAGTAGCCTCAGATAAAAGATAAAGTAGCAGTAGAGATAGTAGCAGTAGTGAAAGTAGCCTCAGATAAAGTAGCAGTAGAGATAGTAGCAGTAGTGAAAGTAGCCTCAGAGAAAGTAGCAGTAGAGATAATAGCAGTAGTGAAAGTAGCCTCAGAGAAAGTAGCTTCAGAGAAAGTAGCAGTAGAGATAGTAGCAGTAGTGAGAGTAGCCTCGGATAAAGTAGCAGTAGATATAGTAGCAGTAGTGAAAGTAGCCTCAGAGAAAGTAGCCTCAGAGAAAGTAGCCTCAGAGAAAGAAGCAGTATAGAAAGTAGCTTCAGTGAAAGAAGCAGTAAAGAAAGTAGCTTCAGAAAAAGTAGCAGTAGAGTAGTAGCAGTAGTGAAAGTAGCCTCAGAGAAAGTAACAGTAGAGATAGTAGCAGTAGTGAAAGTAGCCTCAGAGAAAGTAGCCTCAGAGAAAGTAGCCTCAGAGAAAGAAGCAGTATAGAAAGTAGAGAAAGAAGCATTGGTGAAAGTAGTATTAGTGAAAGCAGCAGTAACCAAAGTAGCAGTTAAGAAAGTAGCATTGGTGAAAGTAGTGGTTACGAAAGTAGCAGATGAGAAATAATCAGATTAGAAAGTAGCGGTAGTGAACGTAGCAGTTCAGAAAGTAGCAGGCGTGAATGTAGTGGCATTGAAAGTAGCAGACGAGAAAGTACCAGCAGCAAATGTAGTAATAGATAAGATAAGATAAGATGAGATGAGATAAGATAATTTTATTGATCCAATCAAATGGGAATTCAGTTAAAATAGTAAAAATAGTTTGCAGACACATTATCCAAATGTTACTCTTAACTCTTTCTCTCCTAACTGACGATACCAGCGTTGATTCAACCAAAATGTGGTAAATAATTACGGAGAGAAAGAGTTAAAACAGATTTTTTTTTGTTTCTACTAAACTGTATAACTCGTCGGTTGTACTTTCTAGTTTCCAATCAAGCATGCAATTTGGGTCATTCACGTACAGCATAGATCCCTACCACCTCTGTTTAGCTTTGAAGTGCTAGAGTACCGTGACTGAGTACTGACATCAAGTACTGTCAACCTCACCCCAGGAGAGTATCATCGCTAGCCCCGCCTCATTTACATATTCAAATGTAGCGTTCCTTCGATCCCATAATGCATTCACGGCAACTATCCTCTAAAGGTCACACACAAACCCAACAGACTGTTCACGCTCTCCTGACAAAACAAAAAAACCTAGAAACCTAGCCCACCCTTCGAGGACCTGGTCTAGAGTACTTCCAACCTCCCACTTTTCTCTCGGCATGGACTTGGTCTACATAGCTAAAAGTTAATATTGATTTTTAGACACCTTTTTTTTTTTGTTGTGTTTGAAAGCTTTGTGAATTAGGTCAAGCCTGTTGTGCTGATTTCATCGTTTCCTCCTGAGTTTTGTGTTTACCTGGTATTTAGGCTTACGTGGGGGGTTCGCTCATTAATTAATAGAGGGGGGGGGATGGGGAGGGACTTAAGAGTGCCTTTTATTTGCGGTAACAGATACGAGGTTAGAAGGACCAGTCAGTTCTAGTGCACTGACCTTAACAACATGATTGTTGTTTAAACGGTTGCAATAACTTTTTTTGCCGCTGTTATGTACTTCAGTGGACAGCCTAATTAAATACTGTTTATTAATGATAATAGGGCTATCTTGTAAAATGATACAAGCGGTGGGTCTGATATTCAAATAGCAACACTGGCTAGTTTCTAGCAGGCTTTGTAATTGAAATTATTTTTTGTTTGTTTTGTTAAATAGGAAAACAACTAATTCTCTCTCTCTCTCTCTCTTTCTTTCTTTCTTTCTCACTCCCTCTCTCTCTCTCTCTCTCTCTCTCTCTTCCTTTGTTTGTTTTACTACCTTTGTATTTTTATTGCTTGTTCACTTTCTTTCAAAGTATCTCACTCTCTCTCTCTCTCTCTCGCTCTCTCTTTAGTTGTCTCACTACCTGTGTATTTTTCTTTGTTGTTATTCTCTCTCTCGTTTAACGCGCCCCCCCCCCCTCTATCATACACCTTCGCCCTTTCTCTCTCTCTCTCTCTCTCTCTCTCTTTGTATTTATAATTGCTGCCACTTCCTCTTATGTACGCCCTTCTTCATTCTATCAGACTCTACATCTATATTCTTGTTAAACTTATATTTATAATTGCTGCCACTTCCTCTTATGTACGCCCTTCTTCATTCTATCAGACTCAACATCTATATTCTTGTTAAACTTCTGAGCCATTGTGCGTCATTTATTCATTGCTTCTTAGCCAATTATCTAATCAACTGACGGACAAAAAGACAGACAAACACCAGGAGGACAACAATCACGAATCCCGCAAAAGTGTCAGCCTTTGACCTGGATCCTACGGAGAGTTAATTGTTTTTGCGTGTGAAATGTGTGGGTGGCGGTCTAGACTTGGTGTGTGAGTGTGATGGTAGGTTAAACTTGTTATGTGATCGTAGGCTTGTCTGTGTGTGTGTGTGGCGGGGGAGAAGGTTTGAAATGTAATTATAACTGTTCATTAACTCAGTCTCGTGTTGGAGATTGCGTCCCTTGTCCCTAAATTAAAAATCAGTCGACGAGAATTAGCAACCTCGTAAACAATCAGAAACAGGAGCAATGTGTTGCCCTTGACCTTATTGATCCACTGTTTCAACCTTGACCCTGTAGAATGACATTAACATATGCTAAATGCAAAAAAAAAAATTATTTTTTTTTAATATGTGGTTTATTCAGGTTATACTTTCATTTACAATAACACACAAGACAAACAGGTTGACGCTTCCACGTCCAGGCCATATGATACTGTAGAGCAGTTATTGAGAAGTTGTATATAGGTCATGATCAAATACACTGTTCATTGTAATAAACCCTCTTGAGTCCTGTCATTATAAAGCAGCGGTTCTCAACCTTTTAGGTTCGGCGACCACTTTTTACAACCCCCCCCCCCCAACTCTGCCGCGACCCCTCCCCCCTCCGCATACACACACAGCAATAGAAGAATGGACAAAAACAATTCATTTTTTTTCGATGGTCTTAGGCGACCCCTGGCAAATCGTCAATCGACCCCCTCCCCCAAAGGGGTCGAGACCCACAGGTTGAGAACCCCTGTTATAAAGTCATAGTCGCAGATATAGGAGCATAAGTGAGTGGTCCAAAACAGATCAGTTTTTCATGTTCATTACAGAGAGCGAGCATCCAAAATTATTCATAGTTAATGGATTTTGTTGGTGCGTTTATCAGCTGACTGATCAGCTTGAAATCCTATTGGCCTGAGATTTTTATGTTCAACATCAAATACTTAACTCTTTCTCTCCGTTATTATTTAACACGTTCTGATGGAATCAACGTTGGTATCGTCAGTTAGGAGACAAAGAGTTAAAGCTGAGCTAATCAACAATGTTCCTGGACATCACTCAGTGATCCTCACGTTGCGGATAAGACGTGAGTTCGGCGCTATTGGATACAGGTCCAAAGGAACTTCAGTAGTCTTCTTATTACCATCGGAGAAACCTCCACGAGTGGGCAGAACTCCACCGGCTGTCATCAAATCAAATATTGAAGCTAGGCAGCATTACAGTGAGCTCATGAGGAATTCAGTGGACTAGATATAAGTAGGTCATGACTACAAGTAAGTCTGGTCTGGCGATAATTCCCCCCCCCCCCCAATGAAACCCCGGGACAACTAATCTTCACCAGTTGACACCGAGAGGTCCTGGAGTTTTGTTAGAATAAGATAAGATAAGATAAGATAATTTTTATTGATCCAATGAAATGAAAATTTAGTTTGACTACAATTAACAACCTAAGCGAAACTACTGTAACAATAACAATATAGATGCAAATACGAACAACATTCACACACGAAACACACACACTCACAACCAAGCGCTTTATGAATTTGACTTCTATGTACTTCTCGATGACGACAGATGATCTTGTAACACTCTGACCGAAAGTGGGATAAAGGAGTTTTAAAATCTTTCTGTTTTAGTCCTAATGGAAAGGAGACGACCACTTCGTTCAGATCTTATGTAACAGTGGTTTAATGGGTGCAGGTTGTCTTTAAGTGTTTTGGAAAGGCATCTTTCATGAAATAGCTCTTCAAGAGATGGTAGCTGTGTTTGAGTGATATTCGATGCTTTTTTAATTAGACTTTTAGTCTAAGTCTTTGTGCCAGTGAAGTATTACTATACCAGCAGACTGAAAGATAAAATATAATATTTGTGAGTAATCATTTTTGTTTTTTATAAATAGTCCAAGAACAAAACAAAGCTCCACTTGCCTCTCTAACCTTGCTAATAAATCTCACACAAAACACAATTTAAAAATATAATTCAGTACCATGCATCGCATGTGATTAAATTCCTTACTATTAGAAAGAATTATAATAACAACATTTAAATAATTATAATTTAAAAGCAAAGATTTAGTAAATAGAGACTAATACTCTCAGATGTGATGGATTACTCAGAGCCATAAATGTGATATAAGAATTGCATATCAAAATCAAATAACTAACCGGGATTAAGAGTAAATACACCCATACGCCTTCTTTCTTAAATAAATAAATACAAATTATTACTTTTTTTTTTCAAAGAACCTCAGAATTTGCGCTATTCTATTTTAGCTGTATCATCATTGGAATTTTTTCCTTCAAACCAACATGGTTATCCGAAAATTAAGAAATTTAAAATGTATGTTAAGATAAATATAAAATGTTTACTGTAGAAATGGTACTTCATGAGTGAATACAGTTTAAAAAATTGAATTATCTGTTGATTGCATAAGCACACTCTCTGATGTTACTGAGGGTCAAAAGCCAAAGGTCATGCCACTAGTTCTAACTGTTTTCTAGTTTTCCATGTTTATGTTTGTATCATTCTGCCTCAGGCTTATCTTCCCAATCCCAGGATTATCCTTACTATCATAGCATTATCTTACCTATTGTAGGCTTATCTTCAATTGTCATATCTTTTAGCCAGAATAATCGCCCTTGTTCCAGGTTTATCTTCCCTTTATCAGACTTATCATCGCTATGACTCGTTTATCTTCCTGTCATAAGCTTATCCTCACTGCCTCAGAGCTATAACTCTTCTTGATTAGCATATCCTCCCTATCCAAGACCTACCTTTCATATTCAAGGATTATCTTCCCTTTTGAGTAGGCTTATCATCACTTTATCCGACTTATCTTTCCTATATCAGGCTCAGGCTTATCTTTACTATCTAGACTATCCTTACTATTTATCCATCTTCCATATCACATGCTGATCTTCAATATGATTGGCTTATCTTTGCTATCATTATCTTTACAGTCCCTGGCTTTTGATTAAACAGTTGTTTTGATTTACTGAATGAAAATGGGAGGCGCTGTGGCTGAGTGGTAAAGCGCTTGGCTTTTGAACTGGGGTCCTGGGTTCGGGTCCTGGTGAAGACTGATATTTTTAATTTCGGGATCTTTGGGACGCCCTTGAGTCCACCAAGCTCTAATGGGTGCCTGACATTAGTAGGGGAAAAGTAAAGGCGGTTGGTCGTTGTGCTGGCCACATGACACCCTCGTTAACTGTGGGCCGTAGAAAGAGATGATCTTTTATATCATCTGCCCTACAGATCGCAAGGTCTGAAAGGGGAACATTACTTTCTCTACTGAGTAAGGAAGCGTGGTCGAAAGGCCAAGTACGCTTGAACTTGGCTTGGCTACCTATAAAGGGGGCTCGAGGTTCGACACCGGACTCGAGCAGAGTTGTGTTTACTGAGCGTCTAAAAGCAGCACGGAAAAACCTTCACCCAGATACCTCCTCCCTCCCACTGGTCCACAAATGAGATTGGATCAAAGCGCTCTGAGCATGCTATAAGCATGAAAGTAGCGCTATATAAAAGCCATAATTAAATTTTTTAATAAAATGTGTCTTTTTTTTGTTTGTTTTTTTGTCTGGGACCAATCTTGAAAATTCTGTGTTTTTTTTGTTGTTGTTCTTTTTTGTTTTTTGGTCTTGCTATCTTGACACTACTGAAGACTTTGTTTAGAAACTGATCTGTTCTATCCATCTCTCTTTACGCTTTTCTTCCTTCTTCTTTCCTTCTGTAAATCAACGTAAACTCTTTTCGTTCTAACCTTTTTCTTCCCGCAAGGCTTTGTGTTGATTTAATGTTGTGTTTCCTCCTTTCATCTATTGTTAATGTTGTCGGTATCGCTTCTTTCATTCAAGGAGTTTGTCTCGTGTGAGTTTTTTGTTAGAAATATTTTTTAAACACTTTTTCTTTCATATATTTTGTTGTTGTTGGTTTCTTTTAAGTGCCTTACACCTTCATCTCTGTTTTAAGATATATAGGTAAGTGAAAAATACAATAGAGTGAAGATATGTAGGTAAGTGATGAATACAATAGAATGAAAATATATAGGTCTAGGAACGTTCGTTTGGATACAGTAACATTAAAGGCTAATACTCTTGACTTGTGCTGATTGTTGAGCTGGTTTTTTTTTTTTTTTTTTTTTAATTTTTTGTTTAGAAGATTCCCCAACCTTACTCCAACCTTCCCCAACCTTGCCCCACCACCCGCCTTACGTAGATTGAGCTTCATGTTGTCTGCAGTGCTGGATTTATGTACAGACCACAAGAGCTGTAGCTTAGGGCGTCCCCTGTCAGAAAAAATATTTATTTTTTGAGTGCGCTTCAAGCAGCGTTGTCCTTGCGAACGCCGGTAAGGACAGTATAGAGGGACTTCTTATGGTCCGACAGTTACGCTGGGCAGGGCACGTGTCCCGTATGGGGGACGAACGTTTGCTAAAAGCAATCCTTTTTGGTGAGGTAAAAGGTGGTCGATGTAACAGAGGTGCCCCGCGGAAACGCTTCAAAGACCAGCATAGGCGCCAACTTTCCTTGGCTCACCTGGTTGCATGCTGTCTCAGAACGAGACAGATGGATGTCACACACAAAGGCCGCGGGATACACATTTGAGACCAAAAGACAATCCGCTGCCGAGGACAGACGCAGACTGTGAAAAGAAAATTTTAATCGACCACCGGCTGACAATGATTATGCTTGCCCTGGAGTGGCAAAATATGTAGGTCACAGTTGGGGCTGCGTAGCCATGGTAAATACTGCATTCCTCATTAATCTTCGGACTCGAAGACAAGCCTTAATTATTATTGATGATTTGAAGTTTAAATGGTTGTCATTTCCCAATCTATAAAGATCTTTTTCTTTATTGTTTATCAGTCTAATAAATACTCAGAAAGACACACAAGTTTGAGACACATGTCTTATTCCATACGCTAGAACAAATTCGCACAAGCGCTCCTTCTTCCCTAGTGTCATTAGAGAATGGAATAGGTTGCCTAAATCAGACAGGATAACCGACGACTTAACAGAGTTGAACTCACTGATTAACACGCATGACTAGATTGACACATGACATGCGTAGGGCGTAATTATCTTCTTTTTAAAGTAGCGTCTGTAATCTATAACATAATTATTAACTGTTCTCAAATAGGCTGATCAAGTCTAAATTCGGCCCTGGTTAATTAATAAAAAAAAAATAGAGGCGACACCTTAAGGCCTGATCTATCTATCTATCTATCTATCTATCTATCTATCTATCCATCCATCCATCCATCCATCCATCCATCCATCCAACCAACCATCCATCCATCCATCCATCCATCCATCCATCCATCTATCCATCTATCCATCTATCTATCTATATATCTGACTGACTGTCTGTCTGTCTATTTTTCCACTCATCTATTCATCTATATTGCTATTTATTATTATTTTTTAAATTTTTTAGTCCTTTATTTCTTTTTGTTTTCTCAACCATTATTTTTCCTTGCTAGACTGACGTCTGCTGGTGAAAACCAAAAGACCTACTTAGTTTTTGAGTTTATATCACAGGGCGTGAACGCCCTCCGCCTGTCTAAAACTTCACGACCTCGACCTTCTAATCATAAATGTCAGCTACTGGTCCGGACGCAGAAGTCCCAGATATTAAGTCATTTACCAACACTAATTTCTGCTCATCCTGCTATTAAACTCAACGATTTAGTCTGTCTAATTTTAGACTCACGATAACGCCCCGAGAAGCTGTCTCATAAATTATTTTTCAAAATATTTTTATTCATTTATTTTTTTATCACGTTTTTTTTTTTTTTTCGTTTTGGAAGTTTTTGGCAGTACTCAGTAGCAGTGATCATTAGCAACAATCATAAACAGTAATCATTAGCAGTAATCATTAGCATTAATCATTAGCAGTAATCATTAGCAACAATCATAAACAGTAATCATTAGCAACAATCATAAACAGTAATCATTAGCAACAATAATAAACAGTAATCATTAGCAGTAATCATTAACAGTAATTATTAACAGTAATCATTAGCAACAATCATAAACAGTAATCATTAGCAACAATCATAAACAGTAATCATTAGCAGTAATCATTAGCAGTAATCATTAACAGTAATCATTAGCAACAATCATAAACAGTAATCATTAGCAACAATCATAAACAGTAATCATTAACAGTAATATCATTAGCAGTTTGTAAAAGGTTTTACATGTTTCGTATGTTCCTTCAGAGTTGAAAATAGTTTACTTCCTAGTCCAAACCTCCCGCAGAACGGCGGGGGATGGAAGCGGGCAGGGTTTGAACCCGGGACCATCGATAAATCCAAACGACAGTCCAGCGCGCAAACCGTCTGTGTCAATGAATAATTGTGCGAAAGTTTCACCTTGATCCGAGGAACGGTGTTGAAGAAATAACGTGTACACACTTTTAAAAAATACCGCTAAGTTATACTATTAACCCTTCTCCCCCTCCCAAAAAGTGGTTTTTTATGACTCCTCACATTTGAGAATTGAAATGTCGGACAAAGAACGACCAGTCCTTGAAAAGTTTCGCATGAAATGCATGTTTAGTAATTGTCCAAATCTGAAACAAGATGAAACTCTGGGATTTACACATGTCTTTAGAGGCTCAACTTGTTTGGCAAAAAAACATAATCAACTACAAATATATTTTTTTTTAAATGCTGACGCCTAGTTTGCTATTTTGTTACGCCGGCATCGCGAGGAAGTTTTGACAGACTGTACTTATAGCTAAAAACATTTACGGGATTACCATGTCTCGGTCTGACATTGAATTCAGTGGATCAGTGGATCTGTCTTTTTCGTTACAAAGCTAAAGTCAACTCATCTGTCTGTTTGGTAAAAATGTGTACATGTTATTTCTCCCACACCCAATCTCGGATCAAGCTGAAATTTCGCACAATTATTTCTTTTACCTGGTAAAACAAGCAGGAACGAACTGGGTATCAAAATCGGCCCTGGCATTCTATACAATCCGGCCGACTAATTCTATATCCTACGTTGGACACCCGATTCTAGGTGTACCTGTCCTCAAAATCATTATGTTAAGTTTGATAATGTATCGATATGCATGCATAGAGTGAACTCTATATCTTTATAAGAAATATATGCCTTTTTTTTAATCGGTAAATATGTAGGCCCTAAAAGTGTGAAGCATACTACTAGCACTGTCTACGGATGAAGGCTGTGACAACATTTTGATGGTGAGATGCGTTGTCATGCCGGGGATTTTACTTGAATTCAATAGTTAACAAAATTGACGATCTAGACTCACAAATTAACGATTCTTTGATAAAACAAAACTCTGGAACTTTATTTAAATACAACGTAAGTACAGTTTATGTACAAATTACAAATCAATGAGCAAGTAACACAGTACAAAGGCTTTTCAAATAGAGCTCTTAGAAACGTGACTGACTACAAGAACATTATTTTATCGACTGACTTTTCTTTCTTACTACCGCCAATTCTCTGGCGCTAACTCTTTTCAAAAATGTCTTTGTTTAAATTCAAATCAACCAATAGATTTTAAACATACTAATTACGTCCCTTGGGTAAATCCTGACTTGAATGTCAAGTGTCTAAATTTGAGGATTAAATCCCGAGACTCATGTCGAGGGCTTATATTACTTTCAAAAGTGAAATGTACAAACAATTCTATAATGTAATCTGTGACAAAGGCTATTACATTATTTCGGAAAATGTATAAGATTAAAATTGTGGGCCTATTTCACTGTAGAATCTGTGAAAGATTTTTTTTAGCACGACGCTCATGGACCTTTTAATAAGAGAATATTATAAAACTTTTAACAATTTGATATGTGCCTAAGTGGCATCGATCTAGCCATTTCGGTGGCCTTACTGGCCCATTTGGGTACCGGCCCACCGGGCATTTGCCCAAATGCCCATATAGCCAGTCCGCCCCTGAAAACAAGAATCAATTTTAAAAAAAAATAACTAATTGTTTAATCAAATAGCAGTAATAAATTATTATTTTTGGTTTCGAACAAGGGAAAGAACTTGTACTTGACGTATGTGCTGGCATATGTTGAATTAGCTCTCTTTATACGTTTTAGGTCACCGCGTTAAAGTGTGATGCTAACAATAAATAAATATAAACCTTCTTTTTTTTTCATATACGATTCGCCGGCCGAGTGGTTAGTGTGTAGGCTTGAGTATTGAGAATTGAGCCCTGGAGCTCGTGTTTAGGTCTTTCTGCGATCACGATTATATTCACACAGATATCCTCCTCGTCCCCCTCCCCCCTTTCTCTCCTCGTCCCCCCTCCTCTCTTTTTTCCAACTGGTCCAGACAAGTGATTTGGAGAAACGAGATGCAAGACACCGTTTACAAAGAACAGACACACAAAAAAAGCTCCTTTGTTTCCCTCCAATCATTGAACAGAATGGACCTCATTCACCAATCGTAAACAAACAACGTTTAGTCACGTGATCTTATTGATAAAAACAATGGGGAAAAAAAACTGTCACGTGACAACCATCATGAATTAGACATGAGATCGTAAATTATATAGAAGAGATAGAGCACCACGTGGCTAAATATTATTTGTTTACGATTGGTGAATGAGGTCCATTGATCTATCTTAGGTAAAAATTTCACGTGTGATGTTTGAGTACAATGGGTGTAAAGTTTTGAACGAATATTTTTTTCTATATTTATCATATATTTTTGTAATGCACATATTCTCTGGCACTGCCAGGGGTCGAGCTTCGTTAGAGAGAAACACAATTTTATTGTAGTCCCTTTAAAAGTGTTTTCTGGTGATGTGACAGCCCTGCAGCAGTACCGCCCTCTGACAGGCAACGGGAATCTTCTAGGAAGGAATGGTAAGGCCCTTTGAAGGTATCTTTGAGTCCAGTTGTCATTATGGCCTCAGTTGATATAAGAATAGGATATATTCTTTGCTTTTCAATTTCAGTTTTCCGCATTATTATTATTATGTTAGAAATGAACGAGTAGTCATACTCTGGCGCTGCCAGGGTCGAGTTTCGCTAAAGAGAAACAAAATTCATCATCGTAGTCCCTTTAACAGTTTCCACTGAGGAATTTTCTGGTGATGTTATTATTATTATTATTATTATTATGTAAGAAAAAGAACGAGTATTCCTTTGCTGGCGCTGCCAAGGTCGAGTTTCGTTAATTAAAGAGAAACAAAAGTCTTTTATTATTATTATTATCTTATCTTATCTTATATAATACAGATGTTACTTCAAAAAAGAAGATGATTACGTCCTACGCGTCATGCATTCAGTCATGCATATTAACCAATGACTTAAATTCTGCCAAGTCACTGGTTTTCCTGGCTAGCTCAGGCAACCCAATCCATGCTCTAATAGCACTAGGGAAGAAGGTGTATTTGTACAAATTTGTCCTAGCATATGGGATATTATTATTGGTACACTAATACAGAATCTAGGTCTGCATCTCCAAACTTTGAGACTCACTTTGCTTGTCTATGTTATGAGAGATGATAATACGGGTCTAATCCTATTGTGTCTAGTGCACCAAGTGGGCGCAAGCCAAGCTAGTGTAATCCTGTCTCTCAAAGTTTAGCTTAAAAACCACAAAACAAGTTGATAGTGTATAGACTCAGTTTGTGCAGTTCGCTTATACACAGTCCAAACATTTTCATTTTGTGATAACGTTTTTTTACTAAAAGAGTTCATTGTATATATCTTACAGTGTATTTCAAATTTGAGATAGGGAGCTTCTTGATGTCATGACATTGACAGTTGAATTCTGGATGTCATTGACATTGATAGGTGAATTCTTGATGTTATCACACTGAGAGAGGCCACATCTTAATGTCATGCCTTTGGCCAGATCAACAATTTTGTGTTTCGCCTAAACGAAAGTGTCCGAAATGAACATGTAAGCTTTTAAAAGGTTCCACTGTTCTAAATCATTACATCACATTTAGCCGCATGAATCCACACATTCAGCCACACGAATCCACATATTTACACACACATTCAGCCACACGAATCCACATATTTACACACACATTCAGCCACACGAATCCACATATTTACACACACATTCTGTCAAACGAATCCACATATTTACACACACATTCAGCCACACGAATCCACATATTTACACACACATTCAGCCACACGTTTACTCGCATTTACCCACACATTTAGCTGCATCTGCTCTCACAATTGGCTGCATATAACCACACATCTAGCTGATCTGCCCACACATGTAACCACATCTGCCTATTCATTTAGGCACCTCTTGACACATACCCGGCTTAAATTAGCCACGTTACCATATTTTTATGCCATTACCCTTTCACCAAAATAAATGTAAACATTTAGCCTTCAAAAAAATTCAATTATGTTCACCTTTACGGTACACTGGTAACGCAATCGAACACAAATATATATACACACACATAATTAATACTTCAACCGCCCGATCTAGAGAGCTTGTTAAGAAATGCGTACCAAATACACACACACACACACACACACTAACACTTTCATTCACACATTAACTCACTGACATGCATTTAAATCATGACTCCCCTCCCCAAAACTGCAACAATGCTCCCCCTCCGCCCCCACTTTACAGACACAATTAGATCCAGTCTGTAAACCAGGTTAAGTTTGTGCAGGTCTGGGTAAGGGGGACTAACTGCAAGGAACAGCGAAACACAACACTCTTGCATATTGTCCTAACAGAGACAGCAATGGGTGCCAAATGTTGGCATAAAAATAGAAAAGAAATAAAAATAGTGTTGTCAACACTGGAAGTGCAAATTAGAATGTCAAAGTAGCTCTTTTGAACCTATACCCAGTGAGAAATTAGCGACATACAGCAAGTCAAGTCTTCATATTAATACTGGGCCCCTTCAGTACAACTTGCTTGATGTGTACATATACAGCCACATCTCTCAATAAGTATGATTTATTTCTTTTTTTTTTCACTACTATACAGAATAATTAATTGCCAATAGTTAATTAACTAGAGGGTTAAGTTTTCTGATTGATTCGTGTTTTGTTAGGTACAATAAATATTTGTGTACATATTTAACTTGTTCCGATAATGAGTGTTGGAGACATAACCCGAACAAAAATTGTACCAGACAGACAGACAGAGTGAGTTAATATAATCTTTGTAAAAGCTTTCCTAAAATATTTACGTTTTTTTTTGTGTAACTAGAATGTCTGGCTTTGATAAAAGCTACTTAACTAACAAAATGTTTGGCTTTGATACAAGCTTCTTAAATAAGAAAATTTCTGGCTTTGATACAAGCTAATTAAATAACAAATTTTCTGGCTTTGATACAAGCTTCTTTACAAATAACAAAGGCGGTACAATCTCTAGGGAGAGAATAATAAATATCCATTAATGACAGTAGCGAGAAGTCGGAGTTCGGCGTCTAGAGAACCTAATTGCTATAAACATACTTAATTTACATGGATCTAAAGTGTAATGCACTATTTTATATATTATTTATGCATATGTAGATATCTATATAAAAATGTTTGTAAAATGTTTGACATGTTTCGGATGTTCCTTCAGAGTTGAAGATAGTTTACTTCCTAGTCCAAACCTCCCGCAGGACGACGGGGGATGGGAGCGGGCAGGGTTTGAACCCTCGACCGTCGATAAATCCGAACGACAGTCCAGCGCGCAAACCGCACGACCAGGCAGCCATCCATATACCCATAACATATTCCACTCAGGGGTGGGGGGCGCTCGGGGTATGTCACCAAGACGGTTGAAAGCAGTGCAAGGTCAAAGGTTAGAACAAGACCAATATTTAATTACACCCCGGGTGACAAGGGTTAAGTATGGCGCCGATAAAAAGAGAAAACACCTTTGAAGGTTTTCACCTCTGACCCCATTTCATTGACGGTACACGAAGTATTGATCCTAATAGAGGAAAAAGAAAAAAAAAAGGTAAATATCCGGGGAAGAAAAAAAGAAAAGGAACATAGAAAGAACTGCTGGAGAGAAAGAACTCTTTTGAGACCTCAACAGTTCCCGATCGACAAGGGGGAACGAAAGCGCAACAACTTCTTTTGGCGGTTAAATACATGATCGTCTGCTGGGTTTGAAAAGAGTCCATTCATAGCCTCGTTCTGAGAGTCTCACTGGAGAAACATTTTGTCAAACTCCATTAAGTGGGCTTAGCCCCGCCCACTTGCATTGATTCCCGCGAGACTTGTTTTCTTAATTGCAAGCATAATTACCATAATCAATCGTTTTAATGGCGACACAATTGTAGTCGTTGAGCGCAGTTAATCTGTCCCACTGAGGAGAGTTGATAAAAGATGGTTGATATTGTAGCGTTGATAAAAAAAACAACAACAGTTTTGATGTTGTGATGTTTTATTTATTTCTCACATTCAAAGGGAAACAACACGCTCTTAGAAGCCGGTTTTCTGTCTCCTCAGGGCACAAGGAGGTGTTTGTAAGGTGTTTGTAAACTCCCCTCCCTCCCTCCCTCCCTCCCTCCCCCACTTGCCCTGATCGCCCCCCCTTGGTGTGTGAACGATCTGTGTGGGGTCTTGATCTTGTATCATTCTGTTACTTGTGTTTATGCTATGCTACTGTACACTGCAGACAGCTTCACTAATAAGGAACTGTAGCAAAGAACAAAGCTACAGCAGATTGAAGATGATATTCTTCAGAGACTATGGCGATACATAGGACACCCTTGGCAGCAGCTTGCATCCAACCTGACAAGACAGGACTTCACCTGAAACCCGCTTGTGGAAGAAGGAGCAGCCCAGAAATGCATGGCGCCGAGATTCGGATGCAGATTGGCAAGAAGTGGGAACAGTTGGAAAGACTCACCCTAAACCGAGACGCCTGGATGAAGAAGACTGTAGACTGTAGATCCTTCTAGAGGAAGAAGGAAAAAAAGGGGGGAAATATCCGGGGGGGGGGGAAGGACCATAAAAAAAGAACTGCTGAAAGAGATCTTTTGAGACCACACCAGTCCCCGATCGACAAGGTGTCCACATGTAGAGATGAAATGAGATGAATGTGCGATAACGCCCCTGGCGAGGCATATCACGTTGATTCCTTCTAGAGTGAGAAGATGAATATCAGATAAGCCACATATTGATGAAAAACTATAAAAAAAAAAATCAAACAAAGCATTAGGATTTATTAAATGCATAACGCGTAGGACATAATCATCTTCTTTTTTGAAGTAACGTCTGTATTTTATAAGATAAGATAAGCCACCACGTTATGGAGGGTAAAAATAGTAGATCTTATCTTATCTTATACAATACAGACGTTACTTTAAAAAAGATTATTACGTCCTTCGCGTCATGCATATAGTCATGCATGTTAACCAATGACTTAAATTCTGCCAAGTCACTTGTTTTCCTGGCTAGCTCAGGCAACCCATTCCATGGTCTAATAGCACTAGGGAAGAAGGAGCATTTGTACAAATTTGTCCTAGCATATATTCCGAGGAATATGCCTTTATCTTTGTGTCTTTCAGAGTATTTTATTAGATAATACTGGTATTATGTAAGCAGACTAACCATTGAACTAAAATACAATCAGGGAGCAGTCACTACCACTTTAGTAGATCATTCTTTAGTATACACATTTAAAAAAATTGCAAGGAATCGTGTTTCTTTAACCGTTTAAAGAATCTCGATCCTGACATTGCTAGAGAATTGTGGGATTTTCACTTTAAAAGTTAATCACAGTTATCTTTGTTGACACTTTGACTTGTTAAATCTATTTAGGTTTTTGAAGCAATAGAATTCATTAAGAGAGGAAAATGAAATCAAGCAATATGAAGAAATGTTGGGGCGATATGATAGACCTTAAAAAAGAAAGAACATGAAAATAGGAGATTTTGAAAAAAAAAAACAAATTTAAAATTTAAAAAATCTTTTTTTTTTTTTTTTAAATAAAGATCGCTGTAGTTGGTCTAGGCTCCCTGTGTGCAACACAGTAGTTATAGTGAAAATAAAGTTATATTAGCTATATTGCTGACCTAATTGTGGTTTTAAGAAAATGACTAAAAAATAAATGACTCATTGCGGTGGAAGTCTAACGTCTTGACAGTCGAGGGTCATGTCAGTTCAATGACAATGACGTCACCATAAGTTCACAAGGGGAGATCAACTGTGTTAACATTGGCTAATACGCGCTGCAGTTGTCATCCCTTGTTTTCAACGAGAAAAAGCAGGAGGGGGGGGGGGATGGGGCGCGAGTGGGCGCTGATGCAAAGGGGGCTGCCAATTCTGAGCATTTAGTATTTGGCACGTAGTGAGGAGAACAACTAAGTTGGTCTGCGGGGGGGAGGGGGTTAAACGGGGGTTAAAGAAGGAGCGAAAAACCACACACACACACACGCACACACACACACACTATACATACCCTCACACACACTATTCTTGACTTTGGTACTGATGTGTCAATTTGTGAAGTTAAGACAGTTGGCGGGGCGCTGTGGAGGCCCCCACCCCCAAATACAGTGTATTGGTTTGGGCTTCTGGACGTAGTCAGCCCCTCCCCCTCTCCCCTCCGAACACTGCTTGCATTGTTTGTCGGAGAGATCATTTGTTGTGTTTGTTATTGCCCCTGGTGAAGTTTGTTATTGCCCCTGGTAAAGCCTGTTATTAGCGTGGTGCACATTCTCTCGAGTCAACAAGATAGATTAAACAGTGACTTAATATATAAGACTCTTCTAGAGCTAAATATAGACTCTACCATGACTCAATATTTACTCTTTTTTTTTTTTTAACTTAAGACAGACTTTACTGGGACTCGAGATAGACTACTATGACTCAAGACTGACTCTTCGATGACTCTAGACCTTTCTATGATTCGAAAATATTGTTACGATCTTCTCTCCTAATCAGGCCTTCTGTAAACACTGCTAAACACAACACAACACATTAACACATCAAGAACCTGACAACAAGGCTCCAAATAATCTGGTACTTTAATAAGGGTCGAATCAAACAGCCAATATGACACAATTGGCAACACAATCAACTAACACAACGTTAGACTGTATATCACTCTACTAAACTCTACCGTCTCTTCCTGGACTCGTACGTTTCACTGGAGGACTGCACCAGGACCGACTTCATGGCTGACTAACAGTCCCGGTCTCAACGCTCTCCGGTCTTGAACTGACACTTTTCCTACACACTGTGTCTCTGGTCTGCGCAGGCTTATGATCAGATGACCATAACACGGGCGCTATTCACGTGCAAAGTTCATGCCAGTACTGTCCCTTGCCTTTCGATATAGCACGCCAAACTGTATTACTGGCCTGTGTCACATATGTCAGCTGATTACACACAGTTAACCCTTTTGCGTCGCGAATAGGGTTATAACATTATAGACCTTTCTACGAGTATGACTATACTATGACTCTTCTATGATTAAATATAGACTCTAATAAAAAAAATAGACTTTACTCTGACTTAATATTGACTCTATTGTAACTCAAAATTGACTCTTCTAAGACTAAATATTGACTCTTCTGTAAATCAAGATAGACTCTTCTAAGACTAAATATTGACTCTTCTGTAAATCAAGATAGACTCTTCTAAGACTAAATATTGACTCTTCTGTAAATCAAGATAGACTCTTCTAAGACTAAATATTGACTCTTCTGTAAATCAAGATAGACTCTTCTAAGACTAAATATTGACTCTTCTGTAAATCAAGATAGACTCTTCTAAGACTAAATATTGACTCTTCTGTAAATCAAGATAGACTCTTCTAAGACTAAATATTGACTCTTCTGTAAATCAAGATAGACTCTTCTAAGACTAAATATTGACTCTTCTGTAAATCAAGATAGACTCTTCTAAGACTAAATATTGACTCTTCTGTAAATCAAGATAGACTCTTCTAAGACTAAATATTGACTCTTCTGTAAATCAAGATAGACTCTAAATATTGACTCCTCTGTAAATCAAGATGGACTCTTCTAAGACTAAATATTGACTCTTCTGTAAATCAAGATAGATTCTTCTAAGACTAAATATTGACTCTTCTGTGAAGTACTCTACTGAGTCTACTCTATTATTAGCTCTATTGTGACCTACTGACTGAAAATAGACTCTACTGGTACACAATATAGACTCAACTAAGACTCAATGTGGACTCTATTTTGATTTCTATACTGTTTAGCGAGCCCAGCTAATTATAGATAGCTAAGATAGAGCCCCTGTAACTATTTTCTTTCCACGTAACGGATTTCATTACTTCCCTTCTTTCTAGAACCAATTTTGGCATCTCTGGGATCGTAACTTAACAGGAAGGCCACAGCGCGCTAAATGCCTGGTTGTTTGTTTGCGCAAGACAGGGGCGTTAATGCAAATGATAAGGTCGCCGCCTCGCTCAATGGCAGCCCTTGTGACACGCGACCATATTGTCCGCACATGTGGTTGGGGGGGGGGGGCCGTCTCGCCAGGTGACGTCATGTTCCTGCCGCGCTGGGAATATGACGTCAGACCCCCACAGCCCAGGCAGAATCTTAAAGTAGTTTCGTCACTTCGTACTACTGCAATGCGTTTAAAATTAAGCCTGGGCGTAGTATAGATGACGTAAATTACTTACATCAGGGGGGGGGGGTGTATCCTATGACCTCATGCGAGAGGCGTTTCAAATCTAATAAGCATGCGATGTAATTAACCTGGGGGAAACAAACTTTAAATTACCAGTTTTATATCATGAAATAATTTTATTAAGAAATAAAAATAATCACAAGTATTACTTCTACATCATATTTATAAGTCACATTTCTTGTACTCCATTGGGTGTGTGTATATACATATATTAAACATAAATGAATAACAGCACCAGGGACCAAGTTTTTAAGAGAGAAAGAAGTGAATTAAAATGCTACGAAAATAAGGGCATGCGCCGACCGAGGCTCGAACCTGTGACTCCGGATCGGCGCATGCCCTTTTTTTTCGTAGCATTTTAATTCACTACTTTCTCTCTTAAAAACTTGGTCCCTGGTGCTGTTATTCATTTATGTGTAATATATGTGTGTATCACATTTGTTTCAGCACCTAGCTTCAACTCTATGTTTCCATTGGGTATGTTAATATAAACAGCACAAATGATCCTGTACTGTTAATAATTTCTCAACAACCTAAACTGCTCAACAGCAAACAGTATCATATGGCCTGGACGTGGATGCGCCTTATTTAACATGCCTGTCATGTCTGTTATTGTAAATGAAATAATAATCTGAATAAACTACATTAAAAACAAAGTAATGCTTCATTATTTGCAAGGAGCATTCCCTTGTGACGTTATGTATTTGTAGCGGCTCCCGAAAGGGGAAAAGAAGCTATTAGCTTTGTGTGGTATGTCAGTCCGTCCGTCCGTCCGTCCCGTTTAGATCTCCTAAACTAGAAAAGGTATTGAAAATACGACATCATGATATTTTAGACCTTCTTAAAGTTCGGATGCAACGGCTACCTTTTTGTTTTCTGAAGGTGAAAATTTTAATTTTTAAAATCATATATGCAAGCAGATTTTTCATAAAAAATACACCATTTTTACAACTATTCACTTTTAATAGTAACAAGCACAGGAGGCTATTTAGTAAGGGAGATAGCAATTTATCATATTTTAAACACATTTAAAGGTCATTTGTTTTACAAATGTAGTGCAATGTTAGATACGTTATGTCATGCTTACTATTACATTTACGAAAAAAAAATGGTTACTATTTTTTTCAAACAGAAACAATCTTTTTAATGTGCCTATAAGTGGAACATAATTTAAAACAACAATTAATAAGTAGTATTTCGTATAATTTCGTAAACTGCATAGCGGTTCTTAATCCATAGGACACCTAAGGATTTTTAAAATGAGGCTTTGAATGAGAGATTTGCCATGTACAAAACAATTAGATCAATAAGATAATCATTATATTAAATCAGTTAAGGCAGGTTCACATCTAACTACACCTTTCACTTTTACCTGTTTCTTGATCTGCAGGACCGTTGGGGCACCACACAAGATCTGTCAAACTTCTTTCTCCGTTCTTCTCTGTCATTAGCTTTTGATAGAATTTCCTTCTGATATTCTTTCTGAAACTATTGAAACCTGCCTTTTTACTTGCCTGGGTGGACCACTTCGGGGGCCGATTTTGAGTTTGCGTAGGACGTAATCATCTTCTTTTTTGAAGTAACGTCTGTATTATATAAGATGAGATAAGAAACTGTCTTTGTATCCTTGTTATTTTTTACGTTATTCGGAAATTTTCATTGATGAAAAGTCGCAAACCAAATTTAATTTTAAGATGATTTCATATTTCTGAAAAATTATAGCGGTCATACCAAAGATATAACTTGATACAGTCAAATTTTTTGGATAATCGTTAAGAGTCGTTTTCGAAATAAAATTTATATAAATGCAAGAATTGTTCCTTACAACCCCTTCCTAACACCCACCTTGAAAAGAGCACATGCTAATATAGGTATATAGTAGATGATGTAAGGGTCATCTGTTTCCTTGACCAATGCTTAACGAGCAGGGCGAAATGTGGCCAGCACAACGACCAACCGCCTTTACTTTTCCCCAACTTAAGCCAGGCACCCATTTGAGTTGGGTGGACTCAGGGGCGCCCTTAAAATCAAGACGTTAAAAATCCTAGTCTTCATGGGGATTCGAACCCGGGACCTCTCGGTTCGGAAGCCAAGCGCCTTACCACTCAGCCACTCCCCGCGCCAGACCCCCCCCCCCCCTCTTTTTAAACGGTAGCTATTCTAAGAAATATATAGTGCACCGTGTGTACTCAAAACAATATCAACAATAAAAAGTGTACATAGCCATGTACATGAATAGAAGTACACATTCTGGGTGTCTACCCAAATACTCTCAGTAACGACCCATGTGACGCACTGGTTGTGCAATTTCATAAAACATAAGGGCCTGTATAAATAAATGGTTGGCAAATATTTATAAGAGTAGTTTCCCTTTTTACATTGGAGAGTTTTTTTTTTTTTCGGTTGGTGTGTTTGTGTAGATGTGTGTTTGTGTACATGTGTGTTAGTGTGTATGTGTGAGCATTATCTGCCACTGTACATAAAGTGATATTAAAGTCCCTATACTCAACTCTAATGATTTTTAACATTCGTCTATGATTCATGTCCCTAATTTCTGAGGCCATTAAAACTAACACGAATTGAGGCGATTCCCGATACCTTGTTCAAGAAACACGATTAAGTCCAAAGATTATGTCAAACAAATGGGACAGTGTCACGCCAGTAACACGACGGATCTACACTAAGCTTTGAAGACAATAATTCCCAAATAAATAAAATGTCACATTTTTTGACAGCGAAATAGAAAAATGTTTATACTGTGACCTCTGGTTATTGAAATAGGAAAGTGTTTATACTGTGACCTCTGGTTATTGAAAGGGGAAACAATAGTAGTAATGAGTCCTAGAGTTTAGAGATCTCGAGTTTGAATCTCGGTGAAAACTTTCAGGATTTCTAGGGCGCCCTTTGTCCATCAGACGTTAATGGGGCACCTGACATTAGCTGTGTTAAGTTAAAGTAAAAACGGTTAGCCATTGTACTGGCAACCTGATACCCTCGTTAACAGCCGGCCCTTGAGACAGTTGACTTTTCATTATCTGACCTATAGATCCAAAGGTCTGAATGGAACCCAGAACACATTGAAATAGAAGGTTATGAAAAAGGCAGACACACTGGCCAAAGATGAGAAAAAAAAAACAAATGAAAAATCTCTCTACCCAGAAAAAAATGTAGAGAATGAGAGACTAGAATAAACTAGAAATGGACAAGCTATCACACCATTTTAAAAACAAATGCGATGCCTATAAGAAACTGTTCCGACACGATCAACACAGTGCGCACATAACCATAAAACGAACACAACAGAATATTCCGAAAGCTAAACATTGTTGCTAGTAAAACTTGCAATTGTAGAGCATCACCAGAGAATGCCTACCATGCCCTTTCAAGGTGCATACTTTATCATGACAAGACACCGGACCCGAAATCCTCCAATAGAAGAAAAACTATATGGAGAACTGCCTGAGCTGGATACCACTGAGCGGTTAATCTCAAATATCTCTTATATACTTGGGACATAAAAACGAGAACAACAGTGTATCACTAACAAAGGTTTGAAGGGAGTCTACTTTATAGTAGTTTAGAAATATGTTTAGTTTATCTGTTGGGGGTCAAAAACCCCAGGCAGTTTTACATATGGTATCAAGGTCCTCAAAGGAAGGAATACAGATTTATATTTTATAGTATTTTAAATTCAATTTGGTTTAATGAGTCATTAACTGAAAAGGATTAAGATGACTTTAAGTTTATTCAACCCCGAGTACGTATTATTTATGTCAGCTAATTGTCCCGAGATCAAAGGTTAATAATTAAGAAAAAATTTCCAGACATATAATAAGCTATGTGATCAAAAAAAAAAGTCAATATTTGGTTTAAAACGGAAGTACAGTCATAATTATATTTACATTACCTCCCCCTCTGTACATTACCTCCCCCTGTCTATTGGCTTCTCTTTCCAATTTTTTTGTATCATTCAAACAGTTTCACTGCTATGTGCTCGTGTGTTTGGTTTTCAAACTGTTTGACAGGAAGTGACCTTTAAAGATTGCATATATATACACAGAAATATCGAGTCAATATTTGACTCGTTACGAGTTCCGCGTCGCGACAGACAAAATATCAGTAGACGACATGGGGACATATTCTTTTCATATTTATTCATATTTTGAAAACCTAAATCATAGAACTGATCCAAAATATATAAATAAAATATAAGTAAAATTCCCTAGAATGGTAACAGTTGATGACCAAAAGACCGATGTATGCTGCTAAATGTTCTTTAGGTAAAGAAATATCTTATATATAACAGACGTTATTTCAAAAAAGTAGATAATTACGTCCTACTCATTTCATGTGTCAATCTAGTCATGCATGTTAATCAATGACTTAAACTCTGCTAAGCCGTTGGTTTTCCTGGCTGACTCATCAACCCATTCCATGCTCCAATAGCACTAGGGAAGAAGGAGCACCTGTACGAATTTGATCCTAAGCGTCTGGGACAAGAAATGTGTCTCTATATTTGTGTCTTTCTGTGTATTTCATTTTTTTTGTCTATTTGTAAGTTATGGTTCAGCGTTTTGTGTATTATAGCTACCTTACTCTTTATTCTTCTCTCCTGGAGTGTCTCTAAGCTTAGTGACCTCACAATTGGCGTTACTCTAATCAAACTGTAATATTCGTTAGTTATAAATCTCACTGCTCTATTTTGTGTCTGTTCTTGTTTCTTTATGTTTTCTTGAGTTGAGTCTTCTTTAGTTAATTTCAATGACAGAGTCACAAAAGAAGACTTAACATGAAGCTTGATACTTACTGACTGATCCAGCTTTTTTTTATATGCATGTAACCTCTCAAAAAATAAGCTTCTTAAATAGACAACAAAGAGCCAGATATTTTCTACTGGAAAGATCCATGCTTATTTTTAACTCCCTAGGCTATTGTTTGTTCTGTTGGAAGCCTACTGTTTTGAGTCTGTTTGTTTGTTTGTGTTACATGTATGTTTCTTTCAGAATCTACTTCCTAGCTCAAACCTCCCAAAGGAAACAGAGGATTGCTGTGGGCCGGGTTCGAACCCGTGATCCTCGAGGCGACAAACCACTTGCCACAAGACCAGGCAGTCGTCATTTGTGTGCAAAATATCTCTGGTGTGCTAATGAAATTTTGAGAAATTTATCATATTTCGATTCAAGATCACGCAAGATTTGTCGACCGTCTTTCTCCCTTCCTCTCTTTTATGTTGTCTTCCCATCGCTTTCTCTGTCTGCCTCTTCTTCATTTTCCTGGTACTGTTCCCTGAAGGAAGGTCCTTGCGAACCCGAGGGCCTTGTAATATCGCCATAGATTTTAAGCTTGCGTTTTTTTTCAATTATATACTGTCTCTAAATACAGATCGAGAAGCTTATAAGTATTCAAACTTATAGTCTTTGAAAAAATGAATGTGATTGGCTTAGACCCAAACGTATCTTCTGCTGACCAATCATTATTCCAGACAAAAAAGATTTGACAATTTCTTGCTCTGTATTCAATACGACACATGCAGTATAACTTCTGGCTATATTCTCATCATCATCATCATCTTTCCTTTGCGTTTCTCATGGAACATAAGGCCTTAGTAAAAACACGCCACTCTCCACGGTCTCTTGCTAGTATTTTTGATGGTTTCCCAGCTCTTTCCTGTCTTCTCGGCTTCGTCGCCACGTTCTTTTTGGTCTTCCTCTACGTCTTGTTCCCTGGGGGTTCCACTCTAAGGCCTGCCTAGCTCTGTTGTTGGTATCTTTTCTAATTGTGTGACCAATCCATCTCCACTTCCTCTCTAAGATCTGCACCTCTATATTTTTCTGTCCACTCATCTCCCACAGTTTGGTGTTTTCTACTTTGTCGTACCAGTGTATTTTTTAGGATATTTCTCAGACATCTGTTGATAAAGGTCTGTACTTTTTTGCTGTTGCTTCAGTTGTTCTCCATGTTTCAGAACCATACAAAAAATATAACTATAGTAATAGACACGCATATACACGGATATTAACTTCACCTAACATCAAGTAATGTTAATGTAAACTCGCTTTCATTTGTTTTAAACTGATATACAAATATTCCTCTCCAGACTCGCACTTGTAGACACCGTTGGATATACTATACATGTATTAGTCACCGTGATATATCAAGTTTTATGCAGACGATCTAAAATATATATATAAAACGCTAGTATTGACGTCAAGTGTTGCATAAATTTGCCATGTCCACAAATTTCCCCATGAGGAAAAAAAAAAGTTTTGTACTGCAAGCAAATATAGACAAACATGTCTTACCAATGCCTGCCAGGGATTGCTGTCAATGAAACTGATATACTAGTTATCTGCCCTTGAAGATATTCATGAGGGGGGAGGGTTTTTTAAAAACTTGAATTACAACGTAAAGCGGTGGAAGTTTGTTGAGAGATTTAGAAGGGAACGGTAGTTTGGAACAAACAGAGGAACACAGAGAACCTGTGTTTTGGAAAACGTTCTTTGCGCATCTTGTATGCGCATCGTCTGCTGATTGAGGAGTGGCGTTACACTAGGGCTGGATCACGTTACACGAGATTTCATTCATAAAACTCTAGATGAAAGTAATGGAAAAAAAATTGTCATAAATTCTCCACGTAATAAAACTCCCGTTTTAACTGGCTAAACATAATCAGACTTTTTTTTTTTTTTGTGAAATTCTAAAATCTTTGATATTATATAATAGTCTCGACCGGCGTCGTCTGGTTCCGTGTAAAGGAAGTGATCTCAAAAAGTAGGATTGTTGCTGGCGTCTGCCCTGTAGATGTATTTATGAATTCGTTGCCCAGGTTTGGCAATATTTTGAAATCCTTCTTTAAGAACAAAATAAACTCAATTTCTATTACAATTCCCCTGCATCAGGCTACAAACTCTTCATCAGGCCAAAATTATGGAATCTGGGTGGGCGGACACGGTTCTTGAAAACGGCACAATTTCCTGTGGCTGCGCAGCCCCATTTGTGACCTACATATTTTGCAACATCCAGAGCAAGCATAACAGGCCTTAATTATTAAATTGTTTAATAAATAAATAAACTCACAGGATCATTTTGCAAGCCGTCCGGATCTAGAGGCCTGTTTATACTCTCAGTAGATATATTTTTTTTTTACTTTTACTTATCACTTAGTCTGTTGGACCGTTGGGGCACCAAGCAAGACTAGTCGACCGTCTTTCTCCATTCCTCCCTGTCCTTTGCCTTAGTCAGAACCTCTTGCAATGGCAGGCCCGTCCATTCTTTAATGTTGTCCTCCCATCGCTTTCTCTGTCTGCCTCTTCTTCTTCTTCCTGGTACTGAAGGAAGGTCTTTGCGAGCCCGAAGATCTTGTTATATGGCCTTAGATTTTGGCTTGCGTTTCTTTATTATAGCTAGCAGGCCATCATGGGGTCCGATCGCTGCAGTAACCCTGTCTCTAATCTCTTGGTTTGTGATGCGGTCTTTGAATGTGATACCTAGGATCCTCCTGTAGCATCTCAATTCCGTTGCTAGGATCCTCCTCTCTAGTAGTCGCTCTTACAAAGGTTGGTTGGGAGGAATTTAAAAAAAAAATGTATTTTGCATATTTTACTTGTTTACAAATATATACAGGCTTGCTTTTTTATTTTTAACGTTTAGAGTTTAGATTGTTCCTTCAGAATTGAAGATGATCACATCCTAGCCCTAACATCCCTTACATCTCTAACATCGCTATCATACCTCAGGGCGGTGAGGGACGATGGCGGGACGGTTCAAGCCCGCGATATCGACTCGACAGCCCAGAGCGCCTACCACAAAACCGGGCAGCTATTAATATTAGTGTAGAACTATAACAAAAAATACAAATCAAATCCCATTTTTTTTTAAAAGATTTTTTGTCTCTCAAATCTACTTGTTGTCGCCATCTTGTCTGAGCACGTGACTTCTTTTACGTCATCCGACGAGTTTGAAAACTAATCCATAGGCATTCTTGAATTAAAAGTAATTTAGTAATTACCACCACATCATTCAAACACTGTATTACAATAAAAAAAATCGAAGAAATTATTAATGGTTCTGTCGAAAGATTGAGGGCGCTACAAAATATTATGGGGGGGGGGGGGCGTGAGGGGGGTGGAGGGGACGCCCTGGTTTGTTTCTTCTAACCCGTTAGCATAGCTCTGACATTTCTTTCATTCACTGAATCGAAGACCGACAACTCTCGGTCCTGAGAGCAAGGGCACTCGTTAGCCTCCCCTACTCCCCGCAAATATATCCGTTTCATTTCATGTGTTTATTTCACTACTGTTGTTTACACACTCGACAAAATCAGGACCAATTAGACCCGCGGGTCACAACCAAAAGTAGGTCAACTTTTTTTTTTTTTTTGCAAAGGGAAAAAAAATGGAGAGATAGTAATGAAGAATTATTTTAAAATATATTTACAATGTTAAATGTTAGGTACAAACACTCGTAAACTTAAAAAGAAAAAAGAAAACACCTCCGATATACAAGCACATTTATAGTACTTCGACAGTATTCGGAGTTATACTTTTTATTTAGTCTCACCTAGATCTAATAATAGATCTTGGATAATTCATTCCTTTGAGAGTAGATATTACAGAACACTGCTGGGTTGCAGCTCTCGCATGTATAATAATTATAATATAAAGTGAATACTTTGGCTGGGAAAATGGAATAAATAGGTCAAGCTGTGCAGGGACAAAAGCTGAGCTGGTGAGGTCATTTTTTAAGACACGACTCACTTTTGAATATCAACATTGAAGGGACAGTGGATGGAGCAAGAAGTAAGGATGGTCCAAAGAAAAGCTGGCTGGACAACATTAAAGAATGGACAGGCCTCTGAGACCCGCTGCTGACAGGGAAAAGTGGAGGGATTTGGTTTCGAAAACTGTCACAGCACCCTAACGACTCAAGAAAGGGACATAATGATTATGATGATGAGGATGATGATTATGATGTTAATGATAAAATAACGATCGATGATGATGATGATGATGATATGATGATGATGATAAGACGATGGTGATGATGACTATGGTGGTGTTGTTGTTGTTGGTGATGATGATGATGATGATGATAAGATGATGTTGTTGGTGATGTTGTTGATGATAATGAGGATGATGTTGTTGATGTTGATGGTGATGATGTAGATGATGATGATGATGATGTTGATGATGTTATTGCTGATGATGATTATGATGATGATGTTGATGCTGATGATGTTGTTGATGATGATGATTATGATGATGATGTTGATGCTGATGATGTTGCTGATGATGATGATTATGATGATGATGATGGCGATGAGATGAGACATGATGAGATGAGATGATGACAATAATATGATGATGACAATGTTGATGAGACCTTATGTGTTTGAAGCTATAACATTTACGTTCGATTGTATTGAGATGAAGTTACCCAATTGATGTACTGTCATTCGCAAAAGGATTGTAAAATGTTTGTAAAATGATTTACATGTTTCGGATGTTCCTTCAGAGTTGAAGATAATTACTTCCTAGTCCAAACCTCCCGCAGGACGACGGGGGATGGGAGCGGGCAGGGTTTGAACCCGGGACCATCGATAAATCTCAACGACAGTCCAGCGTGCAAACCGCACGACCAGGCAGCCATTGGGTCATAGCACGCATTCTAGATGAGCACTGGAGACCTACTATACAAAAGCAATATTGGAATTACGTAGTGCTGTGTGGAGGCATCGTTAGCACATTCCTGTAGCAGCCACTTTTTACTTTTCATATACCGTTTAGAGAGGCGCTGTGGCTGAGTTGTGAAGCGCTTGGCTTCCGAAACGGGGGTCCCGGGTTCGAATCCTGGTGAAGACTGGGATTTTTAATTTTGGGAGCTCTAGGCGCCTCTCAGGTCACCCAGCTCTAATGGGTACTTGACATTAGTTTGTGGAAAAGAAAATGCGGTCGGTCGTTGTGCTGGCCACGACAACCTCGTTAATCGTTGGTCACAGAAACAGATGAGCTTTACATCATCTACCCGAATCTACCGTATAGATCTCAAGGTCTGGAAGGGAAACTTTACATTACTTTGTACCAATCAGACTCATTATACCAATTAGAGGTGGGTGGATTCTGGAGCGTCCTATGAATATTCAAGATCGAAATTCCAGTCCTTAAGGGATTCAAACTTAAGACACCTCGATTCGGCAGACGAGCGCTTTGCTGTAAACGCGTTACTTCATTGTCACAGTGTTCTAATCAATTGGGGCTCTCGAAGGAATACTTTGAGAATCCTCGTTCAAGATGATCGCTTCTAAAAACTCAAACTTTGGGCTGCAGATGAAACGAATCAATATTTGCATGAAATCTTGAGTTACCCCTTTGTGTGCATTGAACGTTTTGTTAACTACGAGACGATTGGTCCTTAGTTTTGTTAACTACGAGACGATTGGTCCTTGGGAAATGACACGTGATATTGGAGACGAGAAGCTGAATTTATTAACATATTTGTGTACGAGTGTGTGTGTGTGTGTGTGTAAATGTATATTTTTTCATTCACTACTTTTTGTCCCCATGTGCACCTGCATACAAAGATAGTTTAAAATGTGTCCTGACACACTGTCCTATTTCGTTTAAAAAATCAATCCTGAATGTGTGCACAAGTGATCCAAGTATCGGTTGTCGCAGAGCGTCATTAGCTTGTTCTTATGTAAAGACTTTTTTTGTTTAATGACTAAATTAGGACAAGCTATTTTTTTTGTATTACTCTTATCTTATCTTATCAATTACAGACGTCCTTCAAAGAAGAAAACAATCACGTCTTACATGTATTAATCCAGTCGTGCATGTTAATCTAAAACAAAATTACCAAGTTCTACTAGAGCAGGGGTTCTCAACCTGTGGGTCGCAACCGTTTTGGGGGTCGATTGACGATTTGCCAAGTGTCGCCTAAGACCATCGAAAAAATGAATTGTTTTTGTCCATTCTTCTATTGCTGTGTGTGTATACGGAAAGGGGGAGGGGGGTCGAGGCAGAGTGGTGGGTGGTTGTAAAAAGGGGTCGCCGAGCCTAAAAGGTTGAGAACCGCTGTACTAGAGGATGGTGTGGACAGTATATTTACCATTCCACAGTTTTGCTGGGTCGGACACCTATGTCGTATTGGGGGGACAACCGTATACAAAACAAGAAAAAAAAAAAAAAAAAAACACGGTAACCACTCTGCTAGTCGAGTGCTTATGAACATGGAAGAGTGTATAGTTATATTATGTTTCTATAGTCTCGACCTATTTTTCAGGTTTGTGTTCGCTGACACTCAGACGAAGACCTAGAAAGAACATATTCACCACTTCAGTCAATTAGAATTTCTTTCCTTTGTTTGAAACACCAAAACAAAATAATTTATTACGAATAGTTAATTAACTTATTGGTTAATTTTTGTGTGTGTTAATTCTCGTGTTGTCAGGTACAAGAAATAATTGTGCAAAATTTCAGCTTGCTCCGAGATTGGGTGTGGGAGAAATCACGTGTACAAACTTTGTACCAGACAGACAGAATTGATATGAGCTTCGTAAAGATGATCTAATTTGGGGGGCTTATCTCAAAAGAGGACGGCGTTTTAAAAAGCCATTGTGTATTTGTGCACTAGTGATCCAAGTTTCGCTTGTCGCATAGCGCTATTAGCTCGCTCTACTATAAAAACTTTGAAACTATTTTTCTTTTATTCTTATCTCATATTTTATAGTGTGTGTGTATATATATATATATATATATATATATATATATATATATATATATATATATTACCGGTAAATTAGGAAATCCGTCATTTTGTGTAGTGGCTATGGAATCTAAATAATGACTCTTCTTATCTTATATAATACAGACGTTACTTCAAAAAAGAAGATGATTACGTCCTACGCGTCATGCATTCAGTCATGCATATTAACCAATGACCTAAATTCTGCCAAGTCACTGGTTTTCCTGGCTAGCTCAGGCAACCCATTCCATGCTCTAATACAGGGGTTCTCAACCTGTGGGTCGCGACCCCCTTAGGGGTTGAATGACGATTTGCCAGGGGTCGCCTACGACCATCGAAAATATGGACAGTTATTGTCTATGCATCTATTGTTGTAGCCTATGTGTGTGTGTGGGGGGGGGGGAGGTCGCGGCAGAGTTGGGGATTGTAAAAATGGGGTCGCTGAGCTTAAAAGGTTGAGAACCGCTGCTCTAATAGCACTAGGGAAGAAACTAGGAGTATTTGTTCAAATTTGTCCTAGCATATGGAACGAGGAATGTGCCTTTATCTTTGCCTCTTTCTTTTTTAGGCAAAGTGCTACGCTATTTCATACCTAGCCTAGCCATTGTATAGTACGCCAAGATAAGAATGCCGAAACTTTGTTTTGAGATTCTCGTACATGGCGGAAAACATATACAAAGCAAAGCTATTTGGTATATCGGGTGTACAAACGGAAGGAAGTGTTGCTAAGCTAGGTGTTTTCTCAAGTGAAATACTTTTCATGCACATTTTAGCGCTGGTGAATCAACTATTTTTTAGCGCTGGTGAATCAACTATTTTTAGCGCTGGGGAATCAACTATTTTTAGCGCTGGGGAATCAACTATTTTTAGCGCTGGTGAACCAACTATTTTTAGCGCTGGGGAATCAACTATTTTTAGCGCTGGTGAATCAACTATTTTTAGCGCTGGTGAACCAACTATTTTTAGCGCTGGTGAATCAACTATTTTTAGCGCTGGTGAATCAACTATTTTTAGCGCTGGTGAATCAACTATTTTTAGCGCTGGTGAACCAACTATTTTAGCGCTGGTGAATCAACTATTTTTAGCGCTGGTGAACCAACTATTTATAGCGCTGGTGAATCAACTATTTTTAGCGCTGGTGAATCAACTATTTTTGGCGCTGGTGAATCAACTATTTTTAGCGCTGGTGAATCAACTATTTTTAGCGCTGGTGAACCAACTATTTATAGCGCTGGTGAATCAACTATTTTTAGCGCTGGTGAATCAACTATTTTTAGCGCTGGTGAACCAACTATTTATAGCGCTGGTGAATCAACTATTTTTAGCGCTGGTGAATCAACTATTTTTAGCGCTGGTGAATCAACTATTTTTAGCGCTGGTGAACCAACTATTTTTAGCGCTGGTGAATCAACTATTTTTAGCGCTGGTGAATCAACTATTTTTGGCGCTGGTGAATCAACTATTTTTAGCGCTGGTGAACCAACTATTTTAGCGCTGGTGAATCAACTATTTTTAGCGCTGGTGAACCAACTATTTATAGCGCTGGTGAATCAACTATTTTTAGCGCTGGTGAATCAACTATTTTTGGCGCTGGTGAATCAACTATTTTTAGCGCTGGTGAATCAACTATTTTTAGCGCTGGTGAACCAACTATTTATAGCGCTGGTGAATCAACTATTTTTAGCGCTGGTGAATCAACTATTTTTAGCGCTGGTGAATCAACTATTTTTAGCGCTGGTGAATCAACTATTTTTAGCGCTGGTGAACCAACTATTTATAGCGCTGGTGAATCAACTATTTTTAGCGCTGGTGAATCAACTATTTATAGCGCTGGTGAATCAACTATTTTTAGCGCTGGTGAATCAACTATTTTTAGCGCTGGTGAATCAACTATTTTTAGCGATGGTGAATCAACTATTTTCAACAATATTCCATTGTTAACTTTAATTAGTTGTCAATGTTGACGTTTAATTAAGTTTCCTTGACAATGTCTAGTTTATCGTGAAAATCTTCAATAATGGATGACTAATATTCAGTGGCGTAGCCAGGGTGGTGGTAAGGGGGGGGGGAGAAGTGAGTGTTCGAGTTTTTTTTTTTTTTACATTAAATATTAAATATTACGCGAAATGAAGGGTCCCCCAAAGAGGTCAAGCCCGCCAGCACCGGGCCCCAAAATGATGGCGAAATCCTTGCTACGCCACTGCTAATATTTGTATAGGTAAAGTCTGAAAGATCCATTAAAAATGATTTTATTATTTTAGGATAGAGCTTGTTTCCTAATACAAGAACACTCCTTGTCAGAATCTTTTGGTACCTTCTGATTTTAATTGTAGTTGGCAGGTGGATCAATCATTTTTTTATTTCTATCCTGACAGAAAAGACACGTTTATTATGGCTTGTGGGGATCATCTTACCACGTTCTTTGACCCCCTTCAAGAAATAGTTTTTACCTCGATAGATTTATTTAAATTGTCTGATGCTTCATTGACTTTAAAACGGACAAGCGTCAAGTTCTTTGACCCCCTTCAATATAGTTTTTACCTCGATAGATTTATTAAATCGTCTGATGCTTCATTGATTTTAAAACGGACAAGCGTCAGGAATTCCAAAACAAAGTTTTAAACAGTATGAAAGATTACTGACCTATATTACAGAGTGACCTTTTGGAAGCCCCCACCCCTTGCAGTGCCAGGGGTGGTATTGAAAGAGCTATTAAAGAAATTGAAAATGTGCTGCCCCAGTTGCATGCCAAAAATAAAACATGGGCTGCTTAATTGTGAGAGAACGCTTTGATTGACTTTTGAAATTTCAAGGCATTTTAATTCAGATATTTAGACACCAGAACTCTTTGTTTGTAAAGTTAAATTACGTCTTTCAAAGTTTTAAAATGACAGTTTGCAAAATATGCAGACCGAGGAAGAGCTGGAAAATATCACTGAAAGTACTAAATATAGGACTGAAATTATCGGATTATCTATGACAAACGTGAGTGACCATTAAAAGACATAAGCTTATTCGTTGTAATCTACGCAAAAAGGGAAAGTATCAGATAAGTCAAGGATTGAGAAGAACCTTAAGTTTCAGTGGCGTTACAAATTCTAGAGTTACAATTGCAGAAAATGCGGACGAGACATCTCAGTTTTATTGCTAGGGTCCTCATCCTCTAGTTCTGCAGGGATATATGAATGTGGTCATGAGCAAGGAGTCTGATTTCAGTGTCGCTGGAGATGCCTTTGTCTTTCCTATTGTTTTAAGTTTTTCAAATGCTGCCGTGGACTGTGCAATTCTGGCCTGTAGTTCGGGTTTGGTTTCTTTAATCTGAGACGATAGCTCCCACATATTGGAAACTACTGACACTGATGTCCCTTTTAAAGCCCTGTTGGGTAGAAATATCAGGGGAAATAAAAGTCTTTCAAATTGGGGTTATTAGGAGAAAGACTTTACAGGGGGAGGGTCCTATGTTAATTGGTTCCCACCGGTGGACCCATGTTCCCGTTTGAATTGTTAATACGTTTTAACTGAACCACGGCCCTTGTTCCCACAACTCTACCACACTCGAGAAATCAAGGGCATGAACACTACAAAACCAAAAAAAAAAGGGTATCTTAAAGTTCATTTCACTAGAGAGTTACCTCCTCTTTGACAGAAGGGGAGAAAAAAAATGTCATTGAATGAACATGAATCACTTCCCCTTGTGTGTATTGCAATGTTTTCTGACAGTGTTAACCTGTATCTCGCGAGAGTTGTGGATAAATGAAAGGGGGCGGGGGGGGGGGGCATCAAGCAGACGGACTTCAAGGAAGAATAAAAAAAAACTCAGTATACAATTTTTATACGCACCGGTGTCAATAGACCGTTTCATATCTCTCCGTATAATTTTTTTTTCACCCCAGTTCATTCTTGACTCTCACGGTGTTCCGTATGGGGAGATCAACTTCGTTTCTTTATCAAAACCGGTGTCAGCTTTTTTTTTACTTTATTGCGTTTCCGCCAATCAACTATTGACCCTTTTGACGCCAGCAGACGACCTCTTCGTCGCCATTTGCCGCTCCAAACTTCCGATGCAGTTCTGCATTTAGGTGTAATTAATGCTTTGGAATTTGTTTTTAATAACTGATTTATGGATAGATTTGAACTTTGATAGTTTGTTGGTGTTGTTTTTTAGTTGGTGTAATATGACGCATTAAGAAGCGCGTACGAGAGTTATTGAGTTTGAAAGCAGGGGTACGTTTCTCGTAAGTCTAGACGTCTGATGTCTTTTCATTGTCTACGTTCCTATTGGTTGATTCACTAGCAGACGAACAAGAAAAAAACAAAACAAATAATTTAAAAAACAAAACAAAAACAAAGATTATATTAAGTGTAATTGTATCATATATTTTGGATCTGTCATACGATAAAAAATTAAAGTTCCCCTTTCAGACCTTGTGGTCTGTAGAGCAGATGATGTAACGGTCATCTGTTTATGTGGCCTGCGGTTAACGAGGGTGTCATGTGGGAAGCACAATGATCTACCACCTTTACTTTTTCCCCAACTAATGTCAGGTACCCATTAGAGCTGAGTGGAATCAGAGGTGCTCAAAGATCCCGAAATTAAAAATCACAGTCTTCACCAGGATTCGAAACCGGTACACCCGGTTTGAAAGCCAAGTGCTTTATCGCTCAGCCACCGCGCCTCCAAAAAGTCATGCGGGACTCGAACCTGCGATCCCCTACTTAGGAGGCCGGTGCCTTATCCATGGGGCTACAGAGCAGTCATATGATCGAATTTGTAATAGATCTAGACTAACAATTACACATCTGTGTGATTAGAAATATTTTTACCAATGGTTTTTGTTGTTGAGCGCAATTTCATGCCTTCTCATAGATTAATTGAACACGTTTTTTTCTCTCAATTCTATAATCAATTCTGTAATCGGGTAACTGACTGTAACTTTGACAATATTTCATAATTATTATTAGCTTTTATAGCTTTTATATAGCGCTACTTTCATGCTTATAGCATGCGCTTTGGTCCAATCTCAGTTGTGGACCAGTGGGATGGAGGGGGTCTGTAAGTTGGTTTTCCGTGCTGCCTTTAGGCGCTCAGTAAACGCAACTCTGCCCGAGTCGGGTGTCGAACCTCGAGCCCCCTTCTAGGTAACCAAGACAAGCCACGTTCAAGCGCAGTTAGCCTCTTGACCACGCTACCCATCATCATTGTCCTTTAAAAAAAAAAATTTATTAAGTAATTGGTTTCAATCAATAAGTTTTCTTTGGTGAAGAAAAAGGGGAAATAAATCTTACATCATGATATTTTGACTGTAAATGTGCCGTTTTTCCCCTCATATAAACTTTCTTTTTTTTTAACGTATTTTTTAGTTTGTTTTTGCTTATTGTTTACATAATATCTCTTTCCGTGTTTCGATTGACTGAACACACAAACACTGACCCATTTTCACACGCTCGTAAACGTAGAGTGCAGTGGAGTGTGACCTGCGCTACGACTGGACATGGTCTCGGCCTGAAGCTTCGCTGGACAACTAGATTTTTTAGATCTTAATATTGTTTGTTTTGTTTATTCTCTGGTTAACTAGTTTTACTGGACAATGTGCAGCCAAGCGTGACGTCCTTAACGTAAGACCAATTAGAACGATGCTTAATTAACACGTACTTAATGACACGAGATTTGAAAGACTTTGCACATGATTTGCAGAACGCTAAACCTCAAGTGAAAGTACTAGAGCGTCTGATGATTACAGGTGCCCTACCTGTGACAGCACCTGTGTATAAAGGATTGGTCTCTTAAGTCACATGAGAAGATACGAACGGAGAGGATAATCTGTTCAGACGTAAAATAGAACTGAAACTTTAAGTAGGCTTTTAGTGTCCAGATATTCTACTTTCCTCTGCCCGTAGTCTTTTGGACAGTAGGGGCACCACACATGATCTGTTGAATATCTCTCTTCATTCCTCCTTGCGTCATACCAGGATTAAATTCTCTTTCATTGACAGGCCCTTCCATTTCTTAATGCCGTGTGCCTCTTTCTTTCTTGGAACTGTTCCCTGCAGAAAGGTCTTAGTGAATCCCGTGGATCTCGTAATCTGGCCTTGAAGTAGAGAAAGCCCCCACCCCCTTTCTTTTCAGACCATGCGATGATGGTAAGTTCATCTATTTCTTTGGACAACGGTTAACGAGCAGGGTTCGAATCTCAGTGTAGACTTCGGGATATTTTAGGGCGAACCTGAGTCCACCCAACTCTAGTGGGTACCTGACTTTAGCTGGAGAAAGTAAAGGTGGTTGGTCGCTGCCCTGGCATATCATGAAACAATCTGGCCACACTGGCTTTAATAATGGTCAGAAGGTTACCAGTTACGCTCAACCACTTTTGTGATCAGAATATATATATAGACAGATATATATATATATATATATATATATATATATATATATATATATATATATATATATATATATATATATATATAGATAGATATATATAGATAGATAGATAGATAGATAGATAGATAGATAGATAGATAGATAGATAGAGATAGAGATATAGATAGATAGATAGTTAGATAGATAGACAGACAGACAGACAGACAGACAGACAGATAGATAGATAGATAGATAGATAGATAGATAGATAGATAGATAGATAGATAGATAGATAGATAGATAGATAGAGACTCCCCAGACTGCTCCTTGAGCTGTTTAGGGAGTTCAAGACACGTCAAGATGTTCCTTCAGAGATGGTCACTATTAAGTTATAGGTCAAACCTCCTGTTGGGCGGCTGGGGTTGGAAGCGGGCAGAGTTTGAACCTAGGACCACCGTGATGACCGTCCAAAGCGCATTCCATACGACCAGGCTCGTATCTACATCATAAATCATTTTTAAAAATGTCCCGCCTTAAAGGCCAAAGTGATAATAAATGTCACGGGGCAAGGGTCATTTAATGTCCATTCCATATTATTTCAGAACTCTCAACGTGTAAATATTGGAGGGGGGGGGGTCAACAAGGTGGGGAAGGAGATCTCAGGGGACAAGGCGTTGTACCTGCCACGCCCCAGCCCCTCCTACGACACGAGGAAGGACACCCAAGGGAGGGTATCCGAGGGAGGACATCCGATCCGTCAATATTTGATCTCGAGCCAAACGATATTGTTAGAAAGTCGTCAAACGATCTGATGGTCAACAAGGCTTAGTCCACGCCCCGGGTCAAAGGTCACAGGGGGTCATGTGATCACCATGCAACAGGTAACTGTAGCCAGTGCTCTAGTTAGCAATGTTACAGAGCTGCTGTTAAGTTATGTAATAACTAATACAAAATTATAATAAAGAAATGCAATATGGAGATGTAGTAAAGTTATTAAATAAAGTGTTATGCCTGCGTTTGATCTGGCAAAATATGTAGGTCACAGCTGGGGCTTCGTAGACACAGGAAATATTGCATTCCTCGAACACAAGCCTTATTGTTATTTAAAAACAGATCATGAATCAAAGGTCCTTCCTCTTTGGTTTACCTACAGCTTTACCTATCACTTAGTCTGTTGGACCGTTGGGGCACCACACAGGATCTGTTGACCATCTTTCTCCATTCCTCTCTGTCTTTTGCCTTTGATAGAATCTCTTTTTTGGTAATAGGCCCGTAAGCTTCTTTAGTTACTTTGATATAAAAAATTTGAACACAATGACCACCTTGACCAGATTCCGACTTCAGTAGGTACCAGTGGTTTTGGGCTAAGCTATTTTGGGGTTTAGTAGATTAAAGTTAGTTGATTGAAGTTTAGATGTTTGTTGTTTAGTTGTTTGGGGTTTCAGTTGTTTGAGGTTCAGTTGTTTGGGGGTTTCAGTTGTTTGGGGGTTTCAGTTGTTTGAGGTTTCAGTTGTTTGAGGTTTCAGTTGTTTGAGGTTCAGTTGTTTGGGGTTTCAGTTGTTTGGGGTTTCAGTTGTTTGGGGTTTCAGTTATTTGGGGTTTTAGTTGTTTGAGGTTCAGTTGTTTGGGGTTTCAGTTGTTTGAGGTTCAGTAGTTTGGGGTTCAGTGATGGGGTTTCAGTTGTGTGAGGTTCAGTAGTTTGAGGTTTATGTGGTTGTGGTTCAATTAGTTTATCAATATATATATATATATAGACAGAACTTGATATTATTTGTATATTTCGAATAAAAAAATAGTCTAGCTGACTTTCAATGAAGTTTTTATTACATGACTTCAAGGTCGAAATTTTATTAAAAAATTGAATCCCCTGTAGCTGTATACGAAATAATTAAAAAAAAAAAAAAACTTTTTTTCCCATATCAATTCAAAATGTTAAAAAGTTTAACCCAGACCCAACATGAACAAGGAGCTAGAGATACTCCCCTGATCAGATTACCTTTGCGTCTACAGAAAGTTAAAACAGTGCTCGATTTTCAATGCCTTCATAGATCCCCATCTCGTCTGCTAGAGTGCTCCATGTTGGCAAGCTCAGCAAGGACATTAATTCTTGGATTAGTTTCCCGCCCAAAAGGATTGCGTCCTTTGTATTCCACTCGGTGTAGCCTAAGTTTGGAGTATAGTATGAAACACAAAACTACTTCAGACTTGTGAGAACTTCTCGGCATTAAAAAAAATAAACATTTCGCAGCAACAACGAAAAATAGGTTCTGAGGTTTCATTTGGACTTAGATGGATAAGCTTCCCTTTGTGAAATATTTTCGAATGACATTCTGTCAGAAATCCCAGCGTTATGTAGATCTATTTCTAAAACAAAAGAAAACATTTTTTTTCACATCAAAGCCTTTGAAGTTTTTTAATTTTTTTTTTCAACTTGGGTGATAGCGTTCTCTTCCCACAAGCTTAAAACAACTTCCTGTTGGTAAGGTGACAAAGGTAAAGGTCATATTACGATGGCGTCTGGATAAAGTAATCGATCAATCTGCCGTGAAGTGAAGTATGGAGTAACCGATAAAGTGTTGTCAAGATCTCGGTCATGTTGATCTGTCGACAATCAATATTTTTTGTGGTCATTTTCATTGGTTTCTCTATAATTACAGGCCTTGACCATCACCTTATCTGTAAGAGACTATATTTAGCAATCATTCTTCATTAATTTACTAATATAATTGTTGTATCATTTCATGTATAAAAAAGTTTTCTTTACAGACCTTACGATCTATAGGGCAGTCAGGTCAAGGTCATTTTGTTTCTGTGGCTCATGGTTAACGAGGGTGTCATGTGGCCAGTACATCGGCCAACCGAGTTTACTTTTCCCCAACCAACGTTAGGTACCCATTAGGGCATGTTGGATTAAGATGCGCCATAAGGATCTAGAAATTTAAAAAAATCACAGTCTTCACCAGGATTCGAACCCGGTACCCCTCGGTTCAGAAGTCAAGCACTTTACCACTCAGCCACCGTGCTATAAATGTACATTTTTATCCATTATATAAGCCTTTAAAAATTTTTAAATGTATTTTTACTTTTTTTTTCTATTCTGAATTAGTAGAAAGAAACACTTTTGTGTTTGTTCCCTCTTATGATCAGATTTCACTTTTTTGTTTTATTGTATTAAATAGCACAAAGGTTTCAATATTTGTTTTTACACGAGAAAGTTCTAGGCTCTATCATCATTACCATCAACATAAAAATAGTCATAAAATAAAAACAGTAATAAGATCCAGTTCTACGCCAAGATCCGCCACTGGCTGCCGTCGAGAGCCCTTAAGTAGTGTCCTCCACTGCAATCGTTTACAATAAAAATCCACAGAGAGAGAGAGAGAGAGAGAGGGGAAGAGAGGGAGGTGATACATGAGCTCAGTTGGTTCGGGAGTGAAGTATCATTACATATCATTTACATATGTCTTCTAATGGGACATTGTCGTGGCTTAATGCGATTGTTATCCAAGGGCAATAAACGCTACTTCACGACGGAGTTCTCTGTTCTTGAAATACACACAGCTATCTTTTTACATCAATTTTAATGTGCATATTAAAAAAACACATAACGCACATAATCTCTCATCTACCCTCTCATAATGTTGACATATTTCTTTCCATAAATCTGACTGAAGCGCTTAGGTTATCAGGGCGCAGTAGTATAAGTTTATGTCGGAGACTGGAGAATAGAAGTTGACCTTTACACGTAGATAGTTCAAAATCAGGTTTTCTTTTGTGTTTTAGTGTTAAATAATGCACATTGAAATTGTAGCACACTGGTACTGCTACCTCATCCTCCACAGAGCTAATGCTACCCCAGGGCTACTGCTACCCCCAGGTGCTTTCCCATCCACCATGGAGCTAATGCTACCCCAGGGCTATCGCTACCCCATGTGTTTACACTAGCCACCGCAGTTATTGCTACCCCATCCAACACAGAGCTACTGCTACCCCATGGGCTACACTTACCACCACAAAGCTACTGCTACCTCATGAGCTACCCTAGCCACCTCAGAGCTACTGCTACCCCATGTGCTACCCTAGCCACCTCAGAGCTACTGCTACCCTAGCCACCTCAGAGCTACTGCTACCCCATGTGCTACCCTAGCTACCTCAGAGCTAGCAACCTGCTGTCTTCTTCCGATATTTCCTTTTTATAACGTATTGTTATTTGTATTGCAACAAGTATCATTGCTTAGTGCTACACATTGGCCACATCTAGGCTACATTACCTAAACGTTGCCTTCTACTATATGCTGCTACTTTGTGTTCCTCTTGTTCCCTATGGTTATTAATCTGTTAAATTCTAGAAAGCCAAGTATATATATATGTGAACAGATTTCACTTTTTTGTCTATATATATAGACAGAGAGAGAGAGAGACAGACAGACAGACAGACAGAGAGAAGCAGATAGAAAGACAGAGTTACAGTGATGTTTTTATTGTTGCTGGTTATTTCTATTTTGTTTTCGCTGTGAACTAAGAAAATCTGTGGCATTTTACGTCTCGATAGACGAACTTTTCCCTTTGCAACTTCTTGTCTGCCTAAAGAGGCCAATCCTTGATACACAGCTGAGGTCACAAGTTGGGCACATGTAATCACCAGGCGCCGTTGCGTTTTCACCCTTCTTTCTAGTAACCTACCCAATCAGCATCTTTTGAGGTTAGCAGTGGGGGTCAATCAGGGATGTGTGATCCAGGAAGTAATATGAAGTGATGAAACTACAAAGCAATTTCAACATTTGTCTTTGAATCGAAATTGGGGTTGTCCAAAAAACGTGAGTCGTTCTTTATCATAGGGGTTGTCCAAAACGTGAGTCGTTCGAAATCATAGGGGTTGTCCAAAACGTGAGTCGTTCGAAATCATAGGGGTTGTCCAAAACGTGAGTCGTTCGAAATCATAGGGGTTGTCCAGAACACGAATCGTGTCTCTTTGGCTCAAGCGTTTGAAGAGTTTGAACGAAGACACGCTAATGTCAATGTCAACTGTCATTCGACGATGCCCACACATTGTGACATATGACACTCGGGGGGGTTAATCGGACTATCATCTTCGTATCTTATTTTTTTTCTCCCCCTTTTGACTTTCCCCGTCTGTGAGACTGTGGACTTTTGATGGCACTCCAGTTACAGTAATATTGCGTGCATTGTTCTCGCCCTTTTGTTAGGACGTTGAACTGTACGTTTTGATTGGGGGGCGTGGTTTTAAGGCAGAGACAATATGGGTCAGTGCTGTCTCTTAGGAGAGAGAAAAAGGTGAGAATGGGTGGAGGGGGGGAGGCTTTGTCTGCGTGATTGGTTGTGTTGGCTGCGTGCGCGGGAGAAAAGAGAGATTGAAAGAAGAGATCTCAAAGAGGCTGAAAGAGGAGAACAGAGGCACAACAATATGGGAGGTACGCTCAAGAGAGGGTGGCTTACAAAGAAACTCGAGTCACTTTCGCTAAGTCACAGATGGTGTTGAAACTCGGCTACTGTTTCATTGATAGATCACGTGACCCCCGAGAGTTATATTGAACTGTAGAAGTTCTAGTGTTTCACGGGTCGGAAAGAGGCAAACAGACAACACCCTTCCTCCCAAACCACCCTCCTTTTTTTTTTTCGCTCCCCCATAGCGTAAAATCAAATCCAACCCGATACACATACATAAATACTCTCACTTATACGGACAATTTATATGTGCACACTTATAGCTACCCACATACATAAGGAGCCACCTATGCCAGAGACATTTCTGAGCTAGCAAGGAAACGTGTTGTCTTTCTTCACAAAATCTTCTTCTTCACCTATGTGTGGAAAATACGAAAAACATGCATATATGTAACCCTGCCTGACCAAGTAAAACAAAGGACGTTTGGGCCACGAGGCCTTCATCAGCTTCAAAACAAACAAAAAATAACAAACAATTAACACAAAATAGTCTTAAGTTAAACTTATATGTCCGATGCTGTTCTCTATCGAGGCAGAAAAGAAATGAGCTACGCTGGTGTAAAAGCGCGGGAAAACGGAAGGGGGCTGAGATGTCAGGCAAAGATGAATGGGAAAAGGGGGGTACCGTAGTGTTAGTGCCCCATCGCGTATTAAATAAAAGTGTGCTGGTTGTTGATCCCGTTAGGTTGGAGGGTGCCTGACATGTAAATAAGTTTGTTTTCGATCTGCAGACGGTTGTTTTTGTTTTTTTGAGTCTTTGAACTCACCTACGTGTGACAGACTCTTGCATTTTATCTACCAAAGCCAAGAGAACGTAGATATAGAAGTGAAGCTAGGTGCTGAAAGAAATGATAAAATAAATTCTAGCTTTTATATAGCGATACTTTCATGCTTATAGCATGCTCAGAGCGCTTTGGTCCAATCTTATTTGTGGACCAGTGGAGGGAGGGGGTATCTGGGAGTAGGTTTTTCCGTGCTGCTTTAAGGCGCTCAGTAAACACAACTCTGCTCGAGTTGGGTGTCGAACCTCGAGCCCCCTTCCTAGGTAGCCAAGCCAAGCCAAGTTCAAGTGAACTTAGCCGCTCGACCACGCCTCCCACATTTAAAAACTTAGTCCCTGGTGCTGCTGTTTATGTTTAAAGGGAAACTCCGATGGTTTTTCAAATTTGATTTATTGACATATTTGAATTCTGCGTAAAAAGTTGTAATAGTAAACATTTTACCATTTTTTATTTCAATGCTTAGAAACATTTATATTTAACAAATTAAACAGAAAGTTCTTGACATCTCAAAAAAAAAACAAAACAAAAAAAAACGGGTTCTTTAATATTTTGTTTTTAGGTTAGGCAGACGTCACTTCCATCAACAACACTAAAAAGGAAACTAGATTTAACCAATCGTATCGCTTCATTCTTACAGGCTCTTGGGCTTAGTGACGGCCTATTCCAGAGCTATGGTACAGTTATAAATACATGTATTGGTAGATCTAAAAGAATTAGCATAAGCAACTGAAGTAACAGTTTCATCTAAGCCTCTCTCCCTGTTCCAAGAAGTAAATAGATCACATGTCTGACTGATTCGAACAAACTGGTCAGTGTAAGGCTAGTCGAGACTACGTGTAGTCGGTCATGACCAGACAACCAAGCGATAATGTTTGTTGTGTGTTGAGTGGTCAAGCGAGAAGATACACACTGCCGTGGTTAGTCAAGCATGTAAATCTACTTTTAATACGCATTTTTTCTTTGCTTACAAGATCCTAGCTCTAACTGCATAGACGAAGATATATTTCCTTTACGAGAATGTAAACTTTACTGTATGGTCTCCTGTTATACAATAAGTCAATAGATTAAATTAGTAGGCTAGTGTGACGTCAAATAGAAACCCGGTGAAAGTCTGACTGTTTTGGATGCGCAGGAAAATTACGTCAGAAAAAACATCAATTAATTAGTTACTATTGCAAATTAAAAAAAAAGAATGTATTCATTATCTGTAAATCAAAACACATATTATATCAAAAATTGTCAAAACCATCGGAGTTTCCCTTTAATATGTATGTATCAAGCCTGGAGAAGAGAAGTTGGTGTTTGTTACACATTTTCTGTTACAAACCCCGTCAAATAAACATTTATGGCGGAAAACCCTATAAAGTTATTTCGTGTTTTCAATGTACAAGATTTAGGAAGTGATAATTGTCTCCACCTTCACCGCCCACTATCCATTAGTCTGTTGGACCGTTGGGGCACCACACATGATCTGTCCAGCGTCTTTTTTTTCCATTTCTGTCTTTCAACTTAACTAGAAACTCTAAAACTGTCCCTCCATTTTTTCGATTGTGTTTTCTTATCGCTTTCTCTGTTTGCCTCTTCTTTTACCTGGTACTGTTCCCTGAAGGAAGTTTTTTGCGAGCCCCGATGACCTTGTGATATTGCCTCACTGTTTAAGTTTGGGTCTTTTGGTTAGCAGGTCGTCGTGGGCACTATTGCCATTGTGTTCTCTGTTTGCCTCTTCTTTTTTTTTTCCTGGTACTGTCCCCTGTATGAAAGTTTTTGCGAGCCCCGATGACCTTGTGATATGGCCATACTGTTTACGTTTGGGTCTTCGGTCAGCGGGTCGCCGTGGGCGCAACGGCCATTGTGTTTCTACTTCCAATGTCCACATTTGTAATTCACAAGTATGCCATACACTCTGAGCATTTTGCAATGTATTATTAAATGTTCTAAACTAATTATCTGATACTTAGTTGGAAGCAGTGACCTTTCAATATGATGTCCTTGACATTGTTTGTAAAAATTCCCCCTCCCTTTCATCCCTTCCCTCTTTACTTTACCCAACTAAAATCGGGCGCCCATTCTCAGTGGCGCCCTTAAAATCTCATAATTCAAACTCCAGTCTTCACCGAGATTCAAACCCAGGACATTGTTATCTAATCTAATCTAATCTAATCTTATCTGATCTTATCCTATCTTATCATCTATTATATTACAGACGTTACGTCAAAAAAGAAGAAGATAATTATGTCCTACGCATTTCGTGTCAATCTAGTCATGCGTATTAATCAATTACTTAAACTCTGCTAAGTGGTTAGTTTTCCTGTTTAGTTTGACTATTTATCTTAACAGCTCTCTTTTTCTTTGACCGTAGCTACCTTAAGTCAGTGAAGACCAATAGTTCGTTGAAAGGTCACAGGTTTGTTTTCAGGCCACTATAACCGTTCCTCTCGGTGAGACCCCCCCCCACCCCACCCCACCCCACCCCAATAACATAAAGCTTAATTTCTGAATGGACCCCCTTCACCAATCGTAAACAAACAACATTTAGCCACGTGACAATATTGATAAAACAATGAAAATTACGTATCACGTGACAGCCTTTATGGATTACGTATTTTGTATAGAAGAGATAGAGAACAACGTAGCAAATTGTTGTTTGTTTACGATTGGTGAATGAGGTCCATTACAATCGTCATTGATGTTGACCTTTAAACTTAACGAACTTTTTTTTTTATTTTGTTTATTTCCAGGTTCCGGAAGTGCCTGAAAGCCTCGGAGTCACCTTTAGCTCATCTGATTGGTCAGATTTTCTTCAACGTCGTGGGCCCACAGTGCTTCAAGTTCAGACAGGAGACGACGTGCGTCCAGAGGTTCTGGTGGGGCGGCTGTCGGGAGTGGAGTGAGACGAAGGTGGCCTTTGTGAAGAGACAGCGGCGGTTTAAATGACCCAGTTCAAAACTTCAACAAGTTTAAAGCTTTTGAAACGCCCCTGGGATACATTCAGTAGGAAACATACACTCAGTAACTGTTTGAATAACGTTGAAGGTATTATTAGATGTGTATGCAGGGGCGGAGTTGTGTGTACAGAATTTCTCAGATTGGAGGTAAGGGGCTCTGCTGCTGAATCTTATTTGAAACTATCGTTTCTTCACGGATGGCTGTCAGGACAAGTGCTATGTGTTTTGGACTGTCGTCTCGAGTGCCGCTAGTTCGAAACCTATCCGCTGCCCTCCACAGTCTGAATAAACTTCATTTCTGAAAGAACTTCTGAAGCTGCTTCTCATGGAACTTCTGAAAGTGCTTCTCATGGAACTTCTGAAGGTCCCTCTCATGGAACTTCTGAAGGTGCTTCTCATGGAACTTCTGAAGCTAATTCCACAAGCCTGAAGCATTTGTCTCGTCTCTTCAAGTCTTTACGACAGAGATGTTCTAACACCTTCCCACACCAAGAAACTCCCCCAGGAGATAGTTTGACCTTTGCACACAGCCTCGAACTGTTAAGTATCCACGAATGCAAAGCTCACCAAACGTGTGACAGGAAATGACCTTCACCTTTTCTCGTCTTCATTAAGACTTTGGCATTGACACAAAATGGGGTGGCGCCATCTTTTTATAACCAATGATTGGTTCTACTAAAGAACCAGAGTTGGTCCCTATCGTCATCAAAGCAGACGTTTTAATTTTGTTTTTTGTTTTTGCTCCCATCACTGTTAGAATTACACTTTATATGAACAGTTAGGCACTTCTTTGGCATCTTGTAGCAAGTCATTAAAACTATATCGCAGTGTCCCTATCTTATCTTATCTTATCTTATTTTATCTTATCTTATCTTATCTTGTCTTATTTTATCTTATATATTACAGACGTTGTTTCAAAAAGTAGATAAATACGTCCTATGCATTTCATGTGTCCATATAGCCATGCATGTTAATGGCTTGCTAAGTCGTTGGTTTTCCTGGCCTTTCCAGGTTACCCATTCCATTTTCTAATGGGATCTTTGGGCGCCTCTTGAGTCCACCCAGCTCTAATGGCTACCTGACATTAGTTGGGGAAAAGTAAAAGGCGGTTGGTCGTTGTGCTGGCCACATGACATCCTTGTGAACCGTAGGCCACAGAAACAGATCATCTGCCCTATAGACCACAAGGTCTGAAAGGGGAACTTTACTTTACTTTACTAGGGAAGCGGGTGCACTTGTAAGAATTTGTTCTAGCGTATGGAATAAGAAATGCGCCTCTGTATTTGTGTCTTTCTGGGTATTTCATTAGGTTTTGTTTTTCTATTTGTAAATTATGTTTTAGTGTTTGATGTATTATTATAGCTACTTGACTTTTGTATTCTTCTGTCCTGAAGTGTCTCTAAGTTAAGTGATTTTATTAATGGTGGAGATATCTAATACTGCTCGGGATGCTGCGTATCTCTCTTGGAACGACACAAATAGTTCATACTCTCATACCGTGTCAAAACTTGTTTATTTACGGTGTAACCCAGGGGTTCTCAACCTGTGATTCGCGACCCCCTTGTGGGTCGATTGACCATTTGCCAGGGGTCGCCTATAAAAATATGGATTGTTATTGTCTACTCTTCTATTACTGTGTGTGTGTGTGTGGGGGGGGTCGCGGTAGAGTGGGGGATTGTAAAAAGGGGTCGCCGAGCTTAAAAGGTTGAGACCCGCTGGTGTAACTCTTCTTTAGTAGAATTTGATTAAATATGTTTAGGTTATTAATATTAAATATTTGACGATTTTTTTTATTTGTGTGTGTGTGTGTGTGATTCTAGGCTTGTTAGTTCATTGTACTCGACATAATTACTGACTTCTGCTGTGAAAGGTAAAGACGATTGGGTCGATGAGCAGGAGACACAACACCCTAGTTTACCTGACACCAGTAATCTTTATATTATCTGCCCTAATCACTGCCATGCGTAGAGGGAGATTGTGGTTGTTTGTGTATTACTGGGACAGCTGCCCGCTCGTGTGGTCCTCTCTCAGGACTTTTCTCCCCTATTGCTTAACCACTATGAACACATACTGGACATGACCGTGACCTTCGGGCACGCTGGACACACGCAGAAAATAAACAACTCAGTTACACTTCCACCTTACTGTCCTGTACATATATGTATATAGTGTAGACTTCTTTGTTACTTCCAAATGAATGTTCGAAATACACAATTGAAAACTTAAGCTTAGTAAATGCATGGAAACTACACATACGGCCGTGGACTATTAGGTTCTCTAATACAGACAAATGCTTAAAATGTTTTTACCAGCAGCAGTTATCTAATTCTATACAATATCTAAATATTGAAATGGGAACATTGTGTGACAATACTGTTTTACACCGTTTTTTTTTTGTTTTGTTTTAAATAATGATTAGATTATCTCCCTTTCTAAGAGACCTAGTTGCGTTATAAGCTATAAATAGATCAAAATTATGTATCTATATGGATTGACAGATTTAGATCAGGCCTGTTACGAATTTGGGATTTCATTTGTTAGCGCTTCTAAACAGAGAAAGGGGGGGGGGGGGTACCAAGAAAACGAGCCACCCATAGTTTCACCTTGTCCAGCTAGTCCAGAGTTAAGCTACTGATGCTAGCCGGGGGGTAAAAATTTGTAGAACGAATTGCACAATTTCCCCCTCCCCCACTCTCCAAAAAAAAAAAAAAAAAAGCAGTGGAGTAAGGGGAGTAATTCAGGAAAAGTTATTGTGTATTCATGAGTTGTCTTTCTTAATTTTTTTTTATATTTTGAGTAGGCTAGCAAGCTTAATATGAAATGTAAAGATATTTCTATTATTACTCTCCGTACTTGAGCAGGGGGGAGGTTCAAAGGTCAATTCTATATTTAGACGCATGTTCTGTGAATGTGGGAAATGGTGTAAGTTGAATTGGTGCAGGATGCAGATTTCTTGAACTTTGAATGTTTTAGCGTTTTTGATGTATGAAGTGTTACTTGGTTATAGCTCAAAGTTTATTTTAGTTTATTTCAGTCAACATATTTTATTAGCTACATGCTGCCCTAGAGCAAGTTTTGATTTTCTGAGTATGTTTTTCTTTGAATAGAACTCCTCCTACAAAGAGCAGGGTGCCAGGACATCCGCTCTGTTATCAGCAGCAGACGCCTTGGCTGACTTGGCCACGTTCGTAGAATGCCAGTAGGTCGACTTCCACAGGACATCCTGTATGGAGATCTAATAGAAGGCAGAAGAGCCGCTGGTCGCCCACTCTTACGTTATACGAATGTATGCAAACGCGACATGAAGCTCTTCAAAATCGACACTGGCAACTGAGAAGAGGTGGCACTGGACAGATCCACATGGAGAGAGAGCACAAAGGAAAGGTCACAGATTGCAGATGTCATACACAACAGAAGCAGAAAGAAGGGTGAAAATGCAATGGCGCCTGGTGATAACATATGCCCAACTTGCGATAGCAGCTGTATATCAAGGATTGGCCTCTTTAGTCACACAAGAAGTTGCAAAGGGAAAAGATCGTCTCTCGAGACGTAAAATCCCACAGGGAACTCCTGGAGGTAGGAGAGAAGTTACTTTCATTTCTACAATTTTTTTTAATGGCATTTTACGTCTCGGGGGAGGGGGAGGGACAATCTTTGTCCTTGCTACCTTTCGCGTGACTATAGAGACCAGCATTTGACACACTTCCAAGGGCACAGGCTGGACGTCTGCGATCACCGTGTTCAACCTATGTCCTACTACTGGTCAGTTCATAAGATTCTGAGGTTAGTTCCCTCCTTTATGATTGCCCTGTATGTTGATCTAGTCTGTGCTTTCTCTTTTCTCAAAAGACTCATGTCACGCTGTCATACATCAGCGTATCTTAGGAGTGGACGACCCGCAGTTCTGCCGCCTTCAAATGATATATTTTCTGGAAGCTGAACTTAAGGCATTCGATGTACATGTCCAAGCCAGCCAAGGCGTCTACTGCTGACAACAGTCTGAATGTGTGAATCTCTGAATGATCAATCTGTCTGTTGATAGGATTAGAATCTCTTCTATAGACAGGCCCTTCCATTCCTAAATGTTGTCGTCCCATCGCTTCTGTTGTCTGCCTCCTCCTTTTTTTTCTCCTGGTACTGTTCCCTGCAGGAAAGTCGGGATATGATCGTACATTTAAACTTGCGTTTTTTGTTTACAATGATCTTTAAGGTCATCCTGGTGCACTAGTTTAACTTTGTAAAGCGGTTCAATAGATACAAATACAATGTAAACTAAAGTGTACAGTCTCATCTTATCTAGTGCAGGCTGTAGCTGGTGTTGATATGATGTCTTGATATCTAGAGTCAATCACTGTTTAAGACAGCTTTTCATTAAATGAATAAACAAGAAAAACATTTTTAAAAATATATTATTTAAAAATTAATGTAATTGTATCCACTAGTTTGGATCAGTCATGTAAATTAAATCTGTAATAGATCTAGACCAACAACAATAAATCTGTGCAATTACCATTTGTTTTTGGTGAGCGCTAATTCATGCTTTTAGTTTTCTCAATACGCCATCATCCTATCACTTATGTTCAACGTGGGGGAGGGGAAGAGATACCTGGGTCATTTTACCCTAATAGGTTTTAAAAAACATTTAGATAAAAAAAAAGGGGGGGGGACGACCTGAATTAGAACTCATGGCTCACGCCTCCACAAGCTGGCGTACTAACCACTCAGCTAGCGAGGTGCTTATTACTATAGAAGTTGTATAGTTATGTATTGTTTGTTTCAAACTTACTTTTAAGAGGTGACCTATTAAAGGGACTAATTCAACTTACACCACCACTTCTTTCCCTTGTTCAAGATACCAAACAAAATAATTTATTACCAATAGTTAATTAACTAATTGGTTAATTCTTTTTTATTGATTCTTGTGTTGTTAAGTATAAAAAATAAATGTGCGAAATTGGTAAAATGTTTGACATGTTTCGGATGTTCCTTCAGAGTTGAAGATAGTTTACTTCCTAACCCAAACCTCCCGCAGGACGACGGGGGATGGGAGCGGGCAGGGTTGGAACCCTCGACCGTCGATAAATCCGAACGACAGTCCAGCGCGCAAACCGCACGACCAGGCAGCTTGATCCTAGTAATAACATTTTACCTGGCTGACAGTTACAAGAATGACTCGTGTAGCTGGCGTCAGTAAGTAAATTGACCCCCGATGTTTGGTCAACAGATTGTGTTTTACTGCTGTATCATCATGACAATGAAAGATCAATTCTTTCCTGGCCTGTAGATCTATGCATTTTTTTTTATTGATCTACACACATCGATAGAGTTAATGATGTGACTTTATATCGTGTGATTGATTTATACTGCACACATGTGTGTGTGAAAATTACACTGGTTCAATATCTTTTCAGTTTTGTAGATGTTATATACACTGTACTTCTGTCTGTTTGATTCTATAATTATGAAAGGTTGTGAAATATAATTTTTAATATGTTCATGTGTGTTGATATGTGTTGATGTGTGTTGATGTTGTAATGTGAAATGTCAGAAAGATTATTAATGTAAGAAATATACGCCCCAATGACATACACACAATCATGAATGATATACACACAATCATGAATGATAAACATACAATCATGAATGACATGCACACAATCATGAATGACGTACATACAATCATGAATGACATACACACAATCATGAATGATATACACAGAATTATGAATGACATACACACAATCATGGATGACATACACACAATCATGAATGAGATACACACAATCATGAATGACATACACACAATCATGGATGGCATACACACAATCATGAATGACATACACACAATCATGAATGACATACACACAATCATGAATGACATACACACAATCATGAATGACATACACACAATCATGAATAAGCACATTTACACACATACGATCCCACGCAGTCCCAAATTCAAGTTTCTATATGTTATGACAAGTTGTATTAATGCAAACATGGAGTTCCCCGAATCAACCACGAAAACCAACAGTACTATCAGCCAAGAAAACCAACAGTACTATCAACCAAGAAAACCAACAGTTCTATCAACCAAGAAAACCAACAGTTCTATCAACCAAGAAAACCAACAGTACTATCAACCAAGAAAACCAACAGTTCTATCAGCCAAGAAAACCAACAGTACTATCAACCAAGAAAACCAACAGTTCTATCAACCAAGAAAACCAACAGTACTATCAGCCAAGAAAACCAACAGTTCTATCAACCAAGAAAACCAACAGTACTATCAGCCAAGAAAACCAACAGTACAGTTTTTCCCTAAATAAACAAAAACCATAACAGTTTGGATAAGCGTAGCACATAATTATCTTTATGAATGGAAGAGCTCTAACCTATTAAATTTAAAAAAAAACCAATGTTATAGCGGGGTACTAAAGAGACACAATTAAGACTTCTGTCACCAAGAGAAAACAGGTTTGTCTCTCCCTAGAGACACTCAGCACGCTCTCTTTGTTGTTTATACACTTTGCGTTGAAACTAAGACTCAAGGGAGAGAATTCCTATTTAACTGACATATTTGTAAATAAATTTTACAAGTAGAACCAGTGGCGTAACGAGGAGGGGACGGTGGGACAGTTGCTTTGGACGTCGAGGGGCATATTGGGTGGGGGTGCACAAGGGGGTACCAAAACGTTATTTTAACCTATTTGAGAACTTCAATGGGACTGGATGAGGCGCGGTGGCTGAGTGGTAAAGCGCTTGGCTTCTGAACCGGAGGTCCCGGGTTCAAATCCTAGTGAAGACTGGGATTTTTACTTTTAGAGTCCACCCAGCCACCCAGATGATGTAAAGGTCATCTGTTTCTGTGGTTCAAAGTTAACAAGGGTGTCATGTAGCCAACACAACGCCCAAACCCCTGTACTTTTCCTTAGCCATTAGAGCAGGGTGGACTCATAGAGGCGCCCTACAGATCCTGAAATTAAAAATCTCACGTGCTATAAGATAAGTTTAGATACAAGGGAGTTAAGGAGTTTAAGAATGGGCAGCACTTAGCCATGAAATCATAAAACAAAAAAAACAACAAAAAAACTCCACATAATAAAGTAATGTAGGAACATAAACTTTGACACTTTATATTGATACGATGTTACTTAATAGAGTCCTTCATCCTCAGAATCGAATACAATGCCTTAGTTTCATTTTCTTGTAAAACGAAATCCCTTTCATTGATGTACTGTTCCTGAAGACAGACACAGAAGACGTAATGAAAAGCTAAAATAGGCGCCAGAGGGCAACGGCTTTGTCTGCATAAGTTGCGAGAAAATATGTAGGTCACGACTGGGTCTACATAGTCATGTGAATCACTGCACGCATCCTTAATCTTCGGAATCGAAGACATTGCCATTATTATCATTTTAATTTCTGATAAGCAAATAGCAAAGTTTTTTTGTTTTCTTCTAGTTTTGTTAGGAAGATAACTGGTGTTAACATGTTGAGTCGATTTGGAATAAAACATCTTGTACATTGTGATTTAAAGGTATTTGTTTTAAATCTTTGTTTTTTAATCATTTATTTGTATTGTATTATTAAAATTCGAAATTTCAGTCTAAGTCATCATAAAATCCATTCTTTTGTTGCTTTTGGTTTGCTATGAGAATGAAAAAATTCACACATTAAAAGTTATAATTTTGATTTAAATACTATTTTGAACCCCTTCCCATCCCAGACTTCCATGGTCCGTCTACGCCTCTGTTTTTTTTTGGTTACTGAACCTTATATTTAGCTCAAAGGGTGTCTGTAGATGGGATGTGTGGCCAAGTACGCTTGAGGTCCGAAGCTATACACTCGACTCGAGCAGAGTTGTGTTTACTGAGCGCCTAAAGGCATCATGGAAAAAACATGATTACCCCCCCCCCCCCCCCAAATCCAACTGGGGGCACAGATGAGATTGAACCATGGCGCTTTAAGCATAAAAGTTGCGTAATATAAAAGCTATTCTTTAAAAAAAAATAATAATTCTTCGAATCAATTTTAAAACTGTTCGCTTTTTTATGTGTTTCGTAAAGGCATGAAAGTTCATGGTGAAAGTTCATGACATATTTTTTTGAAGAGATGGTAGCTGTCGATGTCTTTGTGCCAGTGAAGTATTATCATACCAGCATGTGAAGGCACAGGTATTTAGACTACAGATTATTGGTGTATATAAAAAAAAAAGTTGAATTATTGTTTTTGTCAGTTTTGAGCTTAATAAAGATTATTATTATGTTAGAAATGAACGAGTAGTCATTCTCTGGCACTGCCAGGGTCGAGTTTCGCTAAAGAGAAACAAAATTCATCGTAGTCCCTTTAACAGTTTCCACTGAGGAATTTTCTGGTGATGTGGCAGGTCTGCAGCAGTACCGCCCTCTGACAGGCAACGAAGATGTTCCTAGGAATGTTAAGGGCCTTGAAGGTGTCTGTGAGGTCGGTTGTTATTATCCCCTCGGTTGATATAACAATGGGGTATATTGTTATTTTGGACAATTTCCATAGACGCTTAATCTCCAAGCCTAGGTTCCCATATTATTATTATTATTATTATTATGAGATAGCAAAATCGTTGACGGTACGCAAATCTAAAAATCTTACATAAAGCTTGAAAACTAATTTTTTTAAAGAAGATAAATTTTTATTCATAAATGCTTACACCTTTTAATTTAATTGTATAGTTATGTAAAAATACTTAATGAAATTACGTCTTGTATTCTGGACTCTTACAGAGTTTACATATAATGTGACAGTCCTCTCCAGGAGGGCTTTAAAAGAGGCAAACAAAAGTGGCCAAAGGATACCTAAGATGACCAAGCTAAATTTGAGAAACGCAAATGCTGAGGTCCTTTAAAAAAAAAAAAGAGTCCTCACCAACTTTGAACTCCCTCCTGTTATGTAACCCATCAGCAATCAATTGTACACAATGTTACGTCATAATTCCTTAGTCTAAACAAACGCACACACACACACGCACCATAACACTTAATTAATTAACATTCAACAATTAAATGATGGGCAGCTAGTCTGATAAACAAAAGCAATAGCTATCAGTTGTACACAGTTGTTTCTGAATCCTCTGCCAGTAGTCAACATTTAGTCTAAAGAGCGGAATTGGTCTGCGCTGTCCAATTTCCAATTTAAAAAAAATAAAAAGATGAAATTGATTTTTTAAAATAAATTCCGTAATTTTATTCTTTCGCTGTTTATTTTTTAGTTTTCTATTTCCTTTGGGGCCACCAAATTCACTTCGCCTAGGGCCTACATTTATCTAAGTCCGGCCCTGGAATTTGTACAAAACATCAATCGATCCAAAAATTAACCAAGTTATTTATAAATTAGTGATAATTAATAAATTTTGTTTGTTATAGAAATAGGGAAATAAATCTTACAGTATCGAGTGATATTTGCTGTAAATGTGCAGTTCTTTCCCGTATATCAGCTTTTATTATTAAGTATTTTTTTCTTGTTTTTATTTCAATTTTTTTTTTTTTTTTGTTTTTGTTTGAAAAGGTTGAATAGTGGGCTGAAGACTCCCAAGAGAAGGTTTCCTGTACCCGAGAATAAGTAACGTCTGTATTATATAAGAAAAGATAAGATAAGAATACACCAAGAGTTCTACAGCGTCACACCTCATCCCTTATTCTTTAGCTGGCCAATAACACAAACGCGCAGATCAATTCAACATTATCAACACTCGCACCGAAAAAAAATTCAGCACTCCATCCGACAAGTTGATGACGACTTTAATGGAGACCACGAGACACATTCTGTTTAGTCAAGGGGAGGCAACGACTATCTCAAATAAATAAGCGTTTCCCAAACTGTGTTCCGCGGAACCCTGGTGTTCCGCGCGGCCTGAATAGGTGCTCCAAGAACTACTGGAATAATTAACTAAAAGGTGAATTGATCTCTCTAAAAAAATTAAGCAAAGTGTTCCGCTTAATACTCAGAATGTGCAAAGTGTTCCGCTTAATACTCAGAATGAGCAAAGTGTTCCGCTTAATACTCAGAATGTGCAAAGTGTTCCGCTTAATACTCAGAATGTGCGAAGTGTTCCGTTTAATACTCAGAATGTGCAAAGTGTTCCGCTTAATACTCAGAATGTGCAAAGTGTTCCGCTTAATACTCAGAATGTGCGAAGTGTTCCGTTGAGGAAAAAATTGTGGGAAACACTGAAAGAGATGTATAACTGTACATCAATAAACACATACAACTTTTATATAGGTTTAATTCAAGTCACTTTTCCTCGTGTGCGCTTGCTTAAGCCTGTGTTGGTGTGTAAGTAAGTTCTGTGTATGCTGGGTTTAAAAAACAAGAATGAAACTTGATCTGGATTTCTAAAAGCCACCTTCATTTGACGCTCGAAAAGTGCTACACCACGTGCTTTGCTTATAATGTTATAATGTTATAGATCTTATAATGTTATAGATCTTATTATAATGTTATAGATCTTATAAAGTTATAATGTTATAGATCTAGATTTCTAAAAGCCACCTTCATTTGAGGCTCGAAAACTACCACACCACATGTTTTGCTTATAATATTATAATGTTATAGATACTATAATGTTAGATATCTTATTATAATGTTATAGATCTTATAAAGTTATAATGCTATAGATCTAGATATCTAAAAGCCACCTTCATTTGAGGCTCGAAAATTACCACACCACATGTTTTGCTTATAATGTTATCATGTTATAGATCTTATAATGTTATAGATCTTATAATGTTATACAATTCTTATAAAATGTGTATCTACCTCAAGCAATGACATGTTCTAGGAAGAGATACATAACTTACACACGAAAACCTGTAAGTATTCGATACCTGGTCGTGCGGTTTGCGCGCTGGACTGTCGTTCACATTTATCGATGGTCGAGGGTTCAAACCCTGCCCGCTCCCATCCCCCGTCGTCCTGCGGGAGGTTTGGACTAGGAAGTAATTATCTTCGACTCTGAAGGAACATCCGAAACATGTAAAACATTTTACAAAATTGTTTGTTTTCAATTCGCCTCTTTTAAAAAAAAAGTAAAATTTCCCTTTCAGGCTTGCGATCTATGGGGTCGATGGTGTTAAGGTCATCTGTTTCTCTGGCCAGGGTGTCATGTGGTCAGCACAATGACCAACTGCCTTTACTTTTCCCCAACTAAAGTAAGGTACCCATTAGAGTTGGGTGTCATGTGGTCAGCACAATGACCAACTGCCTTTACTTTTCTCCAACTAAAGTAAGGTACCCATAAGAGTTGGGTGTCATGTGGTCAGCACAATGACCAAATGCCTTTACTTTCCCCAACTAAAGTAAGGTACCCATTAGAGTTGGGTGTCATGTGGTCAGCACAATGACCAACTGCCTTTACTTTTCCCCAACTAAAGTAAGGTACCCATTAGAGTTGGGTGTCATGTGGTCAGCACAATGACCAAATGCCTTTACTTTCCCCAACTAAAGTAAGGTACCCATTAGAGTTGGGTGTCATGTGGTCAGCACAATGACCAAATGCCTTTACTTTCCCCAACTAAAGTAAGGTACCCATTAGAGTTGGGTGTCATGTGGTCAGCACAATGACCAAATGCCTTTACTTTCCCCAACTAAAGTAAGGTACCCATTAGAGTTGGGTGTCATGTGGTCAGCACAATGACCAAATGCCTTTACTTTCCCCAACTAAAGTAAGGTACCCATTAGAGTTGGGTGTCATGTGGTCAGCACAATGACCAACTGCCTTTACTTTTCTCCAACTAAAGTAAGGTACCCATTAGAGTTGGGTGTCATGTGGTCAGCACAATGACCAACTGCCTTTACTTTTCTCCAACTAAAGTAAGGTACCCATTAGAGTTGGGTGTCATGTGGTCAGCACAATGACCAACTGCCTTTAATTTTCTCCAACTAAAGTAAGGTACCCATTAGAGTTGGGTGTCATGTGGTCAGCACAATGACCAACTGCCGTTACTTTTCTCCAACTAAAGTAAGGTACCCATTAGAGTTGGGTGTCATGTGGTCAGCACAATGACCAACTGCCTTTACTTTCTCCAACTAAAGTAAGGTACCCATTAGAGTTGGGTGGACTCAGAGCCGCCCTAAAAATCCTAAAATTCAAAATCCCAGTCTTAGCCGAGATTCGACCCCAGAACACCAGCTTCGGAAGCCAAGCGCTTAACCACTCAGACACTGCGCCCTCCTGCTGTGTTACAGTTTGTCCTATACATTTTTAAGAAAAAAAATGAGATCCATTGTCCAGAATAATAAGTGGCTAAGTGGTCATCTGCCCTATAGATCGCCAAGGTCTGAAAAGAGTACTTTACTATCTGAACGAAGTGGTCGTCTCCTTTCAATTTTGGACTAAAACAGAAAGATTTTAAAAAACTCCTTCGTCCCACTATCGGTCAGAGTGTTACAAGATCAGCTGTCGTCATCGAGAAGTCCATAGAAGTCTAATTCATAAAGCGCTGGTTGTGAGTGTGTATGTGTTTCGCGTGTGAATGTTGTTCATATTTGCATGTATGCTGTTATTGTTACAGTAGTTACGCTGAAGTGGTCAATTGTAGTCAAATTGAATTTCCATTTGATCGGACCAATAAAAATGATCTTATCTTATCTTATCTTTATCACCCAAAACTCTTACTCTTGTCATCGAAACGTAACTATCTTTCTGTTATGAAGCCATTTTGAAGTAGGCCGTTTTGAAGCGGTCCCTTTTGGCGCGATAGCTGCTGGCGATAATTGATATATCACATTTTCTTTAAAGATAATCTTTTTTTCACTTTACTGTACTATAGTAGGCCTACAGTGGTTCCCAAACTTTTTCTTTAACGGAACACTTCGCACATTTGGAGAATTTAGCGGATTACTTTGCTTCTTTTTACAACGCTAATTTCTGATGTCTGGTGCTTATTTCTGATGTTTGATGTCTGATTGTCTTAAATCTGATGTCTTATGTCTGATGTCTTATGTATGATGTCTTATGTATGATGTCTGGTGTCTTATGTCTGATGTCTTACGTCTGATGTCTCATGTCTAACGTCTGATGTCTTTTGCCTTATGTCTAATGTCTTATGTCTGAGGTCTTACAGCTGATGTCTTACGTCTGATGTCTTACGGCTGATGTCTGATGTCTTATGTCTGAGGTCTTATGGCTGATGTCTTATGTCTGATGTCTTATGTCTGATGTCTTATGTATGATGTATGATGTCCTTTGTCTTATGTCTAATGTCTTATGTCTGATGTCTTATGTTTGATGTCTTATATCTTATGTCTTATGTTTTATGTCTTATGTTTTAGTCTGATGTCTGATGTCTTACGTCCTACATCTTATGTCTTACATCTTATGTCTTACATCTTATGTCTTACGTCTTACATCTTATGTCTTACATCTTATGTCTTACATCTTATGCCTTACGTCTTACATCTGATGTCTTATGTCTTTTGTATTATGTCTGATGCCTTACGTCTTACATCTGATGTCTCACATCTGATGTCTTATGTCTGATGCCTTACGTCTTACATCTGATGTCTTATGTCTGATGCCTTACGTCTGATGTCTTATGTCTTACATCTGATATCTGATGTCTTACGTCTGATGTCTTATGTCTTACATCTGATGTTTGATGTCTTACGTCTGATGTCTTACGTCTGATGTCTTATGTCTTACGTCTGATGTCTTATGTCTTACGTCTGATGTCTTATGTCTTACGTCTGATGTCTCATGTCTTACGTCTGATGTCTTATGTCTTACGTCTGATGTCTGATGTCTTACGTCTGATGTCTTATGTCTTACATCATATGTCTGATGTCTTACGTCTGATGTCTTACGTCTGATATCTTACGTCTGATGTCTTATGTCTTACGTCTGATGTCTTATGTCTTACGTCTGATGTCTCATGTCTTACGTCTGATCTCTCATGTCTTACGTCTGATGTCTTATGTCTTACGTCTGATGTCTGATGTCTTATGTCTTACATCTGATGTCTGATGTCTTACGTCTGATGTGTTACGTCTGATGTCTTATGTCTTACGTCTGATGTCTGATGTCTTATGTCTTACGTCTGATGTCTCATGTCTTACGTCTGATGTCTTATGTCTTACGTCTGATGTCTGATGTCTTATGTCTTACATCTGATGTCTGATGTCTTACGTCTGATGTGTTACGTCTGATGTCTTATGTCTTACGTCTTACGTCTGATGTCTGATGTCTTATGTCTTACGTCTGATGTCTCATGTCTTACGTCTGATGTCTTATGTCTTACGTCTGATGTCTGATGTCTTACGTCTGATGTCTTATGTCTTACATCCGATGTCTGATGTCTTACGTCTGATGTCTTACGTCTGATGTCTTACGTCTGATGTCTTATGTCTTACTTCTGATGTCTTATGTCTTACGTCTGATGTCTCATGTCTTACGTCTGTTGTCTTATGTCTACTTGGTGCTAGAACCACATAGCTCACGAAGCTGTGGAGACAGACGGAAAAACGTCATCTCATGAGTCAATGCTGAGAAAGTTTCTCGTGACGTGTTGTGTTCCCATTGGTTGGGGACTTGGAACATATAGATAGCCGTACACATATGTACACACAAATACACACTCCTACACACACAAACTTATATATATATATATATATATATATATATATACTAGCCTTATAGGACCCGCGGCCTGCGGGCCTTAGTTAGGGTTGAGTTTAGGTCTTCTTATGTCAAACGGGAAGCGTGGTCGAGAGGCCAAGAGCGCTTGAAGGGGGCTCGAGGTTCGACACCCGACTCGGGCAGAGTTGCGTTTACTGAGCGCACGGAAAACCAACTCCTAGATACCCCCTCCCCCCCACCGGTCCACAAATGAGACTGGACCAAAAGCGCTCTGAGCATGCTGTAAGCATGAAAGTAGCGCTATATAAAAGCTATAATAATAATAATAATAAAAACGTGGAGAATGTTCCCTTGACATTTGTTAAAATTTTGCCACTGAAAGTAAAGTTAAAACGTTTCGTTACTTAATAGAAGTACAATTAGGTACTTTTTCTCTATTTCGGCGCCCCCCCCCCCCCCCCCCCCGTTGTGGGAGTGAGATTTAACATACTCTACGGTCTTCGCCATGACGCAAAGAACATTCATGCCATGTTTTAATCAAGATTGGTCAAACGGTTTTGATTTCGATTTCGGGACATAGATACATACAGGACATACACATGCATAACGTATCAACATCACATGTTTTCCGTACTCCGGATACACCCGAAAATATATTCATAGTTATCCGCCATTGATAATTATAATGAATTATAAACTAAACTTTCTGTTCTGCTTAAAAGTAGTGATTTCTGTAATCTTTCTGAGCTCAATGGGGAGCGAGCTGTAATTCTTTGGTCGACGCATTGCAAAATGCATCACTTCTTAAATTTCACATCTAATATTAATGTGGAAAGAAAAAATTATGCAGATTTTATGAACTAAAAAAGTTAGCTAATTGCTCAAGTTAAAAAATGTGTCAAATTAAAATATTTTTATTTGGCTACAAGAATCGGATTCTTGTGTTAATACGTTAGGCATGAATCTACCATGGACAACCTAATTATCGTTAACCATAATAGTTGAGAAGAAATGGAACTAACGTATTTAAATTAAATGTTTTTGGCAATGTAATCTTCTACTGAACAAAAAAAAGTCAAAACGAATATCACATTTAACGCATTTATCTTTTTTTTTTTCCAATTTTATCTGAACGAAAGAGTTTTGAACATTGAACCTGTTAGTACTCACCGTTTGTCTAGAATAACTAAACAGATTTCACGATCGAAGCGGCAGTGGTAAATAAATGGATGGCTGCCTGGTCGTGCGGTTTGCGCGCTGGACTGTCGTTCGGATTTATCGACGGTCGAGGGTTCAAACCCTGCCCGCTCCCATTCCCCCCGTCGTCCTGCGGGAGGTTTGGACTAGGAAGTAAACAATCTTCAACTCTGAAGGAACATCCGAAACATGTAAAACATTTTACAAACAAACATTTTAAATACTGATGTTAAATTATCGTTTTATGGTATATCACAGAATGTTACCTTTTTTTTTTTCCTCTGCACCTTTTACTTTAAAGATTTAATTCTACAAAATTCACAGATTTTTTTTTGTTACAATGTTATACTTCAGTATAAAGTACCGCTTGTTTAGTAAGTTTACTTAGAAGTTAAAATTAATCTGATGGTGCAAAATAATTGGTTAGAATTTGGCTGCTCAGAATCCGGAAAGGGGGGGGTGCACCACCCTGCACCCCCCCCTTGCGGTCGACTATGTCTTAAATAGATTCTCAGGGTGAATATGAGAACCAGTTTATCAATACGTTGTTTCTACTTTTTAATCGTTCAATACAAGTGTTGGGGGCGGGGGTAGTGGCGTAGCTGGGGTGGGGGGGGCAGGTCCAGATTTGAAAATCCCACTTCAGAGGGGGGCCCCAAATGAGTGTCCGAAATGTGTTTTTTACATTAAATATTACATATTACGCCATCATCTCATGTCATAATGTCGAATATAAAAATGCAGGGGCCCCTCTAAAGAGGTCAAGCCCCCCCCCCTCCGCGGGCCCCCAAAATCCCTAGTGGGGAGTATTATTTTTATTTAAAAAAAAAATGTTTCGTCCAGTTATTCTCTGAGGCACGAGTACGGTGGCTTGATGACGTAGAGACAGATCAAGACCAGCTAAATGTCCGGATCTGGAGACATAAAGCACAGGAAATATCAGAATGGAGAGATGTGCCAAAACAGGTCAGAGCCCTCCATGGGCTGTAGCGCCAGTGGGATGTATGGTTGATATGTATCCCACAATACAGCGATACAATTGGAATGACTTATCACTTTTCATTTATGGATGAGAAAGCAGTACATAGCCTTTTGAATATTTTGATATTTTACTTTGGAGGTTAGAGGAACCAGGCACTTCCTGTTTGGCCTCGCTTTTCTTTCAGAGCTAAGACCGATGCCATTTTGTTTTGCTGTCCATCGCGTTCTTAGCCACCAGTTGTCTCGATCTCCACCTAGTGCTGTCTAGGGCAGGGGTTCTCACTTGTGGACCATTTGTCAGGGGTCGCCTAAGACCATCGAAAATATGAATTGTTATTGTCTACCCTACAACTCTGTATTTGTGTATGGGGGGGGGGGTCGCGGCATAGTGGGGGATTGTAAAAAGGGGTCGCCGAGCTTAAAAGGTTGAGAACCGCTGGTCTAGGGTTATGTCAACGTCAACGCCCACTGCTTTAAGGCCTGGTGTGTACCTCTACGCACAGTGGCTGAGTGGTAAAGCGCTTGGCTTCCAAACCAAGGGGTCAACGGTTCGAATCCTGGTGAAAACCGGCATTTTAAACTTTGGAATCTTTATGGTACCTCTGAGTCCACCCAGCTCTAATTACTTCCTGACATTAGTTGGGGAAAAGTAAAAGCGGTTGGTCGTTGTGCTGGCCACATGACACCATTGTTAACCTAGGGTCACAGAAACAGATGACCTTTACATCATCTGCCCTATAGATCGCTAAGTCTGGAAGGGGAAATTTACTAACTTTACTATGTACCGCTACAATAATTAGTAAACATTACTAAGTGACATATATTTATAATATCTTACAATGGCCATATATACGACAGATACAATCTTATCTAAAAAAAACAAACGTATCATTAAATATAATCACGCATACATTTCTTAATTCTTCTTATCTTATCTTATCTAATCTAATCTAATCTTATCTTATCTTATCTTATATAATTCTAACGATATATTGATTTAATAAATCCAGTTTATTCTCTATCTGTTCTAGCACTAACAAGCGATCAACTTTGCCAGACACAAATGTCCAGTCCGTACAGGAAACTCTGCCTGACCACTTCTCTACTGACCAGTGCGATAGGCTTCATTACATTCATGTACTGGACCTCTTTGACCAGTCCAGCCCAACCTTTCAAAACTCAGACGCTAAGTGCGAAAAACAATTTAAGCTTGCAAATGAATGTAAACATATCAAAACCGCAATTACAGAAGCCTACCCAAACGGATAAGACTATTTATAGCTTTTCTAATCTTCAAGAAGAGGTTGAAACACTGTCGGAAACATTACTCAGTAAACTAAAAAACTATCGTCAAAGTAAAAATGTGGTATTCAAACCAACCTGTCAAGGTAAGCGATACCGCAGTAACAGCTGCGACGGAAGTGATCACTGCTTGCAAACACAGCTTCCGCTAGATCCAGTAGACCGTGTGGCCCAGCTGGTAACGCCGGAGAGGCTCAGACTAACCCAACAGCACCGCAAAGCGCTCCAGGAGATGGGGAATAGCGTCAGGGCGCGCTACGACGTCATTATTGTGACAGCAGCGTCTTCCAACCACTTTCTAGAGACGCAGGCGCTCCTCAAAAATATCCACGCCAACGTCTTCCCCTATCTGCGAAACTATTCTTTAATCTTCTACGACATTGGCTTGACCACTTCAGAAAGATCCGCCATGCAGAAGTTTTGCAGGTGTACAGTGTTGGACTTCCCGTTCCACAAATTTCCAAACTTCACCTCACAACTTCGGTGCTACTCATGGAAGCCAGTCATCATTAAATCTCAGCTCCCCAACGCCAACGTTGTCGTCTGGGCAGACGCGTCTGTCAGATTCATCAAAGGCGCCATCACCGCCTTCGTGGGCAGCGCCCGGCAGCATGGGCTCCAGCTCGGGGGCAGTTACTCGTGCTCGTCGATTCGAACAGCGCGAAGCATGTATCATTACTTCGGTGATGAGCCGTGTGCTTATTTCTGCTTAGGTCAAGCCAAGGCAACTGTTGGCGTGTATCACAATGAGTATTTCGTGGACAGAGCCATCCTGGAACCATGGGTGGCCTGCGCCTTGAGCCAGGACTGCATGTGTCCTACTGATCTTCCCAACACAGGCTGTTCCAAGGCCAAGGTCATCGAAGCGCAACTTTCCAACCTCAATCAACCAATCATGTACGGGGTGTGTCACCGCTTCGACCAATCAGCGATCAGTATCATCATTCATAAACTCTACCAAAACTACTATAAACAAATTTTCATTAACAATCACCCGTTTTGTCAAATCTTGCGGAGGGACACAGAAAAGTATTTCCCCGAAGAAGATAATGTCGATGACTGATAGCTTAGTCGTAAAAACTAAAAACTGTATATATTAAGTTATATATATTTATTTCAAACAATCAGTGCCTTAAGTTTGCTCTACGCTAACGATGCGTGCCAACTACAAGTCAATCAGCCCTAGACTCGATCTACACTTTAGATCAGGGGTTCTCAACCTGTGGGTCGCGACCCCCTTGGGGGTCGATTGACGATTTGCCAGGGGTCGCCAAAGACCATCGAAAAAAATGCATTGTTTCTGTCTATTCTTCTATTGCTGTGTGTGTTTGCCGGTGGGGGGGGGGGGTCGCGGCAGTGTGGGGGATTGTAAAAAAGGGGTCGCCGAGCATAAAAGGTTGAGAACCGCTGCTTTAGATCTACTTCCGAGGCGAAGTTACACAATAATAGATGCTTACAAAACTAGCCTGTGATGTATCAATGCGCCTTTGTGTTGTTCAGGGTCGTAGACTTATAGCACCAGACTGCTGGTAGACAGCTAAACTGCAGCAGGCATATTGAATATTTCCTTATAAAACTTGGAGAAAACTTGAAAAAAACTTATTTTGTAATTTGTAAACAAAACTACATAGAACTTTTATTGCAATATAATATCACAATATATTATTATGTTGTATTACAATATGTAATTACATTATAAACTTGAGATAAAATGATATCAATGCAGTAGACTTGAGTAATAATATAAAATGGTATTTTAAACGAAATCTAACTCGCCACAATAGCACTTCTTTTCAGTCTCATGTTCTGGAGTCGTCTCCCCTAACCGAGACCGCTGACGACAATGCTACTTATCTTGCATTATCCACAACCATTTGCTCCCCACGTCACCATAGAAACGCACACACACACACCATAACACTCAGCACCAAAGATTAAAAAAAAAAAGGGTCTTTGAGTCTAAGAGACTGTTGCAAGGTTTGGTAGTTGATGTGTAGATTGACGTCATCTCACAACTTGCAGTTTAATAACCAATAGAAATTTAGTCTATTTTGACCTAAGTGACCTATATACATATTAACTAGTTTATTAGTTGAGTTTACGTAGAACAATGTTTTTTTTTAGAGATGTGTTATTAATCTCTTCAGAATTTGTGTCAAATATGGTTAAAACCGAAATAATCTTCTTATATGATTACATAGCATTTGAAGAATCAACAATATAAAGTGAAGAAGCAAAGAGCAGTGTTTACTAGACTTTTTTTTTCGGTCTGTGGGTCCTATACATGTCTGCATGTCTGTCACAAACCATATTAATCAATGGAACCTAGCCCTGAGTCTTTTTTATGGCCTGACTCTTCATTATGCCCTGGCATTTCATTATGCCAAAGCTCTTCATTATACCATGACTTCATTATGCCATGACTCTCCATTATGCCATGAATCTCCATTATACCATGACTCTTCATTATGCCATGACTCTCTATTATACAATGGCTATCCATTAATGCCTGAGTCTTCATTATGCCATGACTCTCCATTATGCCATGACTCTTCAATAAGACATGACTCCATTATGCCATGACTCTTCATTATGCCATGACTCTTCATTATGCCATGACTCTCCATTATGCCATGATTCTTCATTATGCCATGACTCTCTATTATACAATGGCTATCAATTATGGCCTGAGTCTTCATTATGCCCTGACTCTTCATCATGTCCTCTCCATTATGCCATGACTCTTCATTAATCCACGACTCTCCATTATGCCATGACTCTTCATTATGCCATGACTCTTCATTATGCCATGACTCTTCATTATACAATGGTGTCAGGGTCTTAATTATATATATATTACTGCTGCTTGCTGCTTGTCTCTCTTGGTTGGTGTGTTTCTTGACTTGGCTCGTTGGTGGGTATGAATCCTCAATAACACTTAACAATACTTGTTTAATTACTCAAATAAGAACAGTTACCACTAGATAGCCTACACATCAACTCCAACTCCAAATCTCCAAGAATATATCAATATTTTAATATCCAATATTGCTCAAGTAAATATTAATAAACAAAACACCAGTCCATAAACTTATGAATACATAAATACCAGTCCAGGAAGTAAACGTCCAACCTTCCTGGACCGGGAGCAAGACCTTACTGACTTAACACATTCTCTCGCACATTCAACGAAGACTTAATCACTCAGTTCACAACACGTGCAACACATTCATAACAAGGGGATATAACAATCATATCAAACTAACATTCATTCTCGCCATACCTTTCCTGACATCCCCCCTCTCACGATATGACTGTTATTAGATAACAGTCATTCAAATATATACATAAATATACATACATACACACACTGTGTCATACACATACTTATATACATATATATAAACATATATATCTACAAACAAATGTATATAATGTACATTAAAGTGAAATAGTCCTTATTAACCTAACAAAAGGAATGTGTCCAGCTATTTACAACAAAGGGAAAGAGAGAAAAGAATAAATGAGAAAAGAATAAATGAGAAAAGAATAAGTGAGAAAAAAAAATTGTGGCATGGAGAGTTAAATTACAATTTGAAGTCGGCAGGCATAGTCCTTCCCACGTTAATATTTAATATGTAAAACAGCAAAAATACAAGAAAAGATCAACTCCTATGTATAGCAATAATATACGACAAGATACCATCTCTAATAGTTAAAGGCACGTTTCACATTGTATTGGGGAAAAAATGAATTCTATCAATTATAACTAATACAAATATGCTAAGTCTTGACAGTGTATCTGCTAGTAGACAATGGTCTGTGGTCAAACTGAATTGTGCATCCTCCTGGGTATCAGAGGTATCTGTCTAGGCGTTGGACACTCACGCTACTAATGAAGTAATGCTGCTCTCTATATGTCAGCTCTCTGCACTATACCGGAAGGAAGCCATCTACTTGGTGCAACACACAGCAAGCTATTTCGGATGTACTGTTTAGATAAACACAATAACTATTAAGATTTGGTACAAAAAAATAATTAAAATACATGAAGACAGACAATGCTGAATTTTCTCTATTGCCAAGTCGCACTCGGGAATTCAGGTGACCCTCGTGGACATTCCCCTTCTCAGCAACAGGGAGAGGAGAAACACTACGTCAAGATTTCTTTTTTCTTTTTCTTGGAAGTTTTAGGTACAAAAACATTTGTAGCCAATTGGGGTCTGGTTTAACTTTACCCCCAACAACAACTTGACAAACTTCTTTAAGACTTTTTTTTCGTCTTCTGGGGATTTTTAGGTACAAAAACATTTGTAGCCTATTGGGGTCTGGTTTAACTTTACCCCCAACAACAACTTGACAAACTTCTTTAAGACTTGTTTTTCGTCTTCTGGGGATTTTTAGGTACAAAAACATTTGTAGCCTATTGGGGTCTGGTTTTACTTTACCAGTACCAACAACTTGATAAACTCCTTTTGTTAGGTTTAATCTCTTTAATGGTTTGTGTACTCTGTGAAATGGTCTCAGAACATGAATAATATTATTGTCAATAAACTGACAATCAATAAGTTCCTTATCAATAAGTTCCTCAGTAGTTATGACATTTTCTATTACTTCTCCAATTTCTATCTCATTAATATCATTAAGTTCCTCAGTAGTTAAGACATTTTCTATTACTTCTCTAATTTCTATCTCATTAATATCATTAAGTTCCTCAATAGTTAAGACATTTTCTATTACTTCTCCAATTTCTATCTCATTAATATCATTGGCAGTATAATTAAAATCATTTAGTTCCTTACTAGATAAGACATTCTCAATTTCTTCATTATCTTCTATCCCACTTATATTATTATCAATATCCTGACAGTTATTTTGTTCCTCATTTGTTAATATGTCATTTTCAATTTCTATTTTATAGTTCACATCTCCCTGTAATGACAGTTTTACTTCCAGTTCCATTTTCAACTTTTCCACTTCTATTGCCTTTCTTTCTAATTCTAATTTTAATCTTTCTAGATCTAATTTTTGTCGGTTTAAATCTTTTAATCTTTCTAGATCTAGTTTTTGTTGGTTTAAAACAAACTCTCGTAATTCATCACCCTGAATTCCAAACATGTGGGCCTGTTCTATTAATACCTCAATTGACCTAGGTTTAAACTCGTCCATGGTAATCACAATAAGAATATTACTGAATAAGCGTAAATTAACTTATAAAGGTTAAGTTAACAAGTAACGTTCAATTTACATAAGACAATAAATTATAAAAAAGATCAACAAAACAAAAATTCACCCTTTATCTCCCCTACTGAAAAGGCAATGTACACTCGACCCTGAATGCTCGATACAACAGACAAAAGAAAACTCAACTTATCTGTGTCTGATGCCAGGAAAGAAATGACAACTCTTTCCACACGACAGTGTTGCTTTAAGAATGTAGAACTTCTGGAGTGTCAGGTCGCTGTTCGGCCTCCTTGTAAACGCTTTATGACTCACAGCAGATTTAGAGAATGAAACAAATAGAAAACAAAATTATTCAAACATTGATATGATATTAATAGTAATAATAATGGGAGCATACAAAAAAAAATGATTATCTAGTCAGGTAGTACAATAATTTAATAATAATCCAACATCAATGTAGTAAAGGTAGATAAATCACGATTACTTGAGTAATTGCATTCATGTAGAATAATTCAATAGTAAGTGAAAACTAGTAGTAGTAGTGTCTCTTTAAATGGTGATGTCTCTTTAAATGGCGATATCTCAAAATCCAATAATCCAATAGTAAGTAAGTAGTAGTGTCTCTTTAAATGGTGATGTCCCTTTAAATGGCGATGTCTCCAAATGGTGATTCCTCTTTAAATGGCGATGTCTCTAATTCCAATAATCCAATACTAAGTAAGTAGTAGTAGTAGTAGTGTCTCATTAAATGGTGATGTCCTTTTAAATGGTGATGTCCCTTTAAATGGTGATGTCCCTTTAAATGGTGGGTGACGCAATGACCTCGGTATACAAGAAGTAGCTGCAAGTCCACATTAGTCAATGACCTTTCGTAGAGTTCTAGTAGACTGCTTGACTTCAACAATAACGTGTTGATGGCGAAAAAAAAATAAATAGTTCCTCCGTGTTCTCAAAAATGTAAACAATGTCAAGTTCTTCAGTGTGTGTCAAGAGACTCTCAAATACTGGCCGAACGAGGCCCAAAAATGTCGACGAGTAGTAGGTTACAAATAATACTGATTGCCTTGAATCCAACTTTAGTAGACAATGTCATGTACAATAGTTACTGTCCCAGACCGGACGAAGCTCAAAAAATTCGGTATCCTTTTCTTTGCTTGTGTTGCTTATTCTTTTTTTTTCTTATCGACTTCTTCAACGTGACGAATGACATAACAGGTATAACTGACCTGCCCGGACTAATACTGTATTAGTACACCGGTTAATACACTGGTGTTTAATAATACAGGTAACAGGTACAACGATACCTGCCCGGACGAAGCCTCCAGATGTCAGGGTCTTAATTATATATATATTACTGCTGCTTGCTGCTTGTCTCTCTTGGTTGGTGTGTTTCTTGACTTGGCTCGTTGGTGGGTATGAATCCTCAATAACACTTAACAATACTTGTTTAATTACTCAAATAAGAACAGTTACCACTAGATAGCCTACACATCAACTCCAACTCCAAATCTCCAAGAATATATCAATATTTTAATATCCAATATTGCTCAAGTAAATATTAATAAACAAAACACCAGTCCATAAACTTATGAATACATAAATACCAGTCCAGGAAGTAAACGTCCAACCTTCCTGGACCGGGAGCAAGACCTTACTGACTTAACACATTCTCTCGCACATTCAACGAAGACTTAATCACTCAGTTCACAACACGTGCAACACATTCATAACAAGGGGATATAACAATCATATCAAACTAACATTCATTCTCGCCATACCTTTCCTGACAAATGGCTATCCATTATGGCCTGAGTCTTCATTATGCCATTACTCTCCATTATGCCATGACTCTTCATTATGCCATGACTCTCCATTGTGCCATGACTCTTCATTATGTCATGACTCTTCATTATGCCATGACTCTCTATTATACAATGGCTATCCATTATGGCCTGAGTCTTCATTATGCCATTACTCTCCATTATGCCATGACTCTTCATTATGCCATGACTCTCCATTGTGCCATGACTCTTCATTATGTCATGACTCTTCATTATGCCATGACTCTTCATTTTGCCATGACTCTCCATTATGCCATGACTCTCCATTATGCCATGACTTTCTATTATACAATGGTTATCCATTATGGCCTGAGTCTTCATTATGCCCTGACTCTTCATCATGTCCTCTCCATTATGGCCTGACTCTCCATTATGGCCTGTTCTTCATTATGGCCTGACTCTCCATTATGACCTGACTATCCTATATGGCCTGACTCTCCATTATTTTTATTTATTATTATTATTATCTTCATAACAGCCCTGAAGGCAGAAGTTTTGAAAGGCTGTTTATCATCACGTCACAGGCCAGATGTACCCCGCGGGCAGTAGTTTAGGCATGAGTGAACATAGAGGACTATGTCATTAGTGTCATAGAGTCGTTTCGCTATATGTACTTGCTAGTAAAAGAACAGTGTATCGCCAGGAGACTTGGTGGATACATCTGAACTTAACTCTTTCTCTCCGTAATTATTTACCATATTCTGGTGAAATCAACGCTGGTATCGTCAGTTGGAGAGAAAGAGTTAAAGATTGTCATGTTTTAAAATACATTCATCGTTCATCATGGTAGGGTTGGTCCATCACAATTCAACTAGCCAACGTCTGATGGTTCGAAGCCGAGTTTCTTCTTAACTTATCTTATATAATACAGACGTTACTTCAAAAAAAGAAGATGATTACGTCCTACGCGTCATGCATTTAGTCATGCATATTAACCAATGACTTAAATTCTGCCAAGTCACTGGTTTTCCTGGCTAGCTCAGTCTGTATTATATAAGATAAGATAAGATAAGATAAGTACAAGGCAGGCATTTATAGACAAACAATTCCACTAGTATGTATTTTCCTTCTATTTGTGTCCAACACGCACTCGTGGTCGGTCTCCGGCCCACTAACTGGCCAGGTACACATCACGTGACGGTGCGTCACGGTTGACCACACATGCCGTATAATAACCGTGTCACAACATAATGAAAAGTAAAGTAAAGTCTTTTTACATGTTTCGGGTGTTCCTTCAGAGTTGAAGATAGTTTACTTCCTAGTCCAAACCTCCCGCAGGACGACGGGGGAGGGGAGCGGGCAGGGTTTGAACCCTCGACCATCGATAAATCTGAACGACAGTCCAGCGCGCAAACCGCACGACCAGGCAGCCATCCATAAAGTATGGAGATGAGATAAAATATACACGTCCTCTAGAGTATTTAAATGCGATTTTTTAATATTTTTTTTTAGAAAACCTCAGAATTTGTGCTATTCAATTTTAGCTTTGTCATCATCGAAATCCTTGGGCCTTAGGTCTCTTTTCTTTGCCTTTTTTTTGGGGCTTAATGTGCCTCTTTTTTTGGGCCCTCCAGCCTCTTTTGTGGGCTTTTTATTATTTTTTTTTATTTTTATTTAATTTTTATTTGTAAGTTCTCACATTTCACAAATATTAAATCATAAAGAATTAAAGAGAAAATTGGAAATATGATTAACCTATACTTAATTTCTTTACATAATAGTAATGAAAATATTATTTAATAGCAAAGACATACTACGTAACTATTGAGACCCTCAGAGACAGAAAAATGATACAAGGATTAGCATATCAACAACTAAAGGATAACCAACCAATATTAAAAGCAAATCACACCAACACGTACACACTGACACATGCATGACCGCACCCACACACCAAATAGGTACTGAAACCATCAGATGTGATGGATTATTCAGAGCCACAAATATGATATAAGATATAGCATATCAAAAACTAATAAACAGCTAACCGGGAATAAAAGTAAATACACAAATATACGTACACATTAATTAATGCATGCATAACCATACATACATACTCTTCATATATAAACACAAATAAACACACATTTCTTTTCATCTATCTTAAAAGAAATAACACAATATCAAATATCACCAACCCCGTTTCTGGAATACTGCGGGAGTATTGTACAACCAATTAAAAATCAAACTAAATAATTCTCTACCCTAAAATCAAATGCGATTTATGCTGAAATTCATTACTATTTGCAACAGTTTCTTCCCTTCAGACCCAAGACAAAGGACCTCCATCCTATATCATCAGGAAATCTCTGGGGTCTGTTAGGGTTACAAAAATGTACATATAATGAAAAAATATGTTTACTATAATAGTACAGAACTCATATAAGTATGTGTATGAAGAGTATTTCATTTTTGAATATAACTAATTTTTTTCACCTTTTTTTAAAAATTTCAACTAAAACATATTCATTTGACATCTGGACTGTAAGGTGGTGACAACCTAGTTGTGTTCAATGTAAATATAAAGATGGTGTGACAACATGAAGCTCGGAACAAGGTGTAACAGCATTTTCTTACAAAATGTTATTATAGGATCGGTGGGAAAAAATTACATAAATAAACTTTGGCATAATACTGGAATGATTGTCAATAAGTTAACAACATTGTTATTATTATTAATATTATTATAGCTTTTCTATAGTGCTACTTTCATGCTTATAGCATGCTCAGAACATTGGTCGTGGAGAGTAGTAAGCACTGCACTCAGTTCAAGCTACTGAACACTGAAGGGCGACAAGAGTGGAGATCTCCTTAAGTTTTTTTTTTGGGGGGTCTTTTTTCTGAGTTTTAATGTTGAGGATATCATTGGAGTCCATTTTTAATGAGACAACTGATGGATCAAACTCTTTCGGTGATTTATATATTCTTGTAATCTCCCTTGGGACGAAGCACTGATGTTGTCTGAGTTTCTTCTTTCATTTTTTGTCCAGTTTGTAGTGGTGCGAGTTCCTTCGACCCACAGAATATCTTGTCGGTGTTGTAAGACTCCTCTGACTTCCGGTCACGGTGTGCTATTGATGTTCTTCCTCTTCTAGCAGAGGAACGTAATTATTGTGAGTTCATTTGTTGGGGTGCGCTGGCGGTGGGACACTCGCCAAGATATAGAAATGGTCGTCTCGTACTTCTCCTGTCTCCAGGGGGCTTGCCCATGTTCTTAGAGTGTATAGCAGACAGATGGCACTCGGGTTAACCTGCGCCGTGCTCTCTGATCACGTGTTCTAAGAGGACGTAACAAGATGAAAGTAATAGTCCCGCGGAGGTGTTGACTTCCCTTTAAGAAACAGTTTTTGAATAGTGTTTCGTGAGAAGAGTTTGTAAAAAAACTTTCACACACTCATATGAAGTAATACATACATATATTAAACATAAATGAATATCAGCACCAGGGACCAAGTTTTTAAGAGAGAAAGTGAATTAAAATGCTACGAAAATAAGGGCATGCGCCGACCGAGGCCCGAACCTGTGACTCCGGATTCGACACCACCGCCTAGCGATAAAGCTACAAGCGAAACTAACCTCTAGACCAGCGGTTCTCAACCTTTTATGCTCGGCGACCCCTTTTTACAATCCCCCAGTCTGCCGCGCCCCCCCCCCCGCATACACACACAGCAATAGAAGAATAGACAAAAACAATCCATTTTTTCAATGGTCTTCGGCGACCCCTGGCTAATCGTCAATCGACCCCCCAAGGGGGTCTCGACCCACAGGTTGAGAACCCCTGCTCTAAAAAACATTCTTCTGATCCAGAGTCATTTCGCCCGTATGCAAATTACCACCCCAGTGGTCAAAGGTCACAAGCCCCAGCTAGTCCCTACCCCACCCTCGCAGCATCCGTTCATATAAAGTAAGTTTAACCAAATATAACTTAATAACAAAAGAAGTGTCAGATGTTTAATTTCAACATTTTAACTTGTTGCTAGATCGACAAGAGCTGGGATTTAGCAAATTTATGAAGTACATTGATTTATACAAAAATGGCTATTTCTATTTAACCAGTGAAATTATCTATTTTATGTTCAATTATTTTCCTAAATATGAAATCTAAGTTATAGGGATTTACAGATATATTGATAAGAACAAAAGTTTGATTCTACTGCGTTAAACTAGACTTCTGTATTCAGATACTATTTTCTTTTTTCAGACAAGACAAACAGGGTTAACGCATCCTCATCCAGACCATATAATACTGTTGAACAGTCAAGGTTATTGAGAAGTTGTATATAGTTCCTGATCAGTTACACTATTCATTGTAATATGTTCAGAAATTGTGCAAACCTGACGATCATTAGGTTGACTATTGTCTTTTAGTGTAGACACAGTCGAGGTCCTTGATGTTGGGATTCTTTCGAAAGGAACTGTCTTTTGTTTCTATGGAATGTTTTTTTTTTTTTTTAGGAAACCTCAGAATTTGCGCTATTCAATTTTAGCTTTATCATCATAGGAATCCTTGGGCCTTAGGCCTCTTTTCTTTGCCTCTTTTTTGGGCGTTTTGTGTGCCTCTTTTATGGGCCATCTTGCCTCTTTTGTGGGCTTTTTTTTTTTTTTTTAAAATAGGTTTTTATTTGTAAGTTCTCATAATTCACAAGTATTAAATCATAAACAACTGAAAAGTGACTAACCTAAAAATATAATAATAGTAATAGAAATAGTATTTAATATCAAAGACATACTACCTAACCATTGAAACCACTAGAGACAGAAAAATGATACAAGTATCCTCTACCCCAGAACAATCAACACAATATCAAATATCCCTGACCCCCAACACCCCATTTCTGGACTACTACCTGAGTATTGTACAAGTATATGAAAATCAAACTAGATAATTCTCTGGCCCAGCGGTTCTCAACCTTTTAAACTCGGCGACCACTTTTTACAATCCCCCACTCTAACGCGACCCCCCCCCCCACACACACATACAGCAATAGAAGAATAGACAATACCAATCCATATTTTCGATGGTCCTAGGCGACCCCTGGCAAATGGTCAATCGACCCCCAAGGGGATCGCGATCCACAGGTTGAGAACCCCTGCTCTAGCCTAAAATCCATTATTTTCCTAAATGTCAATTCTAAGTGAAAAGGATCCAACGCCTTATTATTATTATTTTTTATTTTTTTTTTATTTTTTTTTTTTTTATTTTTTTTTTTTTTATTTTTTTTTTTTTATTTTTTTTTTATTTATTTTTTTTTCAGGATACCTCAGCTTTTTAGCTTTTGACTTCAGTTGTCGAGCTGTTTACATCCTAGGAATCCTTGGGCCTTTGCCTCTTTTCTTTGCCTCTTTTTTGGGCATTGCCTCTTTTTGGGCTATTGGCCTCTTTTTGGGGCTTTTTTTTTTTTTTTTAATAAAAAAAAAGGTGCATATTTTATTAGTAAGCGTACAAATTAAGTAGTTACATTTTCATTTTAAAGTACAATGATTGCAAAACATAGCAATGCATATAGTTACATTTAGATATGGCGTTATTTTTTCCAATAGCATATAATGAATATTTTTGAAATTTAAGGTCTTAAAATATATGTGGTGAGAATGTCAACAATAGGTAATTAAATAGAAACAATCAAAGAGTGAAAGTAGAAACTTAAATGATATTAAAACATTTTAAACATCGTAGTCCCATACTGTGATGACATACTTCGTCGTTGGACTGACCTTAGGGTTTTCGGAACAGTGCTCGGGCTGCCTTTATAGTTCTTCATAGTTCGGAATGGCATAGTCTGGAATATCATAGTTTATAAGATAGGATAAGAGACTAATGGCTTTAACACCAATAATACAAGAGAAGGAAGATACTGTGACGACATGCTTCATTGTCGATAAACACGTAGGTATGGCTGGACTGACCTTAGTAGGGCATTTAGAACAATGTTCAGACTGCCTGCATCCAAATGAGACGGTGGCCCGAAGGCGAGTGGGACACTTCCATTTAAGGCCCGTAATTCGCTGAAAGATGTGCAGATTATTCTCTTTAACTCTTTCTCTCCGTAATTATTTACCACATTCTGGTGGAATCAACGCTGGTATCGTCGGTTAGGAGAGAAAGAGTTAAAACAAAAAAGTCAAACGGAGCATCTGGTCCTGGTCCTCCATCCCATGGAATAGCCTGCCCAGTATGCACTGAGTATGCAGCCGAACATTCCTGGCTGACATAGGTCTCAGCAGCCACACGAGGAGACACAAAACACCAGTGCAAAGCCCTCTGCCCCTCCTGGATGACATAAGTAATTCCTGGCTGACATGGGTCTCAGCAGCCACACGAAGAGACACAAAACACCAGTGCAAAGCCCTCAGCCCCTCCTGGATGACACAAGTGCTTGTCATCGTATTTAAAATTTTAGCTTTTATATAGCGCTACTTTCATGCTTGTAACATGCTCAGAGCGCTATGGTCCAATCTCATTTGTGGACCAGTTGGGGGGGGGGGGGGTATCTGGGAGAAGGTTAGCACAACTCTGCTCGAGTTGGGTGTCGAACCTCGAGCCCCCTTCATATGTAGCCAAGCCAAGCCAAGTTTAATCGTACTTGACCTCTCGACCACGCATCCCATATTGTGAGGAAGGAACAAATGTAGTAGCCTATATCCGTAGACAGATCATATGATACGCTTCAAACAGGGTCTCCAGATCAGAATGACAAACTTCTGAAAGTCATGATTAAGAATGCCATAGTTTGGAATATCATAGTCTGAATTATAAACTTAGAATGTCATAGTTCCGAATGTCTTAGTTTGGAATGTCATAATTTGGAACATCATAGTTTGGAATGTCATAGTTTGGAATGTCATAGTTTGGAATGTCATAGTTTGGAATGTCATAGTTTGGAATGACATAGTTTGGAAAGTCAAAGTTTGGAATGTCATAGTTTGGAAAGTCATAGTTTGGAAAGTCAAAGTTTGGAATGTCATAGTTTGGAATGTCATAGTTTGGAATGTCATAGTTTGGAAAGTCAAAGTTTGAAATATCATAGCTACGAATGTCATGGTTTGGAATGTCATAGTTTGGAATGTCATAGTTTGGAAAGTCAAAGTTTGGAATATCATAGCTACGAATGTCATGGTTTGGAATGTCATAGTTTGGAATGTCATGGTTTGGAATGTCTAGTTCGGAAAGTCAAAGTTTGTAATGCCATAGTTTGGAATGTTATAGTTTTATTTTAAACTTTACACATTTTATTTCAGTAAAATCAATAATCAGAAACATTTTAGCCTCTATAAGATAAGATAAGATAATTTTTATTGATCCAATCTAATGGAAATTCAGATTGACTACAATTGACAAGCTCAGCGAAACTACTGTACAAAAACAATATTGATTAAAAATTCGAACAACATTCACACACGAAAACACATACACATTCACAACCAGCGCTTTATGAATTTGACTTCTACGTACTTCTCGATGACGACAGCTGATCTTGTAACACTCTGACCGAAAGAGGGATAAAGGAATTTTTAAATCTTTCAGTTTTAGTCCTAATGGAAAGGAGACGACCACTTCGTTCAGATCTTATGTACCAGTGGTTTAATCGGTGCAGGTTGTCATCAATGTAAAAGAATTTTCTTTATATTTTGAAATACACAATTTAACAACATACTCTAAGGGGAAGCATTCAAGACTACAAGGAGAGAAACTTGATTGTCTCCCTTTGCAATTTAAAGTCTTCATTGGCCTATTGTCTTATGTGGTATCTGGACTAGAATTGTGAAGTTTCTATTGGTGAGTAAGATACGTGTTTTATCTAAAGGTCACCCATCAAGTTTTGGTGGCATTGACTCTCAAATCCTTGATAGATTTTGCTTTTAACTTGATTCCTTGATATATTGATTTAATGTATTCATTGGTGTCATTCAAGATGATTTTCTTTGATTAAAATTTAGCAAGCTGAAAGATCCCTCAATAAAAAGTTCATGTAATCCAGTAAAACTCCACTTTCAGACCTTGCGATCTATAGGGGCACTGGCGGATGCTATAAAGGTCATATGTTTTTGTGGCTCATGGGTAACGAGGATGTCATGCCGCCAGCACAACGACCAACGGCATTTACTTTCCCCATATATAGGATTTTCAGGGTCGGGTTGTGAGAAAGAAAATGAGCGAGAAAGACTGTCGGAGGTAGAGAAACGGAGAGAAGGAGAGGGGGAGAAATAGTAAGAGGCACAGAGGCAGGAGAGAAAAAGAGAATAAAAGAAAAGTATTAGAGAGATTATCCTAAAACACAAGCGATGATAATTCTTCATCTTGACATCTCCAGTAGATACTCCATGTTCCTGATGTTTACACTAACTTACTTTAACTCTGTTTACAAACACTATAAAAGAAATAAAACAGGTAGAACAATTTTGCATTAATTTAAGTCTTTAGGTTCCCAACAGTAGGACGGATTCCCATTAAATTTGTCTCTAAGGTTATTGATATAGGTCGGTGAGTCTTTGGTTGTATGAAGGGCCTCGCACACAGCACACCTAAAAGGCGTCATGTATCTCTCAAACCATCTGCAAATAGAAAACAAGAGGAGATAATAGAACACTGAAAACTTATAACACTGGCCATATTAATGGGCTTGTAAGAAATATACAATGACTAACTTGTAAGACGACTATGGCTCGTCTCGTAAAGGGCGATATGAAAGCCTGGGCATTGGCATTGGCTGTCGTCGGAATTTTGTGGCCAGGGCCGGATTTAGGTGAGGGAAGGCGGGGCTACTCCACAAAGAGAGGAACCCGTGTGATAGAGAAAAAAACATCCACATTTCGACGGGTCAGAAATTTTAACGTTTTTTTTTTTTTATAGTGTTTTCACATGTGTACCGAAAATACGACAAATCTGACGGTTGGAAACAATGTCGTGTTTAAGAAATGTCTGCTTTCAGTATACGCGTAATATATAAATGCAGCTCAGGATTTACGCAGTACGTCAAGCCAGACCTTCCATCCATCCATCCATCCCAGTGGCGCTACAGCCCATGGAGGGCTCTGGCCTGCTTTAACACATCCTTCCATTCAGATCTCTCCTGGGCCTTTCGTCTCCACGCCCTAACCCCAAGCTGCTTCAGATCTGCTTCCACGTCATCTATCCATCGCATTCGGGGTCTGCCTTTGGGTCGCTTGCCTTTTGGTTTTTGCCTGTATACGATGTTCGCCCCTCTGTTGTCTGACATTCTTTCAAGGTGACCTGCCCAACGTAGTCTGTTCTTTTTTATTTCGTTCACTATTGGTGGGTCTTCATATAATTGATATAACTCATGGTTAGTGCGTGTCCTCCACCCTGTTTCATCCTGTATGGCACCATAGATTTTCCTAAGGATTTTTCTTTCCCAAGTGTTAAGCCAGACCTTACCCTCCACCAAATCAAAAATATACATTTTTTAAAACTAAAATACGCATAGTAATATTTTTACTTAATTTTCAAGCACTTTGTTTTAAAATATGGCAGACTTTTAGATATACGTATTATTATTAAAAAGTGAATTAAAAAAAAAAAAGATTTTGAAAACGTGTACGGGGCTTCCTCTTACTTTTCTCCGGCCTTGGTTGTCGCCCATACTGCAGTCCTACCCTTAGTTGGGTCGAGAGGAACTGCTATACCCTTAGGCTGCTGTTAGTACACTGTTCTAAATTCCACGCTCCCCCCCCCCCCCCACACACACACCTGGCAGATAATTGCTACCCCACTGACCCCAAACAGTATCAGCAGTTGCCTTTTTTTTTTTTTTGGACAATTTAAATAGTTGGCCTCGTTCGTAGAACGAGGCTGGTTCATCTCATAGAGAAGGTATCATGTGACTGTGAAGAGTGGAGCCCTATTTTGGAGCAGGGCCGGTCCTACAGATTGCGGGGCCCTATGCGAAACGGATTGCGTGGGGCCCAGTCTGGGTATAGATAAAGATAATAAGTCAAAATTAAGATTTTATATTAGAAATTAAATTCGTCTTTGCATTATATTCATTTTTTTACTAAGTACAAAATCACTGTCAAATTAACTTTATGAGCCATCTACAGGCTACAGCAGATAGTAGTTTTCCAACAAAAAGCCGAATGACATTATTATTATTATTATAGCCTTTATATAGCGCTACTTTCATGGTTATACCATGCTCAGAGCGCTTTTGGTCCAATCTCATTTGTGGACCAGTTTGGGGGGGGGGGGGGTATCTGGGAGAAGGTTAGCACAACTCTGCTCGAGTTGGGTGTCGAACCTCGAGCCCCCTTCATAGGTAGCCAAGCCAAGCCAAGTTCAAGCGCACTTGGCCTCTCAACCAGGCTACCCACATTCGAATCTGCCTTTTAGATTTGTAATCGACTAGCAAAATATTGCTTTTGTTTATTTTTGAAAAGGTCGAGATAGATTTAAATCTGTATTTGTACGCCAGTCACAGTGACTATTAAAGTAAATTAAGTATTTGAACTTCTTCTTGTAGTTAAAATTCACCCCGAAATTGTAATTTTATGTTTTCTTCTTTTTTTTTAGATTTGCATGAGTTTTTCAGAAGATTTTAATAAATTCATGGGATTTTCATGACTTTTTCGTTTATTTCGCTTTTTCAGGAGAATTTCAGGAACTCTTTAATAATAAATTAAAATGGTTTAATTTAATAATTTACACATAGAACTCGCGCGGGGACTTTGGAAGTGCGGGGCCCACTGCGGCCGCATAGGTTGCAGTGGCCTAAGACCGGCCCTGTTTTGGAGAAACACTCACGTTTACATATATCGCAGGTTCAGGTGGCTTTCCCTTTAGTGGTAGAGGAGCTGGCCATTTTTCATATGGCACACATTTCTTCTAGAGCTGAGGCCCATGTTTTCTCGCTGCCCATAGCTTTCTTGGTCACTGTCTCTCTCCATCTGGTGCAGTATGGTCAGTCTCAATGTCCACTGTTTTGAGGTCTCGTTTGGTCACATCCACGTAACGGAGGTGGAGGCGACCAGTTTTTCTTGAGCCAGACGCGAGTTGACCGTAGAGACTGACCCCAAACAGTATCAACAGTTGCTGTTCTTTGGAACTTTCAAATAGTAGAAAACTAATTGCCATACTTTGATGAATAATTGACCTACTTGCCATACATTGAAGGATAACTGACCTGATTGACCTGCTCTTAAGGAACACAGATCTAAATGACCTACACCGATGAATGATTGACCTGATTAACCTACTCCAACTGAAAACTGACCTGCACTTCAGGAACACAGATCTAAATGACCTACATCGATGAATGATTGACCTGATTGACATACTCCAACTGAAAACTGACCTGCACTTCAGGAACACAGATATAAATGATCTACACCGATGAATGATTGACATGATTGACCTACACCAACTGAAAACTGAGCTTATAGTATTACACTGACCTAACTGATATATACTGAAGAATAACTTTTCTAACTGACCTAATCGGGTAGAAGTAAGAAGGATAACAGACCTGTTTTTGCGTTTCAACATTTTAACATATTCTTTTTGATTTGAGCCAAGCTGAAGGAGATATTTAGCCAGATCCTCTGGTGTCTGTAAATGAAAGATTCAAACATTGCATTTTATAAAGTGTTTATATAATAAGATTAATAAGATTTAATGTAGTGTTAGCATTATCTTATATTCTTATCTTATCTTATATAATACAGTAGTTACTTCAAAAAAGAAGATAATTACGTCCTACGCGTCATGCATTTAGTCATGCATTGTAACCAATGACTTAAATCTGCCAACCCATTCCATGCTCTAATAGCACTCGGGAAGAAGGAGCATTTGTACAAATTTGTCCTAGCATATGGAACTAGGATTGTACCTTTATCTTTGTGTCTTTCTGGGTATTTTATTAGATTTTGATTTTGTATTATGAAGATTATGGTTCAGTGTTTTATGTATTTTTTGCATTGTCACGTGACCTAGCTTGTAATTACTGGACATTGAAAGCAATTATTACATTGAATGAAACTACAATAACAGAATAAGCCTTGTCTTCGAATCCGAAGAATAATGAGGAATGCAGTATTTCCCGTGGCTAGGCAGCCCCAGCTGTGACCTACATGAAACTACAAGATGAGTAAACTAATTGACATAATTCTTCAATGTCCCCAAGAAAACCCAGACTTAAAGTAAAAAGCCAAGATCACCTTAAAATCAGAAGCGTCGACAAAGATTCCAGAAGGCAGGTACTTCTTGTAATCAAAGCCACCTCTTACCACTGGGATGACGTCAACTTCCTGGAAGAGCTTGAAGAACTTCTCTGAGATGTAGTCTTTGCAGAAGGAGTTTTCAAAAGCCAAATAAAACCTATAGAAACAAGACGACCACTATAATCTACAACAGTGTTTCTCAAAATGGGGTATGCGTATCCCCAGGGGTACGGGAAGACTTTGTAGGGGGTACGCGTTGCACCTCATTAACTAAGCAGATGTTTTTAAAATACCCATTTATTATGTATTAACAGAAGTAATTAGACCCCAGACAACTATATGGGAAAAAGCCACCATTTAGTTGGGGCCCCAGGCTAGAATGGTCAGTGGTGGGGCGCGGTGGCTGAGTTGTTAAGCGCTTGGCTTCTGAACCTGGGCCCTTGGTTCGAATATCATAAAGATTGTGATTTTGAATTTCGGGATTTTTAGGGTGCCCATGAGTCCACCCAAACTCGAATGGGGGATGCTTGATTTTAGTTGGGGAAAGTAAAGGAGGTTGGCCGTTGTGCTGGCCACTGTTATGACATGATTAGGATTTAGTTATTTGTTTCAGGAATAAGGGGGAAGTTTTACTTAGCGACAAGTGACGTGACAGATCTTTAAAAAAGAAGAACGCTCTAAGTGACGCTACAAAGAAGACGCTTCGTGTAGAGCAGTACAATAGATATACGGATTTACGGACATAGCTGACATCGGACGATTCCCTTCGTGATTATTAAACATATTTGTAGAACAACATCAGCGTCGACCACATATTTTGATTGTTTCGGCCTTTCGCCGGTGTTACTGAAGTAGTTCGAGTTCAGCATTACTTCCAGTCAGACGTAGATCTACACTAGATATATTTCCAAGAATCAACACCGCGCGGAAGCCTTAACATCACATGGCAGCGTTGGCCAAAGAAACGGTTGATCATAATTAACATCATACGTCATATAGATCGCAAAGTCTGATAGGGGAACTTTACTTTAGCTTAAATATGCAAGATAGACACTACAAATTTGAAAATGGATCTAATAGTAATTCAGCTATCAGAATAATATTTTTTTTTCTTTGTAAATGTTTGTTTGTTTGTAAAATGTTTTACATGTTTCGGATGTTCCTTCAGAGTTGAAGATAGTTCCTAGTCCAAACCTCCCTTCAGGACGACGGGGGATGGGAGCGGGATGGGTTTGACCCCGGGACCATCGATAAATCTGAACGACAGTCCAGCGCGCAAACCGCACGACCAGGCAGCCATCCAGTATTAAGTATTGTTTTAACCCTAGTGGCGTACTGAAAGGATGCGGACTACAGACACACACGATTCAGGCCAATGACACAGGTCAAGGGCTGTTGAACAAGGGACATTACTGCTAATGCACGCAATATGACCAATGTTATGGTCATGTGACCAAAAAAGCCTTTACAGACGAGAGACAGAGCGTGTTAGAAAGGAATCAGTCGAGTCCAGGACAGTAAGGACAGTAAGGACAGTGCTGTAACTTGTGAGTCCTCGAAAATGTAGCTGTACGAGCTAGACTTTTTTTTGCAGGGGTTCTCAACCTGTGGGTCGCGACCACTTGGGGGGGGGGGTCGATTGACGATTTGTCAGGGTCGCCTAAGACCATCGAAAATATGGATTGTATTTTGTCTATTCTTCAATTGCTTGGGGTAGGGGGGTCGCGGCTGAGAAGGGGATTGTAAAAATGGGTCGCCTAGCTTAAAAGGTTGAGAACCGCTGAGCTAGAGAGACTTGTAGTGATTGGTTTGGCAGTTCTGTTGTGTATCAAAGCATTTGAAGTTAGTGTAGCCGATTGTGTTTATTGGCTGTTGTTGATGTATTTGTTATTAAACCGCCACATTGATTATTGAAGCTCTTGTTGTTAAGTTGATGTTTTAGATGTGTTGTGTTGTTGGGCAGTGCCTGATAGAGAAGATCGTAACAGTATGAATGGACCTCATTCACCAATCGTAAAAAAAACAACATTTAGCCACGTGGTGCTCTATCTCTTCTATATAATTTACGATCTCATGTTTAATTCATGATGGTTGTCACGTGACAGTTTTCTCGTTGTTTTATCAATAAGATCACGTGACTAAATGTTGTTTGTTTACGATTGGTGAATGAGGTCCATTATATTATAAATAAACGGACCACGTGATCAGAACCCAGTAAAATTATTTACATACTTACACACCGTCGATGTGTTCGACATCTCATTTTGTTTTTTTTTTAATCATAAAGGGCCTTCTTGTTTAAAGGGAGATAAGTAATTAGAAAAGTAAACTATTTTTATACTCTTCATTCTCCCCCTTTAAACTTGCTAAACTATATAAAAGCGCGCGTGTCAAGGGAGGTAAGCTACTACTTAATAGGGGATGCATCAGAACATTTCACTAACTTGTATTGTTTTGACAACATAGGCAGGCATAAGGAATTGTCGCTGGTCCTGTAATGAATGACCCCACACTTCCGGTCACTACAGCCACCGTAAATGTCCACGGGAATCAGCTTCCTCATTCTTTTCACGTAGATCTCCCTCTTGCTCCATGTTATGCAGTGGCTAACAAACCAGGCTGTGTGATTTGTCTTCCCCTGGAAGATCTTATCTGTTATACAAAGAAATGTGGTTTGAACTACTGATTTTATTATTATAAATACAATCGTCATGCTATCTTATATTATAAGTGAAATGCGTAGGACGTAATTATCTTCTTTTTTTGAAGTAACGTCTGTAATATATAAGAAGAAGTTATAAGTTACAGACGTCTTTTCAAAAAAGATAATCAAGTCCTACGCATATCCGTTTGTTAATTTAGACATGGATGTTAACAGGGCCGGATTTAAGGGAGGGCAGGTGGGGATAAAGCCAGGGCCGGCCTTGTTGTTTGTTTTACATGTTTCGGATGTTCCTTCAGAGTAAAAGATAGTTTACTTCCTAGTCCAAACCTCCCGCAGGACGACGGGGGATGGGAGCAGGCAGGATTTGAACCCTCGATCATCGATAAATCCGAACGACAGTCCAGCGCGAAAACTGCACGACCAGGCAGCCATTAGGCCACTGTAACCTATGCGACCGCACTGGGCCCCGCACTTTCATAGGACCCACGCTAATTCTAGGTGTAAATTATTAAATTAAACCATTTCATAACTTATAACAGATTTCCCGCGGCCTTCTGGAAATCTCCAGAAATTGCAAAATATTCGAAAAAGTCCTGGAAATCTTCGGAAATTATTTAAATCTTCTGAAAAATAGACAAAATTGTCATTATGGGGTGTCATTCAATATAGAAAACGCCAATCCTACTCGCGATCAAGAAAAAAAGGCATTATGCAATACCCGTAATTGTGGAATCTGGTGAAAGAAGCTTCTCGCGCCTCAAACTAATGAAGAATTACTTGAGTTCAACAATTCTCGTAGATATATTGAAACATTTAGTAATTCTTGTTATTGAGCGTGATCTATGTAGGAAACAGAATTTTTATGAAATACTGTATGACTTCGCTACACGCAAGGTTCGTACGTAGAATGAATAAAAAAATGCAAAGACGAATTTATTTTCTTATGCAAATTCTTAATTTTCACTTATTTTCCGTATCCCTACCCAAAATGAGCCCTGCGCAATCCGTTTAGCAAAGCAATGGTCAAGTCCGGCCTTGGCTACAGCCCAGAGACCTTCACTAGACAGGGGTCCCCCAGCTAGAGAAGAAAATCCATATTTCGAAGGGTCATCACTGCCAGTTGTGTGTTGTGCTTGAATGTGTATGAACAAGCTAGTTGACCTTTTGTTGTACTTGGTTGAGTGGACAGCTTATAAGGTGTGCAAGGTAGGACTGAGTAGAAAGGGGTCAGTAAACAACAGAACGCTGAAGTGGCAGGGGCGTAGCTAAAAATTTGCCATCATATGGGGGGCCCATTGAATGTCAAAATCTCATTCCTTGAAGGGGCTCTTGAGAGTGTCTTTGTAGTGAGAATACTTTAATTTTAACACTAGCTAAATCCCATTTACCTAAGCTAATGAACGAAAAATATTTTATGGTTGGGGGGTCGCCGTCTACTTTAAAACTGTATTAGGGGGGTCGCGGAGCTAAAAAGGATGAGAACCGCTGTCCTAAACTAATACAATGACTAATACACGAACCATAATCTTTTTCCGGAAGCTTCCGCCTCCGCAGCTGGCCAAAGACTAGCGGGTAACTTGCGTCCAGTTGGTAGGTGAGAGTCAAGTTAAATTTAGATCCCACGTCATCTCGAGCCAGGCCATATGTTTTGACTGCTGGGTCGTAGGTGTACATTAACCACCTGGGGACAGAGGGGAGATACTTTAATGAAAGGACTACCTTGGGAGAACATAGAGTACAGTTCGTGATTAGCTACCTTCAATCGAATTAAACATTGCACTCAATACAGAAGAAATGAAGAAACTAATAGTGAATAGAATAAAGGAAAATAGATAAACTCTCAACCGAGTCACAAGAAAGATAACGCCTATTATAAGCTAACCCGATAAGATCAACATCTAATCTTTTGATTCAGAATCGGACACAACAGAATGAGACAACACATGTTCCGAAAGCTCAAAATTGGAACCAGTGAAATCTGCCCATGTGAAATGTCACCAGAGAATGCTGACCATGTCCTACGACAACACAGGATAGCATAGGACAACATAGGACAACATAGGTCAATATTTGATAACATAGGACAACATAGGTCAATATTGACAACATAGGACAACATTTGACAACACAATAAAACAGGAGAGCATAGGACAACATAGTTCAATATTTGACAACATAGGACAACATTTGACAACACAATAAAACAGGAGAGCATAGGACAACATAGTTCAATATTTGACAACATAGGACAACATTTGACAACACAATAAAACAGGAGAGCATAGGACAACATAGGTCAACATTTGACAACATAGGACAACATTTGACAACACAATAAAACAGGAGAGCATAGGACAACATAGGTCAACATTTGACAACATAGGACAACATTTGACAACAGTAAAACAGGAGAGCATAGGACAACATAGGTCAACATTTGACAACATAGGACAACATTTGACAACACAATAAAACAGGAGAGCATAGGACAACATAGGTCAACATTTGACAACATAGGACAACATTTGACAACACAATAAAACAGGAGAGCATAGGACAACATAGGTCAACATTTGACAACATAGGACAACATTTGACAACAGTAAAACAGGAGAGCATAGGACAACATAGGTCAATATTTGACAACACAGGACAACATTTGACTACACAGCAAAAACAGGAGAGCATAGAACATAGTATTGGACAATGTAGGAAAACCTAGGACCTAAATATAGACACTTTTCCTGACCTCTGGTTACTTGATCTGTTGTACTCCGGCATGCGATTACCTCTAATGTACGAGGCAGAGAAGATGACAGCGTCAGCGCGGGTTATGTTGTCAACAAACTGACAGTGGTCGTAAGCACACATTTGGAAACTAAAAATAAATATATTTAAACCATTTAGCATACAAAGGTTAAAGGTCATATAAGCATAATACAATTTTGACTGTTATTGATAATATCGTCTTTATATTATATCTATTTCATCTGTTAATTGCAGAGACATTTTAAGTTCGGCCGATGATTACTTCCCTTGGATACAGTTTTAAATATAGTACATGTAAAATGTATCCAAGGTTTTAATTATCCTGGTCAAGACTGTCCTATATGTATTTCAAGTGTAAGGATTTGGTATCAAAGATAGATCTAAGCGCTTATTTACGGCATTGCTAATACTATAGCAGCATTAGGCTCGCCTAAAGAGAAAAAAAAAAGGAAAGGGGGTGGGGGGATCCATACGAAAAGAAAAAAAATATGCATATTAAATATAAAAAAATATATATAATACTTTTATTAAATCAAAACCTATGTAAGGGAAAGAACCGCCCAGTTACTGTAATTTCCATGAATACTGCAAGGTTTATTTCTATATTTCTATGTAAACCAAATTAATTAATTGCCACTAATTAATTAATTAGTTGGTTAATTTTTTGACTGACTCGTGTGTTGCCATCGACAACGGATAATTCGTGCAAAGATAATGGGGATGGGCAGAAATATCCAGACAGACAGACGGACAGACAGACAGACGGAAGAGTGAATACATGTAAAAAGTGAAAGTAAATTTCTCCTTTCAGACTATGCGGTCTATTAGGCAGATGATGTAAAGGTCATCTGTTTCTGTGGCCCACGGTTAACGAGGGTGTCATGTGGCAAGCACAACGCCCAACCGCCTTTACTTTTCCCCAACGACTGTCAGGTACCCACTAGAGCTGGGAGGACTCAGAGGCGCCCTAAGAATCCCGAAATAAAAAAAATCCCAGTCTTCGCCCGGATTCGAACTCGGGACGCCCGGTTCGGAAGCTAAGCGCTTTACCACTCAGCCACCGCGCTTAATATAAGCTTTGAAAAAAAAAAGGGAAATGATACTAAATAAAACTTAAGTACTCTGGTGTGTGTGTGTGTTGTGTGTGTGTGTAAAAGAAAGAGACTCTCTATAGCAGCGGTTCTCAACCTTTTATGCTCGGCGACCCTTTTTACAATCCCCCACTTAGCCGCGACCCCCCCCCCCCCCCCCCGCGCACACACAAACACAGCAATAGAAGAATAGACAATAACAATCCATTTTTTCAATGGTCTTTGGCGACCCCTGGCAAATCGTCAATCGACCCCCAAGGGGGTCGCGATCCACAGGCTGAGAACCCCTGCTGTATAGTCACTACTATATGACTTTTTATTGACTGGACTATGTTGACTAGTGTAATGACTCACCCTTGTCTAGAAACTCCTTCAACCGCGGCAAATACACTGAGGACAGTTGTTTGTGATTTTGACTTTTTGATTCTAAGGAAGTAAATTATTAAATTGGTGATATATTGAAATACTTATGCATATTTTCTTTACCACATTTAAGATCAATGAATCTTTTACAAACTGTCTTGTTACATCAAATAAGTACGGTGGCGGCGGAACCGAACTATTCAGAATTAAAATAAGATAAATCTAAATTAAATAAATTGAAATGTTGACTTCTTGAAGATAAATTAACTTTTTTTTTTAACTTGCAATGTTGAATCCTTCAAAATAAATGTTTTTTTTTTTCTAGAATGTTGACTCCTAGAAGATAAATCTGAGTGTTTTAAACCTTAATGTTCCAGAACAAAATTCTAAGTTTTTAAACTGTAATACTGACTCCTAGAAGATAAATCTGTTTTTAAAATGCAAGGTTGATTGACTTGACTCCTAAGAGATAAATCTAAGTATTTAAAAACTGAAATGTTGACTCCTAAAATACTGAACAAATGTCTGTTTACCTTTCGTTCTCCACATCCTCATTGTAAATGTAAGGAGATTGTGAGAGTCTCAGTTTTTCAACTTTATATGGATCATTGTAGTTCTGAACAGCCGAGATTTCATAGTCCTCATCACTCTGAGCAGTGGAACTTTGATTAACATTCGGTGTCGAACTTTGTGCATAATTGTTGATCAAAATTAAACTATTGTTATTTTTAATCCTTACATTTTCCTTTTTATTCCCTGAAATAAGATCTCCAGAATTTTTGTATCTTTCTGTTTCATGTCCTGTGTCTTGGCCTTCTGTTTCATGTCCTGTGTCTTGGCCTTCTGTTTCATGTCCTGTGTCTTGGCCTTCTGTTTCATCTTCTGTATCTTGGCCTTCTGTTTCATCTTCTGTGTCTTGGCCTTCTGTTTCATCATCTGTGTCTTGGCCTTCTGTTTCATCATCTGTGTCTTGGTCTTCTGTTTCATCTCCTGTGTCTTGGCCTTCTATTTCATCTTCTGTGTCTTGGCCTTCTATTTCATCTTCTGTGTCTTGGTCTTCTGTTTCATCTTCTGTGTCTTGGTCTTCTGTTTCATCTCCTATGTCTTGGCCTTCTGTTTCATCCCCTGTGTCTTGGTCTTCTGTTTCATCACCTGTGTCTTGGCCTTCTGTTTCATCATCTGTATCTTGGCCTTCTGTTTCATCATCTGTGTCTTGGCCTTCTGTTTCATCACCTGTGTTTTGTCTTCCAGTTTCATCCCCTCTGTCATGATTCAGTTCCTTTGAAGCATCTATTGATGTGGTCACGTGATTCAAACGCCTTTTGTAGGCCTGAGTTGTTTGGTAAATCTCCTGAATGATCAAACAAAATATACACAACACTCCCAGGTACAAGAAGAGTTGTTTCCCTGGAACAGACATTGCAACAGCTCTATTTATAGCCATATACGTCTGCTATGCTCCCGAATAGTGTGCAGTTCTGTATGCTCTACACATTTGTAGTCTTTAGCATTATGGTTGCAAAGGTTTTAGTGTATTTTACAGTTGCAAAAAAAATAGTTTATGTCAATAATAAATAACCAAAACTAATCAATAGGTTAACATGCGAATTTTAAATATAGGCACTTGAACACAAAACACATTTTCTGTATGATAAATATACACAGAAAACATAAAATTGAAACAGACTTCACAAACGATAAGCTAAACTTTTATGACATACAAATCAATAAAGACCAACACAATTGATGTTTTGGGTTTTTTTTTTATTCATGAACTACAAAACTGAAGAGCACTAAATCAATCTATTGAGTGATTGGTTTCTCATTAAATTCATTTTGTGCGGGCCAATCATCCCAATGTGTGTAAGCACATTGGCTGAGTTAATTCGAGTGACTAAAATAAAACAATTATAGGATATGCATCCTCTGTTTGGGACCCTTCAGGATAGAAGACTTTAAAGTAAAGTAGCAATTATACATAAAACTCTGAACCATAATCTTCAAATACAAAAACAAAACTGAATAAAATACTCAGAAAGACACAAAGATAAATGCGCATTCCTCGTTCCATATGCTAGGACAAATTTGTACAAATGCTCCTTCTTTCCTATGGCTATTAGAGCATGGAATGGGTTGCCTGAATCAGCCAGGAAAATCAATGACTTGGCAGAATTTAAGTCATTGATTGACTAGATTGAGATAGTAACACCCAAAGGGCATAGTCATTTTTTTTTGGAAGTGACGTTTGTATTTTATAACTAAAGTCTCAACCGAATCAAATAAAGTAGTACGCATAGTACATTTAATAGTTATGCAATAAATTTTTGTTAAAAATTAATTTTTATATAGCGCACCTATTTATGATGAAGCATAGCCCAGAGCGCTATGAGGTTCAATCTCTTTTGGACCTGTTGGAGAGGGAGGATCTGGAAGACGTGTTCCTTTCTGCCTTTAGGCGCTCAGCAATAACAACTTTGCTCAGGTCGGGATTGGAACTCGAGCCCCTGTGATAGGAAGCCAAGCTGTTTATACCACTTTTGGAATTTTTTTTTTTTCTAAAAATTGAGTTGTAAATATTTTTTTTTCTTCTACAAGACCGATCACTGGTAGGTGCGCTTATTATAAACAGAAGACGTTTAAAATTGACAAAACGTCAGATAAATAATGATTAAATGTCAAGAGAAGATAACTCAAGTTATGCAGTTATGAACAAGAAAGTGTTATTACTTCCCTTTATGATCGCCATACCGAAACTGAATGTGTAAAACAGATGAGTCTAATCAAACATTGACGAGACCTGGAGTCTGTTGTCTTATGTGTTCTTGGATGTGCAAAGGGGGAGGGGGGTAGTGAACATGTGATATACTAACACACGTTTGGATTGGATGAAGAATTAATGTCTGTAATTTTTTTAAAGTCCAGTTAAATAAATATTTCTATATTCCCCCCCCCCCCCCCCCAACCACCACCAACCCCCACATGACCAGGCAGCCATCCATAAAACTTCCTTTGGAAAACTTTACTGATTATGATTATATTATATTGCAAGCTATTCTTTTCAGTACATAATGTCCCAATAGATCAGTGATGCCCAACCATTTTCGGCCGGCGGGCCAGTTTAATTTTCGACACTCGTGTCGCGGGCCACATCATCGAATAGATAAAAAAAAAAGAAATAGAGAATAAACCATTTTAAATAGTTTTATTAGAAACACGTAGCACTATTTGGCCTACGTATCTTATCTTATCTTATCTTATCTTATATAATACAGACGTTACTTAAAAAAAGAAGATGATTACGTCCTACGCGTACACACGTATGGCTATTATGTAAGATCGGTTTCATTTGTTTTATTGGTGAAACGTTTGTCTACTCAATGAAGTGCTTGTAAACATGTTTAGGCGGGCCGGATAAAGCCACATCGCGGGCCGGATCTGGCCCGAGGGCCGTAGTTTGGGCATCACTGCAATAGATTTATTAATCATCACAGATGCATAGAAAAAAAAAAGTTTACCATGTTACAGTGACGTAATTATGAAATGGCTATGACGCAACATCCGGGAAGAATAGATCTAGATCTAGTGTAATACCCATACACCTCAGTATTGACAAATGTTGATCGTAGGATGTGACCTTTCACCTCCCTAACCACGTGATCTGTTTTCGCCATCTTGAATCCGTCTGGCCCCACTAATCATATTCATAGAGATAGGGCCTGGATTTGCAAATGAGTGACTTTTGTTCCTGGAAGGTTAATAAGAAATTGATCTGCTGTTTTTTTTTCTCTCAAGACACAATCAACTTCAAGCTAACGTTAGAAAAAAATGGGTGGGAGGGGGGAGGGAGAGGGTGAAATGGTTTGGCACGAGTGGAGGGGGGGGGGATGAGAGGTAAAGGCGTGGGTGCGAAAACGGAAGTGCGTGTGTGTGCGTGTGTGTGTTTCAAACGTTTTCTACAGGCGATGACAGCGGGCAGAGTTTGAATCCGGGACGTTTGGAACTAGTGACGTAGCTAGGAATTTGCCATCATTTATGGGCCCCGGGGGAGGGCTTGACCTCTTTGGGAGCCCCTGCATTTTGCGTAATATTTAATGTAAAAAAAACACTCATTTTGGGGGCCCCCCTCAAGTGGGGGACCGGGTGGTTTTCAAATTCTCCCCCTCCCTAGCTACGCATCTGTTCGGTACGACAGTCCAAAGTCCATACCACAGTTCCGGTGTACGCCATTGAAACTTTAACATGTCACAAAATATGTCGTAATTATTAACATGTTTTGTAAAGCTAGGGCCTACATATGATCAGTGCAGGCCTTTTGTGAATGGAGGCCCTAATTCAAGTGAATTTGGTGACCCCCGAATGAAATTTAAAAAAAAATAAATAAAAAGAAACAGCGAACAAGTAAAGTTACGCGATTTATTAAAAACCTGCTTGTCTTTACGTAAATCGACCAATAACAGAAAATCATGTATCGCAGCGGTTCTCAACCTTTTAAGCCCGGCGACCCCTTTTTACAACCCCCCACTCTGCCGGGACTCGCACCCCACACACAACAATAGAGGAGTAGCAAAACAATCCATAGTTTCGATGGTCTAATGCGACCCCTGGCAAATGGTCAATAGACCCCCAAGGGGGTCGCGATCCACAGGTTGAGAACCCCTGATGTATCGCAATTTCTGTAGTAGAGACAGAGTTAGACTAGTCAACTAGTCAGAGAGTCATAGAGCAACTATTCCTGTTGGGTGTTTTATATTTTAGTAAATTTTTTTTATTGCACTTGCATCATAGTTAACAACAGTACACCTAAACATTAGCAGACGATAGTCTTACTAGAGAGAGACTTACTGAAAGACAGACATACAAACAGACAGAAAGACAAATAGAGAGACAGACACTAGACAGACAGAGGGACAGTAAAACAGAGGCTGACTCCAATATATTACCTCCCCATTTTCCACTGCGTTTTCTCTTCTTTTTCTCTCCCCTTGTATTTTATTGCATTAGTCGTGCGGTTTGCGCGCTGGACTGTCGTTCGGATTTATCGACGGTCGAGGGTTCAAACCCTGCCCGCTCCCATCCCCCGTCGTCCTGCGGTAGGTTTGGACTAGGAAGTAAACTATCTTCAACTCTGAAGGAACATCCGAAACATGTCAAACATTTTACAAACAAACAAACAAACAAACAAACAGACAGAAAGACAAATAGAGAGACAGACACTAGACAGACAGAGGGACAGTAAAACAGAGACAGACTCCATTATATTACCTCCCCATTTTCCACTGCGTTTTCTCTTCTTTTTCTATGCTATTGTATTTTATAGCATAAATAATGTAAACCAAAGTTAATAAATCGAAAGCTATACAAGGAGGAGACAACCTTGTTTAATTTTTATCTTTAGAATCCCCAATTTTCGTTCACATTTGTTTAAAAAAATATTCTAGACGTGATCAATTTGAAAAGAATATTTTAATAAGTAAATACGAATCTATGATAAACGAGATGAAAAAAATCAGAGCAAATAACTCAAGACGGTTGCATGTCAAACACAAGAAGCTTCTGGAAGCAACTGACAGAAGGCGTTAAAACACATTAGGCCAATTTCCGTCAGAGTTCTTCTCACCTGACAACCGCTAAATATAGACCTGATACGTCACAGGCGAGAAACCTGCTTTAATATTAGGATCTGTAACTCTTGTTTGAATTCTGCTAGAATAATATCAAAATACGGGCGATGTGTGTCTGAGTGTGTTAGCCCATATACCATGTGAACCCTATGCCTTGTGTATTCTCTTTGTTTTGTGTACTCTATGTGTATTGTGTACTTTACGTGTCTCGTGTAATTTCCCTATGTATCTTTTGTATTCTATATGTCTTGATGAAGCTATCAAAAAATCAAACAAAGCATTAGGGTTTATTAAAAGAAATTTCTATAAAGCAAAGAAGAACATACAACTAAAATGTTATTTAACCTTGGTTAGGCCAATAATAGACTATGCATCCTCCGTTTGGGACCCCTCAACTCAAGAAAACATTAAGAAACTGGAACAGACACAAAATAGAGTAGTGAGATTCATAACAAACGAATATTCACATTTGACTAGAGTAACACCTTTAGTAAAATCACTAAATTTAGAAAGCCTTCGGGACAGAAGACTCAAAAGTAAAGTAGCAATTATACATAAGACACTGAACCATAATCTTTAAATACAAAAATACAATTTAATAAAATGTGTACAAATACTCCTTCCTCCCTAATGCTATTAGAGCATGGAATGGATTGCATGAGCTAACCAGAAAAACCAGTGACTTGGCAGAATTTAAGTCATTGGTTAATATGCATGACTGAATGCATGACTCGTAGGACGTACTCATCTTCTTTTTTTGAAGTAACGTCTGTATTAAATAAGATAAGATAAGATATTCTGCGTATCTTGTGTATTCTAAATGCTTGTGTATTCTATGTATCTGGTGTATGCTATGTGTCCTGTTTAATATATGTGTCTTGTGTATTCTATGTGTCTTGCGTCTTGTTTTCACTATGTAAATGTTTACCAAATAATAGATGTAAAAAAAATTCCAGAAAATAAAAAAAAAAAGAATTGAAGATCATTCAAGACTAGAAAAAGATTAGAGATTGCCAATTCGGGAATTCTGGAAATATTATTAAGTATGTTGAGAAAAAAATTCTTTATCCATATGCTAGGACAAATTTGTACACGCGCTCATCCCATTGCAATCAGAGCATGAAGCGAGTAGCCTGAATCAGCCAGGAAAACCAATGACAGTGTTTAAGTTTTTAATTAGCATTCACGTCTAGATTAATACGCCTATATGGATAGACTTAAAAATGTTTGTAAAATGTTTTACATGTTTCGGATGTTCCTTCAGCGTTGAAGATAATTACTTCCTAGTCCAAACCTCCCGCAGGACGACGGGGGATGGGAGCGGGCAGGGTTTGAACCCTGGACCATAGATAAATCTGAACGACAGTCCAGCGCGCAAACCGCACGACCAGGCAGCCATCCAATAGGACGTAAGACGTAATTATCTTCTAGTCTGATGGAACGTCTGAGTGGGATAAGAAGGGACAGTGTGATATGAATGATATTAGATAATATTAGATGGAGGTTATTCCAACGGCAAGCATCTCATATCGACTCTGACAACCAGCTCAACTCCTGGTCTTCAGGTGTGGCTGAGATATATTAAATATAGGCCTCTAGGTGTTGGGGTCTAGAAATAAATTGTAGATGCATTAGTTTAATGCAGCGGTTCTCAACCTTTGAGCTCGGCGACCCCCTTTTTACAATCCCCCACTCTGTCGCGACCCCCCCCCCTTACACAAATACAGAATTGTAGGGTAGACAATACCAATCCATATTTTCGATGGTCTTAGGCGACCCCTGGCAAATGGTCAATCAACCCCCCAAATGGGTCGCGACCCACAGGTTAAGAACCCCTGGTTTAATGTGTCAGACAGAATTTTAAAAAATAATAATATTTAAAAAAAACTCATACATTGTAATAAAAATTGTCATTAAAACCATACAGCAGAACTAGAGTCAATGACTGTTCTCCATATAGGAGAAGGGACAGTCTGCGGGAAAAAAATGGCGCCTAGACCAGTAAGCTTTGGGCAGGAGGGGCCTTAAGTTAAGTTAGAAAAAAACAATACGTAACTATACAATCTTCTATATACATAACAACTTCCCTAGCAGAGTTGTTAGAATGTTTGCATTAAGGAGGCGTGAGCCATGAGTTCCAATTCAGGTCGTTCCATTCCTTTTTTGTTTTTGTTTTTTGTTTTTGTAAATGCTTTGAAAAAACTATTACGATAAAATTCCCCCAGATATCACTTTCTTTCTCTCCCCCCCCCCACTTCTCCCCCCTTTCCAACTGGTCCAGACAAGTGCTAGGATCATAGCGTGTCAAGAACGCTAACAGCATGAAAAAAAGCGCTAAACCAAAACAATGGGTAAAAATATTTCTAATCGCATAGATTTATTTTTGTTAGTCTAGAACTCTAGATCTATTACAAATGTGATTACATGCATGATCCGAACTAATTGATAACAATTACACTTGTATAAGCTTTGAGATTTAAAATATAGTATTTTTATGTTGTTGTTTTTTAGGGCTGCCATTTTCACATTAAGTAGTATGGCAGGGTGGCTAAAAACGTAAATGTCGTGGGTTTAATCCCCTTCCTGGCCATTTGTTTCTCTTTATTTTTCAATTAAAATGTAACTGTCTATTAATTAATTAATTATCTGAACATAAAGTAGGAATTTATTATTTGTTTCATATCAGTTGTTTCTCTCTCTCTCTCTCTCCGATTTTTCTAAATTCTCACTTTCAAACCCAGTGCGAACTGATGAAATCTGGCATAGCGATTGGCATTAATGTCATGTCCATTCAGTTGTTACAATGTCAGATCCATCTGGCCACTTGACATGACGGACAACCAGCAGAAGAGATCTCGTGTATCGGTCAAGTGTCCAAATCAGATTTGTAGCTGTCAATACCTTGAGACACTGCAGCCAGTTGTTGCCTTTGGAACGCTAATTTTAAATAATTTCGTTTCCTTTTAGCGACGAAGTTTCAATACACTATCTTATCTTATTTCATTTTATAAATTACAGACGTTCCTTTAAAATAGAAGATAATGACGTCATACGTGTTTCCATTTGTGTGATCTTGTCTTGTATATTAGTTGGAGAATTAAACTCTGCTAAGAGTTATTGGCTTTCCCGGCTGTCTCAAGTAACCCACTCATGCTAATATGGCATTAGGGAAGAGGGAGCACTTCTAGGAGTTTGTCCTAGTATATGGTATGAAAAATAGTGCCACATTTTTCAGTATCTTTTTGTATTCCTGAGTATTAATAAGGCTGCTTTTTTTTTGTATTTCTAAATTATGGTTTAGTGTTTTATGAATAATTGCTACTTTACTATAATGCTGTCCCGAAATGTCACTAAATTTAGTGATTTTAATGATGAAATTTAGGCCTAATGCTTTTTGTCACAATAATAATAATATAAAAAAAAACTGAGCTGGAAAAACAACGAAAATATGGGAACCTTGGCTTGGAGATTAAGCGTTTATGGAAGTTATCTAAAATAACAATATACCCCATTGTTATATCAACCGAGGGAATAATAACAACTGACCTCACAGATACCTTCAAGGCCCTTGGCATTCCTAGGAACATTCTCGTTGCCTGTCAGAGGGCGGTACTTCTGCAAACCTGCCACATCACCAGAAAATTCCTCAGTGGAAACTGTTAAAGGGACTACGATGAATTTTGTTTCTCTTTAGCGAAACTCGACCCTGGCAGCGCCAGAGAATGACCACTCGTTCCTTTCTAACATAATAATAATAATCTTTATTGTCCGTGTGGAGATGTGTCTTACAATTTGTGCATTACACCAAACAAAAAACATTATTAACTATAAGAAACTAAAATGTACATTCACACCAGACTCACTCATAATTTACATGTGACAAGTTTATATCTTTGCTATGTCTTTACAATCGGTGTCTTGTATCTTACTATCACAAACTCTTGACCCAAGGGGTTAATTTTTATTTCTAGAATCTTTTTTATAGATTTTTAGGGAAACTTTATTTTTCATTTGACTCACTATTTCTGACTACTTTGAAAAAATATCTTTTTATGTCCCATATTTATTTATTGACTTTAGCAGAACTTGAGTGGTAAAGGGGGACAAGCCGCTGGGCTTAATGAGAGGTCTTGAGCCTGAATCCAGAATAGATTTAACTCGAGCTAAAGTATTGCTTTTCTTGTTCGAGTGAAATAAGCATCCTGAGATGAGCTTCAATTAGTAGCAAGGCTGGATGGGCTAATCCTCCCGTAAAGTCGTGGAGAGTAACTCTGCCGTTCGGCGTAATGCCTCATAGCTCCCATACAGGTCCAGTGACTGTGCAGATACATACCTCCGCAGCTCTCTTCTCCGAGATACCCCCTCCACACACTTGCCCTTAAGTAAGATTTGACCAGAGCACACTGGACCGTGGCCATTCGTTATAGACTTGTTTTTTTTTAAAAGGTTATCGACATTAATGGACCTCATTCACCAATCGTAAATAAACACATTAAGCCACGACGTAGTATTGATAAAACAATGAAAAATACGTATCACGTGACAGCCTTTATGGATTACATAATGTGTATAGAAGATATAAAGAATCACGTGGCTAAATGGTGTCTGTTTACGATTGGTGAATGAGGTCCATTCGAACTTTAGGGAACAAGTCTTCTTGATGGAGAGCTGAAACTACGGTCCCTGAGCTAGATGGGTGCTTATGAAAATAAATAAAATGTTTTATTGTTAACTATTGTTAGTTATTTTGACGACGACCTAATTTTCTACACAAGGCTTATCTCCCATTTGTTAGCATTCTCTCTATATACAACAACATGGATTAATTACGAGTAATTGATGAGATAATTGGATAATTTTTTTTGATTGATTCATGTTTTGTGAAGGATAATGAATAACTGCGCAAAGTTTCAACTTGATCCGAGAAATGGAAGAGCTAGAAATAACGCATGTGTTCCAGACAGCAATAATGAGTTCATATAAGCCTCGTCACATAATTGACGTTCATGGCATTTAATTACATTCTTGGATATTTATAGAACTAACTAATTTCATAATCCCCTGATAAATGGATGATCCGACGATATCACGGCCTTGACGACCTTGCTGTCTTGATAAGAGCAGGCGTTTTAAGTCCTACTCACTGTGCTCCTGTTCTTATCATTGACCTTGTCATCTTTAATCAGTGGCGTAGCTAGGGTGGGGGGAGGGAGGGGGAGAATTTGAAAATCCCCCCCCCCCGGGCCCTTTACTTGAGGGGGTCCCCTAAATGAGTGTTTTTTTACATTAAAATATTAAATATTACGCAAAATGCAGGGGCCCCCAAAGAGGTCAAGCCCTCCAGGGCCCCCCAACGATGGCCAATTCCTAGTTACGCCACTGAGACTTTAATTCTTTTAAATTTCTCTTTAAATTCTCTTTAATTTCTCTTTAATTTCTCCTTCTTATCTTGTATATTTCTAAATTCTTCTGGCAAAGTTAGTCATTTAGTCCCTCCCCCTCAAAGCAAGGTGCTCCAGTTATCTTCCGCTTAAACTCTGACCCTACATTCATCGTCCTTAACCCTGAGATTTCTTTCACAACACCCCCCGCCCCCTGCCACCCCCTACGCCATTTCATCACTTTCCATGGTGCCCTGTCCCCTAATGTTTTCAAAGAAGTTGAACTGGAATTGAAGTTCGAATGGTCCTCACACGTTGGGTCCAAAGATCTAATCAACCGTCATGCGTTCCTCTTTTCATGTCGTCTTCCGCCCCCCCCCCCCCCTTCCCCCGCAGCTTCTGGCAGACACGCAGATTGCATTAGACTGTACAATGGAGACAGGATATTGACGACTGGCGCAGAGCCGGGGCGCTGGTACAGAGCGGGGCGCCCTAATCGATGAAACACACTAATCGTTCGGCGGCGCTGGCTCCTGAATGAAAACAGTTCGAAAAACAAAACATATAGAGGAGAGGGGGCTGACTGGATAGGTAGGGAGAAGAAGGGGGCACTGCATGTTTTTTTGTAAATTAATATCTATTGTGTAGAAGTTTTAAAGAACGGGAGACGCCCCTGCACAATTACAAGGAAAGTAGAAAGAGATTAAATAAAATAGTCATCTAAAGATAAGCTTACACAAAGATTTTACTGACCAAAAAAAAAAAACGGCCGGTAAAATATAGACTTTTGGACGGCTGGCTGGTCGTGCGGTATGCGCGCTGGACTATCGTTCAGTCTTCTCGATGGTCCCGGGTTCATACCCTGCCCGCTGCCATCCCCAGTCGACCTGCGGCAGGTTTGGACAAGGAAGTAGATTATCTTCCACTCCGAAGGAACATCCGAAACATGTAAAACATTTACAAACAAAATATAGATTTTTGCTACAATGCAGAGTTTTGGTGAAATGTAAACTTTTGATAAAATTTACACTTTTGGTAAAATGTAGACTTTTTGTGTAAATGCAGACTTTTGGTAAAAAGCAGTCTATCGATAAAATGTATACCTTTCGAAAAATTTAGAATTTTAATAAAATACAGACTTTTGGTAAATGTAGACTTTTGTGAAATAAAAACTTTTGGTAAAAATACGTTTGATAAATTGAAGACTATTTGATAAAATACAGACTTTGGTAAAAAAAAAATGTAGAAATTTTTTTTAAAGCAGACTTTTGATAAAATGCAGATTTTTGTCAAATTCGGTAAAATGCAGATTTTTTGGCAAAAATGAGACTTTTGATAAAGTGCAGACTTCTGGTAAAATACAGGCATTAGTATAAAACACTTGACATGTATTGCTGGTAGACAATGTGAACACTTTATTTCCATCAGTCCCAAATTCTGGGATCAAGTTAAAACTTTGCAAAAGTATTCAATGACGAGGACACTACAGGAATCAATCACAAAGTAAACCAATTTGGGGGGAGGGGGCGGAGAAAGGGAGGGGAAGAAGGGGGCAGGCATTGTCATTCACTGTTGTCTGAGAGTTAACTCTTTATCTCCGTAATTATTTTTCCACGTTCTGACAGAATTGTTCATTATTTCACATCTGTACAGTCAACCCTGTTATCATTAAACTTCAAAAACATTTTTTGTTTGTAATCAGAAAGCGTTACTTTTGGGTATAGAACTTTAGGAGAATGCGTGCTCTTTTTATATAACACAAATTAAAGTTTATAAAACCAAAAATTAATTAAATTTAATGGGGTCAAATCAACGTTAGAATCGTTAGTTAAGAGAGAGAGAGATAAAGTGACCCTTCGATCTATGGAGCAGACGATGTAAAACTCATCATTTTCTGTGACCCACGGTTTACGAGGGCGTCATGTGACCAGCACAACTTTTCCCCAACTAATTATTATTATTATTATAGCTTTTATATAGCGCTACTTTCCTGCTTATAGCATGCTCAGAGCGCTTTTTATCCAATCTCATTTGTGGACCAGTTGGGGGGGGGGGGGTAATTGCCTTTAGGTGCTCAGTAAACACAACTCTGCCCGAGTCGGGTGTCGAACCTCGAGCCCCCCTACTAGGTAGCCAAGCCAAGCCAAGTTCAAGCGAACTTGGCCTCTCGATCACACTTCCCACTGTCAGGTACCTATTAGAGTTGGATGGACTTAGGGGCGAAGTAACAATTCTTAAGTTCAAAAACCGATTCTTTACCAAGATTCGTACCTGAGAGCCCTCGGTCTGGAAAACCAAGTTCTGTACCCCTAAACCAATACGCCCTCTTGTTTGAAAGTATTTAGAATGAAAAAAAAAATTGCTTCCGTTCGCAACAAAATTTCTGTATTAACTCTTTCTCTCCTAACTGACGATACCAGCGTTGATTCCACCAGAATGTGGTAAATAATTACGTAGAGAAAGAGTTAAATGACCCAGACCCGTCTAGGCGGTACATCTAATTCTGTTTAACTTTACTATTAATATACTATATCTGTAACAAATAGAGGTTTGATGTAATTAAGTTTTTGGATGGCTGAACATCAGGGTCACGTGGCTAGTTTTAAAGTCAACATGACGGGTCAAGGCCTTCATTATCCCGGAATTTCAGAATTACAGGACCGTTAAATTGAATGTCCAGTGTAGCAGACATCGTAAATATTGTTGACCACCCTTCGATGTCCAAGCTGGACATAGCGAGAAATAGATTTGTGTGGGTGTCTGTCTGTGATCATGTGTGTGTGAGCGTGTTAGTGTTGCATGCCTGTGTGTAAGCGTGTGTGTGTGTGTTTACGTATATGTGGCCATGTGTTGGCATTCCAACTTTTTAAAAAATTAATACATTTTAATTATGTAATTTTGTAAATTAATTGTTTTTATTTAGGGCGTCTTTCTTGCCTGGAACATGTTCAGAGCGCTATGGTCCAATCTCTTTTGTGGATCAGTTGGGGGGGGGGGGGGTATATGGGAGAAAGTTTTCCGTGCTGCCTTTAGGCGCTTAGCAAACACAACTCTACTCGAGTCTGGATTCGAACTCGTCCCCTTCGTCAAGCTGTAGCCAAGCGTTTTGGCCTCTCGCCCACACATCCCACATTATCGTATATAATTATATTTTTTTTGCACATTCTCGTTTTTTTTTTTTTGTTTTTTTTTTGGTTTGTTGGCAATGTGGTAATTTTTAATAAAATAAATTTTGCTTGGCTTTTGCTTGCCGAATAAGTTACGGGCGTTTTTTTTCTTCAGCAATGAAGGCTGTCACTGTTCAAGCTCTGGATGACTGTCTCCACAGTGCGAAGTGCACATCACAAACCAGGCAGCACAAACCAGACAGCGATTATTTTGTTTATTTTCTTTTCGTAACCATTTTGATTTAAACATAGCTAGCAAACTACTACTTACTTAATTCCTGTGCACTCCCAGGGGAGCATAGGGCCTCAACCACACCTCTCCACCGAACTCGGTTCTGAGCAGCTTTCTTCATTTGCTACCATGTCATTCCAGTACCCTCAGCTTCACTGATGACTGACCTCTTCCAGGTTTGGTGGGGTCTGCCCACTTTCCTCTTGGGTTCCAGTCAACATTGGTAGCTGGTTTTCGCAGGGTGTGTCCTATCCAGCTCCATTTTCGTTTTGTGATGTCTTGGGCTATGGGCTTTTGTCTAGCTCTCTCCCACAAATCGATAGTAGTTATCTTTTCTGGCCACCTAATTCCTAATATCCGGCGTAGGCATCTGTTAACAAAGGTCTGGAGCTTTTCCATATTTGTTTTAGTGACTCTCCAAGTTTCTCCAAGCAACTACTAGCACTACGCTAATCCCGCCGTTCTGCGAAGACTGATGCCTAGAAAGTAGTCCAACTTTATTTGTTACCGTTTATTTAAACAAAAACATCATTACAATGTAAAATGAAAACAAAAATAAAAACATGTTTTTGTCTTGGCCATAAACTTAATTATTGTTCCGTGTTGTTTTTCACTTCAAAGTTTCGGTAATTAGACTAATCTAGAGATTCTGCGGAATCTTTTTTTTTTTATAGGAGAGTCGATTTAGACAAACACACATACCAGCGAACAAATTGCAACTGCAAGATTCTATCTCTGATCTTTAACAAGGATGGCTGTGTGGTCTTGTGGTATCCATTCTGGACTGTTTTTTATGGAGGGCCCTGGGTTCGAAACCTGCCCGCCGCCACCCCCAGTGGGAGACTTAGGCTAAGTTGTAATCATCTTAAAATGTGAAAGAACATTTAAAACTTGTAAAACAATCAAGTGTCCCAAATTATGGATGACTTATCCACGGATTGACGTTTTACTGTGAAAGTGAGTTTCTAATAAACTTAAAAAAAAAAAAAATCAAACACCATAAAATCTTGAATTCGTTTATTTTGTAACATGCATAATACAACTCTGAACACAAGGATTGTACCAACTAAATCAAGGTCTTTCACAGTGTTGTTGGCGTGCATATGCAGCAGGTCATTTAGGTCATGTCATATGTCAGTGTCAGTGCCATGGATTGACAAAAGAAGGTGTGAAACAAAAGTTTTTGACAGTAAATTAATTAAAGATTAACTTCTTTCCAGTCAGTAGCATAATATTCCATTTTAAATTGTCCTGTGTTAAGAGCTTGGGGAGGGGGGGGGGCTGGTCTCAAAGTATTGCAAGAATGACTCCTTGCCTGGGGGCAGGTTGTTTACTGCTAAGTCAAGTGTGTAATGGTCAATGAAGTGTCAACTGCACAGTCTAATGGCTTGTGGTCAGTGAAGCACTGCCTAGGTGTGTCAAGAGTCTATTTGGGCATTATCTAAGTTTCTGTGTATGCCTAATGGTCAGAGTAGTGTACACTGGTCAGTCAATCTTCTTCTGTTAATTACTTACAAGTCGTACTGAGTTTGTACTGGTCAGTGGTTATCACACCTCCAAGCCAGTGTCTTTAGTGAATGTCATTTGAGTCAGTCCATTGCCTAATGCCATCACTCACACGGACTGGTTGCTGGAAGGGCAATCAGGCTCGCACTACTGGCGCTCAGAGGCAACAAGGATTCGAACTCTCTGTCCGTTTCTTCTTGTTCAGGCTCGCGTATCGTCGGGAAGTTGGTGGTGGCAACAGCGCCGTTGTTCCAGGAGGAAGAGAATCTGTATTTGCTGACCAATTGTTGATCTTTATACAACCAAACCTGGTCAAGTGGTCAAATTCAAAAAAGTTTCAAGGGCAATTTGAAATACAATGCAAATTTGTGTAAAAACTATTTATTTATTCAAAGCAAAATGAATCCAATAGAAATGACTGACTTTAATATAAATATGTTGAAAAGGGTTTAAAACAACATAAAAACATGGGCATAATACGCTATATTAAATTTTACATTTTTCTGTTTTTGAGAGCTTGATGCTTTGACCAGGGGGCACGTTATTAAAGGTCAGTTAATGGTCTAGGAGTACAATAAACGACACAAGTTTAGTCTCACTCACTCTGTCTGTCTGGTAAAAAGTTTGGACATGTTCTTTCCCCAACATTCATTCTCGGGTTAAAAAGAAACTTTGTACAATTATTCATTGGTATAGACAAGACATGAGTCAATAAAACTAAAACCTAGTCAATCAATTAATTACTGGAAATTTACTATGTTGTTTAGTACCAACAAAGGAAATAAATTCTGTAGTATTCACAGACATGTCTCATATGTATAGTTTTGTCTTCTTAGATAACTGTACACGTAATTTCTCCCACACCCATTCTCGGATCAATTTGAAACTTTAAAAAATTATTTATAACTCATATCAAAGCACGAATCAAATTTGAAAAATTAGCCAGCTAGCTAATTAATGAATTATTTGGTTTGATATCATTTAAGATAAATAACTTCTACACTATTGACATATATATATAGTTGTATGTGCGGAGTTCTTCCCATTAGATAAGTGGGTTTTATTTTTTTTTTTATTTTATTTTTTTTTTTACATATTTTGCTTGTTCTAAGAAAATCTTTAGTCAACACTGTTGAGTGGAAAACACTAATTTTTTTCGCCTTTGACGAACGGGGGTTGCCGGAGAAGGACTAATTAGCGTAAGCTCTGTCCATAGAAATAGACGTACCATTAAAATAATCAGCACGAGGGTGACCATGGCAGCAGAGATGTACGCCACGCCTGGCCAGATGTCCAGCGTGGCAGCGTAGATGTTGACGAAGACCACGGATCCTATCAGCTTGGCAGCTGTCTCGGCACTTGAAGCCAGCGCGAACACTTTGCCCGTCTCGTCCTCGTTCACAGCTTTACTTAGAATAGATCTGAAGGAATTGAGAGACATTGGGGTTTGTCAATCTAATATATGAATCAGAACGTAAGGCTTATATATGTAGGTTATGTTCCGAATAAAAAACAAAACCGTGTGACTAAGCTGGATTAAACTTAGCAAAGAAGTTCCTTAGATCAAAGCGGAGACCGTAGTGCAGGGGTTCTCAACCTGTGGGTCGCGACCCCCTTGGGGGGTCGATTGACGATTTGCCAGGGGTCGCCAAAGACCATCGAAAAAACGGATTGTGTTTGTCCATTCTTCTATTGCTGTATGTGGGGTGGGGGAGGAGTGGGGGATTGTAAAATGGTTGAGAACCGCTGCCGTAGTGTATGTTTAATGTCCCTCTCACAATCGGAGGGCCCTAAAAATAGACACAAATCACCTAATTATATCTCTGAACGAAACGTTTTAACAAATCGGGTAAACCCGTTTTCACAGTAATTTGTATTGGATATAAGTATGTCAGCTGAACGGGTAAACCCGTTTTCATATTCTACGTTTATTTTCGTGTTAAATTTCACAGATGTGAAAGACACATTCTCCAAGTTTGACATAGATCTAAATTCAATGCAGTAGATCAGTAATACCCAAACTAAAGCCCGCAGGCCCCGGGTCATATCTGGCTATTATTAAATGAACTAATTAACTGAGACAGTAAATGTCGAGTGTCAAATGACACTTCCGGTAGTCCCTGCCCGGTGACTTAAATTTGTAGCCCTTTTTCATTTGTATTGTACGGCCTATCACAAGATCCTCAGGGCTTGAAAAGACTTTCCTGCAGGGAACAGTATCAGGGAATAGAAGGAGAGGCAGACAATGGGAGGACAGCATTAAGGGGTGGACTGGCCTGTCTATAGAAGAAACTATAATCCTGGCAAAAGACAGAGAAGAATGGATGGAGGGAGATGGTTGTCAGATCATGCGTTGTGCCCTAGCGGTCCAACAGACTACAGGATAGGAGACCATGATAAGGAAGCCAACATTTTGTTTGTGTAAAACATTAAAATGTTAAAAATGTTTGGTGTTTGTATTCGTTTGCTCTTTAAACAGTTTTTAGTTTACTCGCCTTGCTTAGCATATATTTGAAAAAACTTCTCAAATCATATCAAATTGAGTTTCCCAGTACAAATTTGGTGTAAAAAATTCAATAATACCATACTCTAGAACGGAGGTTCTCAAACTTTTTTAGTTTGCCACCCACAGGTTGAGAACCCCTGCTCTAGCTCCTTCCTACTGAATGACCACGAAGAAAGGCAAAAAAGAAAGTAATCGATTATGACAGTGGCGTAGCTAGGAAATTGCCATCATTTGGGGGCTCGGGGAAGACGTGACCTCTTTGGGGGCCCCTGCATTCTGCATAACATTTAATATTTAACATAAAAAACAATTTCGAACACTCACTTGGGGGCATCCCTCAAGTGGGGTCCCTGGGGGGGATTTTCGAATTCTTCCCCCCCCCTCCCCCCCCAACCCTAGATACGCCACTGGTTTATGCATTACCTTAAACCAGAAGTTATAATACCAGCTGCCGATCCGATGACAACAGAGACATAGACCATCCAGGTCTGCGTACAGAAACCCGCCCAGACGGTCCTGACTAGCTTGCAGGTCAGTCCTATCAGAACTATGACCATGTCGTTGATGTGGAGAAACGTGGACAGGACAGGCAGCAGAAGCAGCAGACATAGACCCATTCCTGCATAGTCCACGGACGACAAGTAGCCATAGCCTGATGGTTCCCATGACAACGGTGGCTTCTGTAAAGTGCAAGGAAGGAAACATTATATGTATTTATATGAAAAGAGAGATTGAGAGGTTGGGGGAGAAAGATACACAGATAGAAAGACAGACAGACGGAAAGACAGACAGACAGGCAAATATGCAGCCAGACAATCAGGTAATCAGCTTTGTTTTTTTTTAAAGTATTTTTAAAATGTTTTTATTGTTTAAGCACTTGCAACCAAAGGTAACAACAGTTCACCTAAAAATTAGCAGATGATAAGTCTTGCTAGAGAGAGACTTACTGATAGATAGACATATACAAAGAGAGAGACAGACAGAGAGAAAAATAGAGAGACAAATGGAGAAAGAGGCAAAGAAACAGACTGACAGACTGACAGATAGATAGATAATAGATAGATAGATAGATAATAGATAGATAGATAGATAGATAGATAGATAGATAGATAGATAGATAGATAGATAGATAGATAGATGGAAGGATGGATGGATAGATAGATAGATAGATAGATAGATAGATAGATAGATAGATAGATAGATAGATAGATAGATAGATAGATAGATGGAAGGATGGATGGATGGATGGATGGATGGATGGATGGATCGATAGATAGATAGATAGATAGATAGATAGATAGATAGATAGATAGATAGATAGATAGATAGATAGATAGATAGTGTGATTACCTTGCTATTATATAAATATCTTTAAGGATTAGCATTAGCAACCATTGTAGATATAAATACGATGCTGGTCAATTGTTTCCACTCTATTGTAATGCTTCAATATTGCAAGGAGTCTTAGCAGTGACCGCTACATAACTAAGTTCTTTTATTAACAGTCCTCCTAATGATTTCTACGTAAGACCCTACGCAAAGTGTCCTGTAAGCCTACATCTATTTATTTATTCAGCTCTTTACTGAATACAAAGAAACATACGAGTCGAGTGCGGGAATACCCGCTAAATAGCCAAATTTAATTTTTCACATAAATATATTTTAAAAAATTATAACGTCCTAACCACAGCTTTCTTCGTGTGGCCAAGTGGCTAGTAATTTTTTTCCGCCAAAATATACATAAACAGTCAAATTTCTAGAAAAATTGTTACAGACGTTTTCGGGATACATGTCCGGTGTCCAGGTTCCACCCAGTTCAGTTTCTATGAAAAGATATTGTAGTCATGCAAAAATGTTTTTAAGCTATGAATCAAACACGGAAGTCTGCACTGACCTGTACAAATAGAACTGTGACATCTTGCTCTCCAACTTTACAAATCTGGTTCAAAAACATGCCGACGAAAGCCACGAGTACTATAGTCCTTTTCCCATCTTCTCGAGGCTTGACGAGTGACCTAACACTTTCTTTGACTCCCTGTAAACTGCAGAAATCAATGACGTCATCGGTGATGTTAATTTAGCCATTTCGTTTGAGTGCACCCTTTTCATTATGCCAAAAGGGTTTATTAACTAATATTGATTTAAAGAAAAAAAAAAGGGGAAAAAAATAATGTATCACTACGCTGTTGAGGATTGCATTTGCTTGTGTGTGTATTTATAGTTCAGTGACCAGGAAATGAGGTCAAAGTTGATCACTCATGGGGCGGGGCTTAGAGAAGGAAGCGCGCGCGAGGAAACAAAATACGTAAATACTTTTCTTAACAAATTTTTCTTTTTAAGGTCGATGCAATAAGACTAGCTAGACTACCAAGCTTATATCAACTCACTCCGTCCGTCTGTCTGTCTGTCTGTCCCAAAATTTTACACGTTATTTCTCCCACTTCTCATTCTCAGATCAAATTGAAACTTTTACACAATTATTCATGTCTATGACTTTACAAGAGTAAAGAAAAAGTAACTAGTTGTACTAAACTGGTGGCAGGTGACCCGTGACGATAATCTTATTTTTTAATTTTTACTTTTTTTTTCATTTTTTTTTTAAATTTTTCCAAGCTTCACCCTATACATTTCCAACTATTGAATTATTTCTGTTTCTGAAACGCTAAACTGCACACCCAAATAATATTTAACTGGTGGATCATTAATATTGATTATTTTGATAGTCATAACTAAGCTAAGCTAATACACTTAACATCGCAATATATCAACTGACCTAAACAGACCAGGCTGAGTGTTGTACTTGGGATCGAACCCTTCCTCACTGGGCAACTTATCGTGGATGCTCTCGTCCATACACAGAACCACTGTCAGCAATGAAGCAGCGTGAAAGATACTGACCACCACAAGGCTGACCTGTAGGCTAGATATATCCTGGAGACCCCCGGCTAACAAAGAGCCTGGAACATAATATTTCATTACAGCAAATATTTCTCATACATACATACAGGCTGATCTATTACAGGCTGATCTATACAGGCTGATCTATACAGGCTGATCTATTCAGGTTGATATGCACAGGCTGATCTATACAGGTTGATCTATACAGGCTGATCTATACAGGCTGATATGTACAGGCTGATATATTATAGGCTGATCTATACAGGCTGATCTATTACAGGCTGATCTATACAGGCTGATCTATACAGGCTGATCTATACAGGCTGATCTATACAGGCTGATCTATACAGGCTGATATATACAGGTTAATATATATATAGGCTGATCTATACAGGCAGATTTATACAGGCTGATCTATACAGGCTGATATGTACAGGCTGATCTGTACAGGCTGATCTATTAGGCTGATCTATACAGGCTGATATGTACAGGCTGATCTGTACAGGCAGATCTATACAGGCTGATCTATACAGGCTGATATGTACAGGCTGATCTGTACAGGCAGATCTATTACAGGCTGATCTATACAGGCTGATCTATTACAGGCTGATCTATACAGGCTGATCTATACAGGCTGATATATACAGGCTAATCTATACAGGCTGATATATACAGGTTAATATATATATAGGCTGATATATGCAGCCTGATACATACAGGCTGATCTATACAGGCTGATATATACAGGCTAATATATATATAGGCTGATATATGCAGTCTGATACATACAGGCTGATCTATAACGGCAGATTTATACAGGCAGATCTAAACAGGCTGATATGTTCAGGCTGATATATACTGGCTGATCTATAACGGCAGATTGATACAGGCAGATCTAAACAGGCTGATATGTTCAGGCTGATATATACAGGCTGACATGTACTGACTGATATATACTGGCTGATATATGCATGATCTCATTCTCAAATACAAAGAAAGCTACAAAGACCTTGATATACCGATAGGAAAAAATCTAACAGTGTTGACAGATAAATAGGAAGAAATCTTTAAAATTTAAACTGTTGAGTAATGAAAAATGTAAGAATTTCGAAAGATTGTCAGTAATAACAAATAACCAAAGATTTGATAACAAAAAGATAATAAGCATCTAGAATAAATACTGCTTAATTAATATGTTCAATCTGGTACTTATAAGAGTCATTGCTCGTCACTGACCTACAAAAAGTCCAAAAAAGTTCATGGCTAACAATTTCCCAAGTTTTCTGGTTCTGTCTTCATGAAACGTCGTGTCGCTGATGTAACTGTTAACGGCCATTGTGATCACCGAGCTTTTACCCAGAATTCCCTTTAGAAAACACGAGCATAAATATCTTTTGAACATTGTGTGTCAGTGTGTGTCAGTGTGTGTGTCAATGTGTGTCAATGTGTGTGCCAGTATGTGTGTCAGTGTGTGTGTCAGTGTGTGTGTCAATGTGTGTGTCATTGTGTGCCAGTATGTGTGTCAGTGTGTGTGTGTCAATGTGTGTGTCAGTATGTGTGTCAATGTGTGTGTGTCAATGTGTGTGTGTGTGTGTCAATGTGTGTACCAGTATGTGTCAGTGTGTGTGTCAATGTGTGTGTGTCAATGTGTGTGTGTCAATGTGTGTGTCAGTATGTGTGTCAATGTGTGTGTGTCAATGTATGTGCCAGTATGTGTCAGTGTGTGTGTCAATGTGTGTTTCAGTGTGTGTCAATGTGTGTGTCAGTGTGTGTGTCAATGTGTGTGTCAGTGTGTGTGTCAATGTGTATGGGAAATGAATAAAATTACAAAAAAAAAATGCTTTAAAAAATTAACATTGTGTATTTATTTTCACTAAATTCAAACTCAAACTCGAAATAAGATGAAACTTCAATGCTATTAAAACAAAATCATCATTATCAGCAAACTCAATGTGCGCGGGGTCTTGAGAGGTTCAAATCCTCTCTTGCAAAAGCCCCTGGCCAGAAGCTCTGCTGCTCTTGCGATGACGTAAACATATTTGTAATTTCATATTGTTGACATGAAAAGATGAAATCTTGTAGTAATTTATTAATAACATTGTTGTGACACGGTCACTGTGTGTGGTCAACCGTGACACACGGTTAAGTGTTGGGTACCGGGGAGTTAAGGGACTTGCGGGAAGAGACGAGTGTGTTGAAAATATGCAGAAGGAAGTCATCTAGTGGAGTTGGTTATCTGTAGATAATGTTAGCCTTGTCAATATGTTATGTTTGCATGCTGCACAATAAAAGGACTTGTTTCTTCACAACTTTCTCTCTTCTTCCTATATATGGTGGGCTCATGTCAGCGTTCTCTCTTATATATAGAGGGCTTGGGGTCCGCATTCTTGCAGCGCTGTTCACCAGAAAAGCTGATGCCGCAGTTGGGTTTTCTCTAGCTAACACTTCCCTTGGGTGTGCGGCCTTATACTGCTGATGGTCTTTGGCTCTCGCTCCGTGACGTATGTTTTCACATTATTATTGTTAGCTTCCATCACAGCGTCAATTATAATGTGTTTTGTAAGGGTTTCATATTTGTGGTCCACTTTTGACAGGTCTACCCATCGATCGAAGTATATCGACATGTTGGTGACGAATATTTGTGGATCGTCGTTTGCTAGAGGTGTCGACTCTTTCAATCTCCTTCGATATTCGTAACTTGTTGAGCCAAATGGACCTCATTCACCAATCGTAAACAAACAACATTTAGCCACATGGTGCTCTATCTCTTCTATATAATTTACGATCTCATGTTTAATTCATAATGGTTGTCCCGTGACAGATTTTTTCATTATTTTATCAATAAGATCACGTGACTAAATGTTGTTTGTTTACGATTGGTGAATGAGGTCCATTGTCTTAGCAAAGCCTCCTTCACGGCCACGTTCTCTTTTCTTTCATCTTCTCTCATTTGTATGCCTCTCCCTTTCAACGCCTCATGAGGCTTCTTGCCCATTCTGACTGTGGGAGGTTGCATGCTGTTGCTATGTCCTCAAATTTCAGTATATATGAGTCAATGCACTCATTCTGGCTCTCGTCAAATGGAGACATTCTGTCTAATTGTTTGTATTTGTCAAAGTGTTCCTCCTTTTCATTTTGCTGTTCTTTGTCTTTCTTTTCTTTAAGTTTTAGTTCTAGTTGTAAGATTTCCTTCCTTCTACTATCTTCTTCTTTCTTTTTGGCTTCTTCCCTATTAAATCTCCTTTCTTCTCTTTCTTCCTCCTGTGCTATTTTTAGTGTAATGAACTTTTTCAAGTTCTTCGCCTTGTAGGCCATTTTCCTTGCCCGCTTCTCTATATATTTTGTACATCGACATTTCGTGATCGCCTGTTGTGAAGAAACAAGTTCTTTTAAGTATAAACTGCATTTTATTGTGCAGCATTCCAACATAACATATTTACAAGGCTAACATTATCTACAGATAACCAACTCCACTAGAAGACTTCCTTCTGCAAAAATGTTTGTAAAATGTTTTACATGTTTCGGATGTTCCTTCAGAGTTGAAGATAATTACTTCCTAGTCCAAACCTCCCGCAGGACGACGGGGGATGGGAGCGGGCAGGGTTTGAACCCGGGACCATCGATAAATCTGAACGACAGTCCAGCGCGCAAACCGCACGACCAGGCAGCCATCCTGCATATTTACAACACAATCGTCACTTCCCGCAAGTCCCCTAACTCTCCGATACCCGACAATGTATTATGTGTCATGGTTGATCACACACAGTGTCCGTTTCACCACAATGATGTTATAGAGTTTTGAGCTTTGGCCTAATTGCATAATGTTGTAGAGCTACAGAATGTGCTTGTGAAATGTTTTAATATGTTTTGATCTAATAAATAATGCTTGAAAATATTCCCTATGTACAAACAATCCAATAATTGAAAATTAATATATTAAATACAAACATAATCACAAACCAAACATTTTACAAACATAAACCAAACATTTTATATATAATTTTTTTAATGAAAAAAATTAAAGGGAGCTTTGTTGTTACCCACTGACTCACCTGTATCAACGCCCCGAACATTATTATCATGAGAGTATGCTCCTCTAGCACGATGCCCAACATGTACAACAGCACTGCCAGAGTGCTACCTATACTTGGGATCATCATCGGCAGCTTTCTACCGGTGCGGTCACTCCAGGCGCCACAAAAGAGTCCAAGGACGACAGCAGGGATGTTCACCAGTATTCGGTAAAACATCAGGAATGTGGCAGCTCTAACGAAAAGAAACAATGGCGGAATATAAAGGTTATGGGGGCGTGGGGATGGGAGGAGGGGGGGCTCTACATAGGGCAATTACAGGTGTTTATGGGCATGTGTTTTTTTTTCCTTATTTAACAATTCTTTTCGCTCTCCTAATAAAGTTTAGCTTAGCAACACACAATTCAGACATACTTTAATATCAACAAACGCCATAAACATTTAGCAGACGTAAAGCATGGCTAACACAGAGTATTTACGGGAGATTTTTCAACATCGAGGCAAATTCGTAAATAGTTTTTTCTTTTTGGTGTATACGGTGTAGAAGATAAAGGAAGTGTTGTTGAGATGTTTCTATAGCAACATTCAAATTTGTGTGCACTCTTTGCGCACTGCATATGAAAATATTTGAAGCACTTCCGTTTGTAGTTCATTTTTTTTTAAATTGTTCTTTTTATATGACGTCCTTGACATTGTTAATTTTGTCAATTTATTTCCAAATCTCTTCCCGTTTTTCTTTTTCTTCCATTTTATCACCACGCCACATGTCTTCATATCGCTTTCTCTTCTTTTTCTATCTGGGACTTTGATTCCTTACATTTTAGAACGTAAACTGGATTTTAAAAATCAAAGTTCAAGGAAGGGGGAGATTACTCTGATTAACTTATAAGGGGAAAATCCCAACGATACAACAAGGGGCATAGAAACGTGAAATAAATATTGAAGACTATAATAAATAAAGGAGGCGCGGTAGCTGGGTGGTCAAGCACTAGGCCTCCGAACCGAGGGTTCCGGGTTCGAATCCTGGTGAAGACTGCATTTTTATATTTTGGAAACTTTAGGAGCCTCTGAGTCCACTTTCTAACGGGTAATTGACATTGGTTAGGGTAAAGTAAAGGTGGTTGGTCGTTGTGCTGGCCACAAGACACCCTCGTTACCGGTTGGTCACAGAAATAGATGACCTTTATATCATTGCCCATACTTAGCAAGGTCTGAAAGGGGTACATTACTTACTTTTATAATAATTAACCAATCGTAAACAAACAACATTGAGTGACGTGCTTCTCTATCTCTTCTATACAAACTACGATCTTATTTTAATCAACAACGGTTATCACGTGACAGTTTTTTTCCCCGTTGTTTTATCCATATTATCACGTGACCGATCATTTTGGTGAATGAGGTCCATTAAGTGGATATTAATCATGGAATCGAGATGTTACAGAAAGATCCTAGGTCTTAGAAAGACTGCACTAAAGAACTGCAAAAAATTTTCTGCACGGAACAGCACCAGGAAAAAGAAGAAGAGGCAGACAGAGAAAGCGACATAAAAGAATGGACGGTCTTGCCATTAAAAGAGATTCTAATGATGGCAAAAGCCAGAGAGGAAAAGAGGCGGTCGACAGATCAGGTGTGTTGTCACAAAGGTCCAACAGATTATGGGAGAGGTGAAGGTGACTTCTGGAGGGTATTTGGTGCCTTCCTATTATACAATGTCATCTTTTTGTGAATATCATGAGACTGCGGAGACTAAGTTTGGAATATTTTAGCTGCTTTGAAAATCTAATCAAAGATGCGACTATGTTTCACTAATACATTGTAGGGTTCTTAGCGTAGTGAAACATTCACGAAGATTCTCACCTGGTCTGGACAGGGCCCTCTAGCCCCGGAAGCTCCTGAAGGTATTCGCAAGGGTCCAGGGTTCCATTCATGAAGAGAACCTGGCGAGGCGTCCAGGCGTGGGAGACGATGACCATGTCACGTGTGAGGTCTTTGCACACGGCACTGATAACAAACGGGCGAATGATGGCGTCCAGCATCGCCTCCCCTGTCTTGTACAAAAAGAAAACGATTTCCGCCAAACATGCTCCCAGGATGCAGTACTTTCCAAGCATTGTTGACCTTCAGGAATAGAACGAAGAAGGTTATTTTTAGAACAACTTAAATAAGATTTTGACATTTGAGACTACAATACTATATTGAACTACGTGAAAATACAACTTAAGTGCCTGACACTAGGTAATAGACGACGCTTGTTGATTATAATAACAAGTTATTTGTCAACATTGTCTTGTAGAAAGAAATTTTTTTTCGAGGAAAGCTAAAAATAGCACATAAAGTCCAAGGGCGATAATTAACGACAAAAGTTTAATTATAATTTCGATTCTCGCTTGTTAATTAATCTAATGTTTGATCGGGAGTACATATGAAAGGGTTTTGGGGTGATGCACGAATATTTGTGAGAAAGTTCTACTTATGGATATTTTATTATAATATTCTTAGCGTTAATTTCTTTATTACATTCATTTAGATTATACCACTATTGAAAGGAATTATTGTTCCCGTCCATTCTGCAAATCAAATTCATTTAATGAAACGAAGGTGTTTCCATGAACAATGAAATTGTGTTTCTGCACTCTATTCAAATGGGTCCGCACCACGCAGTGCGTGTCTCTAGAACTAAATCTAGAACCACTTGCAAGATAAAACCAGTCTCACCATCGTGAGTGCCTACCAAATATTTAAACTGGCAAGTTTAGTAAAACAACTACCGTAAAGGTGAATATCCAAATGTAACTGGATATATTAGCTTTGTATTTATATATATATATATATACTCTAGCTACGTCACTGCTTTGAGTTATTTTTTCAGTCGTTAAATCCTGCTTTTACTAATTCTTGACAATTTTTTTCATTCTTCTAATGCGCTAAATTTGATAATGGTGTGAACTTATATTATACGGCAGAAGTGAGCGTCACATTAACAGATAACAGGATTTAGTTCCGTCACAGTGTGACATTATTATAACTTCTTTTCATTTTATTTTAAGCTATAAATTTATTCTTAAAAATTGGTTGAATTAAAATCCATAAGTTACTCTGGCAAGAAAATCCTGGCTACTAAAATGCTTATCTTCAAATTTAATATACTTAACAACAGAGGCGGGCCGCGTATCGAGATGGACCTGGGCATTTCTATAGAATCCGGCCCACAAATTGTACGCCATATGATGGGCATCCAATTATACCTGTCCTCAAAAGTATCGTGCAAAGTTTAATAGTGTATCGAAAGTTGTTAGATATATAAATAATTTATTATATGATTTTGAGACTATCTGAGAAACACTACTACCAAATGAATAAAGTATAACGGAATGGGGAATCTCTTAAGGTCACAAAAATTCCCTCAATGACATACATTAAAGATATACATGTACATATGTACTTGTTGTTGTTTCCTTTATAGATCTCTATAAGAAATAAAGGCTTAAGGTTTCTTGTATATTTTTTTTAATGTGTATTAGAAATTGAACTTCGCCGAGTGCTAGAGAAACGAAGCTGCATCCGTCAAGAGAAAGAAAAAGAAAGCTGCCCTGTCAACTAGCCCTAGGACAGATGCATATACATGCACGAACTGTGGCAAACTCTGCCGCTACAAAATTGACTTGATCAGTCAATCCAGATTCTTTCCCCGTCTCAAGACGAAACCAAAGCCTGTGACTCACATGGGCGCATCCATTGTCTTCCGACACAGAAGGAGCCATATATATAAGGAATTAACGTCTACTAGAAGCACTACGGATGTAGGGTATTTACAACAATGCTTTAGACTAGTATTAGACTTTAAAGCGTAAAAGTTGTTTCTTTTTTAATCACGACGTTCAAAGTGTTGCTTTTAAAGGGAATATTATAAAATCTTAAAACAATTTACTGGCACTGGCTGATCTAGGAGGACGTGGTAGGGACTATCGCTACACTCCACAAACCCCACACCCCACAAACTCAGTAGTTGATATGATACGATACCCGAATCTTCAGTTGACCTACATTTTCTACGTTTAAAGAGCAGACAGAACAATGGACCTCATTCACCAATCGTAAACAAACAACATTTAGTCACGTGATCTTATTGATAAAACAATGGGGAAAAAAACTGTCACGTGACAACCATCATGAATTAAACATGAGATCGTAAATTATATAGAAGAGATAGAGCGCCACGTGGCTAAATGTTGTTTGTTTACGATTGGTGAATGAGGTCCATTAATAGTTTGAAGTCAAAAGAAGGAGGACTCGCAGTCTATATAAAACAAGAAATATCGCAACGCCAAGAATGTGAACATACGGAATAAAAAATCTAGGACCCAACCTTTGATCTTAGGAGTGTCAGACTTTGTCCTTACTACTTGCCTAGAGAGTTCACACTGGGGTGTGTTGTTGGTGTGTACATGCCACCAACGGCTGACACAGGGATTGCGACGGGTGTAATTTTTGATGTGCTTCTCAATGGAGAATCAAAACATCCAGACTCTGTTAGTATCGTAACTGGAGATGTTAATAACCTGTCTATTGACATTGACAACACAATTGCCAAACTATAGTCAATAAATCTCCCTCCCCCACAAGGCAAGGTAGAACACTTGACAAATGCTACGTAAACACATGTAAAAGTTTGTTCCCACTGAATCTGACCATACAGTTGTACATCTTATACCTAATTACCCCGGGCATGCTACCGGCGCCTTCGACATACACGGAGGTCACGATGCTACCCTGCCTCATAGTGGCGCCCGGGTGGAAACGATCGTAGGAGGAAACGATTAGGCTAAAGGGTAGCAAAACAAGACTCCCGTGGGTGTGTGTGGGGGGGGTGCCTAAGGGGGTGCGAGAGCATCCTCATTGCACAGCGCGAAGTTGTAAAAAAGCTCCCACAACCTTGTCACAATCCAGGCGCTGTTCCTCAAGTGGCCGTTACATAAATGGCGTGTCCCGCACAGTTAGCCTGGTATAGAAAAGGAAAATGACGGGGGGTCTTAGTGTACGCGATCTCTTGCCACGAGTCTGACCCACCCGTCAGACAGAACATTGTACACTGTTCTCATTCAGGCCAGTGAGAGGGAACTCTTGTTCACTTTTGCTGGCCTAGAGTTCCAAGAGTCGAAGGCTCAACTCTACCTGACAGTTTAAGAAGAAGATACCTAATTACAAACCTACTCTAAACAATCATGGATTGGCCTCTTTAGTCACACAAGAAGTTTCAGAGTGTGTAAAATCGCCTCTCGAGACGTAAAATGCTACAACCTCTTAAAACAACAAAGAGAGTAATAAAAACGGTCAAGATGTCAGGCTATAGAAACACTAAGAGGGTGCATTGAGAACACAAACTGGGATATCTTTGTTGAGAACTGTCCAGACGTCTGTCCAGACATAAACGAACTAACAGAAACTGTGAACTCGTATCTATCATTCTGCGAGAAGTTAAGAATTCCAACAAAAGCAATACCAGTCTATGGAAACGCTAAGCCCTGGATGACCTAAAAACATCAAAGATCTTAAATATTAAAAAGAAAAGCGTGTAAAAGGCTAAAAACCAAGTGTTTATAGATAATTTCATGGTTTGGCTTAATTTGGAAGAAAATCTGGCCAAAACAACGTACAAAGCACTAAAAAAAAAAGCAATAACTAAAGGGAAAAAAAACAACACACAAAATTAACAACGTCTTTTGAAATAAATTCGTACAAGTGCTCCTTCTTCCCTAGTGCCGTTAGAGAACCAGCCAGGAAAACCAACGACTTAGCAGAATATAAATCCTGATTAACATGCTTGACTAGATTGACGCATGAAATGCGTATGAGGTAATAATCCTATTTTTTAAAGAAACGTCTGTAACCTATAAGATAAAATAAGATAACAACTCAAAAGCATGCTGGGAAAGATGGAAGAAAATAACAGGCTGCGCCTCAAAACGAGAACGACTTTCAGTGAATGACGAGGAGAAATTCGCCAACGAACTAAATCATTTTTATTCTCGTTTCCACAAAGAAGATTTTGTTGATCTACACAAAGAAATGTTCAACACTCTGACCAAAGAAAAACAAGAACCCTATGTCAATTTTGTAACTGAAGATGAGGTGACCTTATTATTCAGACGAGTAAATGTAACAAAGGCTTCTGGACCCGATAAAATGTTTTACATAATTCGGATGTTCCTTCAGAGTTGAAGATAGTTTACTTCCTAGTCCAAACCTCCCGCAGGACGACGGGGGATGGGAGCGGGCAGGGTTTGAACCCTCTACCGTCGATAAATCCGAACGACAGTCCAGCGCGCAAACCGCACGACCAGGCAGCCATCCATTTTCTTAGACTTCATGTATGACCATTAGTTTTTAGATAATTAGTGGCAAGCTGATCAAGCTATGTGTGGAAAAAATCTCTTCTCTGACATCTATAACTACTTGCTACAAACTTGCCTCATCCACAAACCTGAAAATCTTAAGAGATCGTTCAAAAGAAACTAAAATATAGATAGCTTTAAATCATTTCCGGCCAGTAGCACTAACATCTATAGTTATGGAATGTTTTTAAAAAATATATGCTTAACCAACTTGTGAAGATATTGAATCGTAAAAACATAAACATAATAATAAATGGCTCTAAATCAACACCGATAACAGTAAACTCAGGTGTACCTCAAGGAACAGTCTTGGGTCCACTACTATTTTTAATTTACATAAATGATTTACCAAATTGCATTACTTCAGGAACAAAAGTCAGATTATTTGCAGACGATTGCATAATATATAGAACAATAAAAAACAACACAAGACACAGATATTTTACAAAGAGAATTAGATGAATTACAGAAATGGGAATCAAATTGGAGCATGTCTTTCCACCCAGAAAAATGTCAGTTGTTAAGAGTAACAAAAAAACTAAAACAAATTAATTCAACTTATCTTATTCATGGCAAACCAGTAACACAGACTAAAAACGCAAAATACCTAGGTGTTATAATAAATGAAAAACTGTCATGGAATCCAAATATTGATGAAACTACAAAAAAAATCAAACAAAGCATTAGGATTTATTAAAAGAAATTTCTATAAATTAAATAAGAACATAAAACTAAAATGTTATTTAACCTTGGTTAGGCCAATAATAGAATATGCATCCTCCGTTTGGGACCCCTCAACTCAAGAAAACATTAAGAAACTGGAACAGACACAAAATAGAGCAGTGAGATTCATAACAAACGAATATTCACATTTGACTAGAGTAACACATTTAGTAAAATTACTAAATTTGGAAAGCCTTCAGGACAGAAGGCTCAAAAGTAAAGTAGCAATCATACATAAAACACTGAACCATAATCTTCAAATACAAAAACAAAATTTAATAAAATACTCAGAAAGACACAAAGATAAAGGCACATTCCACGTCCCATATGCTAGGACAAATTTGTACAAATACTCCTTCTTCCCTAGTGCTATTAGAGCATGGAATGGGTTGCCTGAGCTAGCCAGGAAAACCAGTGACTTGGCTGAATTTAAGTCATTGATTAATATGCATGACTAAATACATGACGCGTAGGACGTAATCATCTTCTTTTTTGAAGTAACGTCTGTATTATATAAGATAAGATAATAGTTACTAAGATAGTCTAGGTAGATAAATAGTTTTATTCTAGATCTAAAGTTTGAAGAGACCGACAATGCTTTGTTGTAAAATGTTTGACATGTTTCGGGTGTTCCTTCAGAGTTGAAGATAGTTTACTTCCCAGTCCAAACCTCCCGCAGGACGACGGGGGATGGGAGCGGGCAGGGTTTGAACCCTCGACCGTCGATAAATCCGAACGACAGTCCAGCGCGCAAACCGCACGACCAGGCAGCCATCCTAATAGACAATAGATTTAATTACCAAACTAGTATCTAGATCTAGCTAGACTTAGAAGGCTAGATCTAGCTAATAAATACTAATCAATAAATCATTATAAACTAGCTTTCCCTTTAGCATTAGGCATTAGGCCTACTAGATTTAGACTAGACCTTTAAAAACTAAAACCGAACAACAGCCATGGTGAAATCGCTCTGGCTATTTATTCTGATATTTACTAAATATAAACTAATTGAACACAGATCTAGATCTACCTCAGTCAACACTAAACTTAAAAAGGAAACAGTAATTATCAGCCATCACACTATAAATCATTGCAACTTCAAAAATAATCTAACATTCACATCCATAACATTAAAGAAGATTACACATCACAAATTAAAGTTCTCAATTAGAAACAGAATAAAATAAATACCTATCACTCTTAATATTAATAGCAGGACATTTAGAATCAAACCCAGGACCTATATCTAAAGATAGATGTAACACCTGTAAAAAAAAGTATGCACAATGAAACAGAAAGCCATTCAATAGTGACACCTGTGAAAAATGGTACCAGCATCTTGTCTCCATATGAATACACCTGTGTATTGTGCATTAGGCAACAAAGGCGCACCGTGGCACTGTTTACCGTGTGGGCTACCTCAGTTTACATCCGGACTGTTTCAAATTAAACACCTAACCCCAAAAAAGAAAGCAAACAGCTTCAGAGTGAGTACATAAACAATGTAATATCTAAAGATAACAACAAAAACCTATGGTCATACATGAAGTCTAAGAAAATGGAAACAACAAGCTCCATTAAAAGAAAAGGATAACTTAACACATAATGATAATGAAACTAAAGCAAACATCCTAAACAAATACTTTGCAACAGCACTCAGCCACAGGAGACAAAGACATATTACGTAATTTGAACAAAGTTGACAACATACGAGACACAGAAGTACAAGAAAAGTGGATCCAAAAACTATTAAGACTAAGACTAAGACCCAATCATGGGAAAGGCTTCGGGAGTCAACCCTGAGGACAAATCAGGAGCTGGCAACCCTAAGGCAGTTTGCAGCACCAAGTGCTACACTCTGGCAGAACCTGTGATGCCGCTGACCCCAAACTGTATCGGCACTGCCGTTCCTTTGGATACATCAGCTGCGTGGAGAGGGGGGAACTGATATGTGGGCGACATCGTTCCGACCACAGCTAATGCCCAGGCATTCATCTCACCAAGATGATCCATAGTCGCTTCGCGACTGAAGGAGGCCATAGTAAGACTGCTTATTGATCCATATGGAAATTTGTTGTGATTACAAGGACTCTTTTCTCATATAATAATAATAATAATAATAATAATAATTATTATTATTATTATTATTATTATTATATAAAGACAACACAACAGAACATTAAATCGAGTAAAGCATCTCAACCTGATGGTATTCCAGCTAGATTACTCAAAGAACTAAGCAATGAGCTAGCATCAGTGTTAAGATACTTTTTCAGGCATCTCTTAACCAGGGCAGAGTACCAAGGGACAGGAAAAATGCGAATGTCACTCCCCTAATAAAAAAAAAACAGAAAAATCTGACAAAGGAAACTACAGACCAGTATCACATGTAAAATCCCGGATCACATAATATGTTGCTTTTTGCAACATCACAAACCACGTCGACAAACATAATGTCATAATGTCCTTACTCCATACCAGCATGGCTTTGGGCAATATAGATCATGTGAAACTCAACCAATAGGACTAATTGATGATTTTTTAAAAGGTTTAGATAATAGTGAATAAAATACACATGTATATAGTTCGTCCATCGTAGTTCGATGATGACTACTTTTGTCATTCAGGGGGCTGAGGGCTTTGCACTGGGGGTTTTGTGCCTCCTCGTGTGGCTGGTGAGACCTATGTGAGCCCGGAATGTTTGGCTGCACACTGGGCAGGTTATTCCAGCTGGAGCTAGTGTCATTGGCCTTTCTTTTCTTCTCTGGCACTTTTTTTCTGCTAGCACTGTTCTCTTGTCCTCTGCAACATGTAATAAAATACTCAGAAAGACACAAAGATAAAGGCACATTCCTCGTTCCACTAGTTAGCATAAATGTGTATAAATACTCCTTCTTCCCTAGTGCTATTAGAGCATGGAATGGGTTGCCTGAACTAGCCAGGAAAACTAGTGACTTGGCGGAGTTTAGGTCATTGGTTAATATGCATGACTAAATGCATGACGCGTAGGACGTAATCATCTTCTTTTTGGAAGTAACGTCTGTATCATATAAGATAAGATGAGATAAAACTGGCAAAATCCTGACCCAAAGGGAGATATTTTATTTTTAGAATCTTTTTACAGTAAGACTCTCACTGTGACATAATGTTACAACAGCTGATCCTGTTATTACTAAATTCATCATCATCTCATCTTCATCACATCATCACATCGTCATCTCATCATTATCACATCATCATCACATCATCATCACATCGTCATCACATCGTCATCTCATCATTATCACATCATTATCACATCATCATCCCATCGTCATCTCATCATTATCACATCATCATCACATCATCATCACATCGTCATCTCATTATTATCACATCATCATCATATCATCATCACATCGTCATCACATCATCATCACATCATCATAACATCATTATCACATCATCATCACATCATCATCACATCATCATAACATCGTCATCAAATCATTATCACATCATCATCACATCATCATCACATCGTCATCTCATCATCCTCTCATCATTATCACAGCATCATCATCTCGTGAGTATGTAGTGCAAGTTTTGGATCTGATAATCTAATTGTAACACTCTCACTGTGACTAAGTTAGTGTTACAACAGAAGACAACTCAACTGTCTAAACATGTTAAACTAATGTAATTGATGTTACGCAACAGTGTAACTTATTCAGTTACTGTATGTGTATGGTATTGTACAAAAGCTCCTTCTTCCCTAGTGCTATTAGAGCATGGAATGGGTTGCCTGAGCTAGCCAGGAAAACCAGTGACTTGGCGGAGTTTAGGTCATTGGTTAATATGCATGACTAAATGCATGACGCGTAGGACGTAATCATCTTCTTTTTTGAAGTAACGTCTGTATTATATAAGATAAGATACGATAATGAGTTCATTGTTTTAACTCCTCCTCCTGTCTTTTGTTTTTTTTCTTGCCACACTGAAACTCCTAAATCTAGCACAATTTTTTCCCCCTGAAATATTTTGTGACGTCTTCATCCCGTGACCAAGTCTTTACACCTTACGTTGTCCCGCCCCCTTTTTTTTTCGAGCTCTTTTCCTTTTCCTTTTTTTTTTTTTACCATGCCAAAACTAAATACCCTCCTGCCCCCATTGAAACACACTTTTTTTTTTCTCTAGATGTGTTATTGTTACGAGGGTCAAGCTTTGATCTCTTCGTAATCTAGGCCAATGATAATTCAACCGACTGTCGGCAATCTCGCTTTGTGGTTTCAAGCAGATATCTATAAGCCTGTTTTTTTTTCTTTTGATATCTTTACAAGGACTTCATCATCTCATCATCATCACATTATCATCACATCATCACATCGTCATCTCAACATCATCACATTATCATCACATCATCACATCGTCATCTCAACATCATCACATTATCATCACATCATCACATCGTCATCTCAACATCATCACATCGTCATCTCATCGTCATCTCATCATCATCTCTTCATTATCTCATCATTATCTCATCATCATCTCATCATCATCTCATCATCATCTCATCATCATCTCATCATTATCACATCGTCATCTCATCATCATCTCAACATTATCACATCATCTCATCATTATCACAGCATCATCACATCGTCATCTCATCATCATCTCATCATTATCACATCATCTCATTATTATCACAGCATCATCATCTCGTCATTATCACATCATCATCTCATCATTATCACATCATCATGACATTATCTCATCATCATCACATCATCATGAAATTATCTCATCATTATCACATCATCATATCATTATCACATAAAAATCACATCATCATCACATAATAATCACATAATAATCACATCATCATCACATCATCATCACATCATCTGTCCCTTGACTTTCGTCGTAAGGGCGCTGTGACAGTTCGCGTAACCAAATCCCTCCACTTTTCCCGGTCAGCAGCTGTTCTCAACAAGAGGCTTGTCCACTCTTTTATGGTATCTAGCCAACTTTTCTTTGGACGTCCCTTTCTTCGTTCTCCCTTCACTGTACTTGTGTTGACGTAGCTCCAGACAGCTAATTTAACCTCCACTGTACCTGTGCTGACATGTAGCTCCAGACAGCTAATTTAACCTCCACTGTACCTGTGCTGACATGTAGCTCCAGACAGCTAATTTAACTTCCACTGTACCTGTGCTGACATGTAGCTCCAGACAGCTAATTTAACCTCCACTGTACTTCTGTTGACATGTAGCACCAGGCAGCTAATTTAACTTCAACTGTACATGTGTTGACATGTAGCTCCAGACAGCTAATTTAACTTCCACTGTACATGTGTTGACATGTAGCTCCAGGCAGCTAATTTAACCACCACTGTACATGTCTTGACATGTAGCTCCAGGCAGCTAATTTAACTTCCACTGTACATGTGTTGACATGTAGCTCCAGACAGCTAATTTAACCTCCACTGTACTTGTGCTGACATGTAGCTCCAGACAGCTAATTTAACCTCCACTGTACTTCTGTTGACATGTAGCACCAGGCAGCTAATTTAACTTCAACTGTACATGTGTTGACATGTAGCTCCAGACAGCTAATTTAACTTCCACTGTACATGTGTTGACATGTAGCTCCAGGCAGCTAATTTAACCACCACTGTACATGTCTTGACATGTAGCTCCAGGCAGCTAATTTAACTTCCACTGTACATGTGTTGACATGTAGCTCCAGACAGCTAATTTAACCTCCACTGTACTTGTGTTGACATGTAGCTCCAGGCAGCTAATTTAACCTCCACTGTACATGTGTTGACATGTAGCTCCAGGCAGCTAATTTAACCTTCACTGTAGTGTGTTGATATGTAGCACCAGGCAACTAATTTAACCTCCCTGTACATGTGTTTGCATGTAGCACCAGGCAGCTAATTTAACCTCCACTGTACCTATGTTGATATGTAGCTCCAGGCGGCTAATTTAACCTTCACTGTACATGTGTTTGCATGTAGCACCAGGCAGCTAATTTAACCTCCCTGTACATGTGTTTGCATGTAGCACCAGGCAGCTAATTTAACCTCCCTGTACATGTGTTTGCATGTAGCACCAGGCAACTAATTTAACCTCCACTGTACATGTGTTTGCATGTAGCTCCAGGCAGCTAATTTAACTTCCACTGTACCTATGTTGATATGTAGCACCAGGCAACTAATTTAACCTCCACTGTACCTATGTTGATATGTAGCACCAGGCAACTAATTTAACCTTCACTGTAGTGTGTTGATATGTAGCACCAGGCAACTAATTTAACCTCCCTGTACATGTGTTTGCATGTAGCACCAGGCAGCTAATTTAACCTCCACTGTACCTATGTTGATATGTAGCTCCAGGCGGCTAATTTAACCTTCACTGTACATGTGTTTGCATGTAGCACCAGGCAGCTAATTTAACCTCCCTGTACATGTGTTTGCATGTAGCACCAGGCAGCTAATTTAACCTCCCTGTACATGTGTTTGCATGTAGCACCAGGCAACTAATTTAACCTCCACTGTACATGTGTTTGCATGTAGCACCAGGCAACTAATTTAACCTCCACTGTACATGTGTTTGCATGTAGCACCAGGCAACTAATTTAACCTCCACTGTACATTTGTTTGCATGTAGCACCAGGCAACTAATTTAACCTTCACTGTACATGTGTTGATATGTAGCTCCAGGCAGCTAATTTAACCTCCACTGTACTTGTGTTGACATGTAGCTCCAGACAGTTAATTTAACCTCCACTGTACTTGTGTTGACATGTAGCTCCAGACAGCTAATTTAACCTCCACTGTACTTGTGTTGATATGTAGCTCCAGGCAGCTAATTTAACCTTCACTGTACTTGTGTTGACATGTAGCTCCAGACAGCTAATTTAACCTCCACTGTACCTGTGTTGACATGTAGCTCCAGCATTTGATGTGAAGTTGCCATCATAAAACTGCAGACGACAGCAGGAATCTATTTTCTAAAACGAGGCTACTAGTACAAAACTCACGTAGATGTTGAGATCTGAACTCATTAAGAACAAGATAATTTCATAGTTTGGCTTAATTTCGAAGAAAATCTGGCCAAAGCAACGTACAAGAATGGACTGGTCTCTCTTGTTAATATCCTGCTATGAACAGCAGCCGACTAAATTATTGAGGACATTAGTTACGTAAACTGTTATTGTGTTACAGCACTCCTAGTGTGAAAGTCAAAGGAGGATTGAGAGAGATGAGGATATCAATAAAAGCATAATGTAATGTAAAACTTTTGTTTAGCTTTAACTCTTTGTTTCCGTAATTATTTTCCAAGTTGGAATTATTCATTTTGCTTGTTTATGTTATGGTTAAACTTCGATACCTTTTTTGTATGTAATCCCAAAATGTTATATTAAGTATATAATTATAGAAGAATGTGAGGTACATTATATATAACACAAAATAAAATTAATTTCACAAAAACATGCAATTATAAGTATCTTCAGTTAGGAAAGATAGTTAAGAAAGACCATATCCCATGCACACCCTTTCCCCAGCATTTCGAGTGTTGCTGTATGTTCTGCATAAGGCGACAGACACACACACACACACACACAGTGCAGCGTCAGTAATTGACCAAAAAGAGGTTATTGAGTTGATGCATAATTTGTACTTTTCTCGTTAGTTTTAGTCATTCCCTTTTATTGCGTCTCAATCTTCTGCTGGAAAGTGAAACAACGTCACAGCATGAAGAAAGTGAAAATGTTATTGTATTAATTCATTCAATTGAATTCTTGTTGTCAAACAAGGATTTTTTTTTAAGTCTCCGCTCGATGTGTGTTTATTTTTAGTACAAGGGGAACAAACTGGGAGCAATTATGGCAGGAAATGAGCGCAGGGGGGATTTTTGTACCTTCTGAGCAAGCAAATCCTTTCAACGACGTTCTACAGTGAATGGCAATCAAGGGGATGCAATCAATTCATCATTAGCCTCTAAAGTATCGACCTCTCTATCGATTGAGGAATATTTTTGGCATTTGCCCTACTCCAGCGTGGGCAGATTTAACTGACGGTAGAACTTTCGAGGGGACATAAGTCACTCAAGTTGGTACCGATGGTCCTCTCTGGTACTTCTAAAGTAGACTCTTCGATCTGAGGGAGAGAAGGGGGGGGGGGTATGGATGTTGGTGAAGGTCATTGAATGTCTCACGTGACTTTAAACAGCGATGTGCTTTTACATCGAGCACCGGAAGCAGTAAGTAATCTACATGAGATTCGTTAAAAAATGTGTAGTCATATTTTATGGAACTATTATACAAGACACATTTAGAGTATTTAGCGAAACTTGTGGCATATTTTTTTAGAGAGGATAGCGAATACGGTGGGCTACTAGTTAATAATTCGTGGAACATCCATAAAGTCAGCAGTTCTCAACCGCTTATGCTCGGCGACCCCTTTTTACAATCCCCCCGCACACGCACACACACAGCAATATAAGTATAGACAATAACAATCCATATTTTCGATGGTCTTTGGCGACCCCTGGCAAATCATCAATCGAACCCCAAGGGGGTCGCGACCCACAGGTTGAGAACCCCTGCATTAAGGCCTCGTGGAACATCGGGGTTCCGCGGAACACAGTTTGGGAAACACTGATATAAAGAAACAAGCATTAATTAGCGAACTCATTATCATAATTATATCTACACGAACTATATGGCCATAAAGCAGGAGAGAAACATTCGTCAGTTGGTCTTGTAAAGAAAGAAACAGTCTTGCCTTTGGTCTTTTGCTTGTAATACAGTGGTTCTTTGTTTTTTCCTTTGTAGGAGTTCTCATAAACGCTGAACAATTCAATCATCTTTCTTCTTCTTCGTTCTCATTGTTATGTTGGAGTTTTCAGATGACTAGACCAATACATGAGATGAACTGCGCAGTGGTTTCCATTGGAGCTCTCCATATAGTTTTCTTTCTACTGGGGTGTTTTGGGGACAGTGTCTTGTAAGGGCCTCATGGTAAAGAGAACAGTTTTGAAGGACATGGTCAGCATTCTCTGGTGACACTCCACATGGGCAGATTTAATTGGTACCAATTTTGAGCTTCCGGAACACATGTTGTATCTTTCAAATCTAGTCTTTTTTTTTACAACACTTTTACCATCTCACTCTGCCTGTCTGGTACAAATTTTGAAATACTATATCTCCCACACCTATTCTCAGAAGTTGAAATTGTACAGAATTATTTATGGTACCTAACAAAACATGAATTTGTTTTCTTTTTAAAGTAGTAACCAATTAGTCGATTAATTATTGGTGGTTTATTATTTTGTTTGATATCGAAAAGGCAAGGAACTTCTACTTAATGAGATATATAATTGTAAATGTGGGGTTCTTCCCTAAGATAACTTTTTTTTTGTGAGTTGTTTCTTTTTTGAAAATATTTTAATATTTTTTTTAAAAATCTAATACTTTAAATAATACAGACGTTACTTCAAAAAAAAAAAAGATGATTACGTTTGTATAACACATTATGTTAATATATTTTTTTACCTAATCATGCATTTTGACGTCCCCTTCCCCCTTTTACATGAATCATAAATTCAGCGCCTGAAGTTATAGAGCAGATACAGAAATCAAAGAAACACCAATACAGTCGTGAGAGAGTTTCCAGTGCTTAAGCTTTTTTTTAATTATTATTTAATCGCGTATCGTATAATGAATGACTATAGACCTGTTTCACTTACTTCCATTGTGTCTAAATGTTTAGAAAAATTGGTTAAAATGTTTCTTCTGAATGATCTTTGTAATAAGTTAGACCCTTTACAATTTGCTTACCAAAAGGGTAAAGGTGTAGACGATGCCATCCTAAATATTTTAAACTGTGTCTACAAACATCTGGACTTACCGAACACTTATGTAAGATCGTTCTTTATTGATTTCTCATCAGCAAAAAACAAACCCCATTTGGGCAGTTGTTTGATACAAACATCTATAAAAAAGCTAACAAGATCCTCGGAATAAAGAATCGCCCTTTGTGTCAGGATTTTGTGATTTTACCATCACAAAAGAGATACAAGACACCGATAGCAAAGACAAACAGACACAAACACTCTTTTGTTCCCCTGGCAATCAAATCATTAAATAAGAACAATCTGGTATAAACTTTGTCACATGTAAATTATGAGTGAGTCTGGTGTGAATGTACACTTTGGTTTCTTATAGTTATAATGTTATTTGTTTGGTGTAATGCACAAATTGTAAGACAAATTTCCATACGGACAATAAAGATTATTATTATTATGTTAGAAATGAACGAGTAATATTATTATTATTATTATTATTATAAATCATGGCTAATAGCAGGCTCGCTGCGCTGTGGTCCATTTTTTTTTTCGACCAGTTTTGGGAGGGGAGTATCAGGGAGAGGGTATCTGTGCCCATCAAATACAACTAGGCTCGGAGTCGGGGTTTGAACTCGACCCCCCCCACCCTCCTCCATTTTGACAGGTAGATAGGATTTTGAATTTTTTGGGATTTGTATGAGGTCCATGAGCTCGCTCAATTTAAATGGGTCTCTGACAGTTGGGGGGGGGGGAGTAAAGGCGGTTGGTCGTGAAACCCTCGTTAAGTGGGACTGATGACCTTTATATCATATACGGTATCTATAGATTTCTGGGTCTGTAAGGGGAAATTTACTTTACTTTACTTAGTAATGAACATTGTTAGTCTTAATTTTTAAAATCTAAATATTCATTTTAAAAAATTTTCATATTTTATTAAAATTAATTTGAACAAGTTTACATTTTTTTTAATTTAAAAAAAAAATAAGAAGTTAACAACTTGTATCCCCCCAAAAAATATATTTTTTAAAGCGATAATTTAATACCAATATTATATCTTTAATCTGGAGTTCAAAAGATGTCGAATTTTTTGTTCTATTATTTCAAAAATACTGTCAATTGCTTTAAACAAGCTGCCAAAACTAAAAAATACAATGATACATAACTTTAACTTGATTATTGTTTCCGAATACAGGAATCTTGTTTGGGCTAGCTGGCTCAAATGTCTACATAATAATAAGGTGTTTGATCCTAATCACTTGGAATTAACATTTAGAAAAATAATGGACTTTAGGGTAGAGAATTATCTAGTTTGATTTTCATATACCTGTATAATGCTCATGTAGTTTTTCAGAAATAGGGTGTTGGGGGTCAGGGATATCTGATATTGTGTTGATTGTTCTGGAGTAGAGGATACTTGTGTCATTTTTCTGTCTTTAGGGGGTTCATTGGTTAGGTCTTTGATATTAAATAATATTTCTATTACTATTATTATATTTTTAGGTTAATCACTTTTCAATTGTTTATGATTTAATACTTGTGAATTATGATAACTTACAAATAAAAACATATTTAAAAAAAAAAAAAAGCCCACAAAAGAGGCAAGATGGCCCATAAAAGAGGCACATAAAGCCCCAAAAAGAGGCAAAGAAAAGAGGCCTAAGGCCCAAGGATTCCTATGATGATAAAGCTAAAACTGAATAGCGCAAATTCTGAGGTTTCCTTTAAAAAAAAAAAAAAAAAAAAAAAAAGTTGCAATCAATTAGTTTGTATCAGTCATGTAATTAAATCTATAATCGAACTAGACTAACAACAATAAATCTGTGTAATTACAAAAAAAAAAAAAAAAAACTATAACCTATTCAGTTCTGCATGTGTCTTTGTACGTACATAAAATAAGAGCCCTGTTCATTCATTTAATAAATAATGTCCCTACAAAAAAAAAAAAAAAGTAAGACTATGACTGCTTTATTGATCCTTACGGAAATTTGTTGTGATTACAAGGACTCTTTTCTCATATAAAGACAACACAACAGAAAAATACACATAAATACAACAGACACAACATAAAGAGTTCATTCAGCGACTACACACAGGTATCTTGGTGCTTTTCATGTTCCCTGACTGCTTTATTGATCCTTACGGAAATTTGTTGTGATTACAAGGACTCTTTTCTCATATAAAGGCAACACAACAGAAAAATACACATAAATACAACAGACAACATAAAGAGTTCATTCAGCAACTACACACAGGTATCTTGGTGCTTTTCATGTTCCCTGATCAATGAGTGGCGGTGATAGAGTCTGACCGAGTGAGGTACGAACGAGTTTTTGTACCGCTCCGTTCTTGTTTTGATTGACAGCAGTCGCCCACTTCGCGACGACCTGACGTAGTTCTGATGGAGCTGGTGGCCGTTGGCTTCCAAGATTTTTTCAAAAAGTTCCTTTAACTGTGGTAATGTTGTGAGTGTAATTTTTGATGCCCTTTTTCTGATGTTTTCTAGACAGTTTAGATGAAGCGTTGCCTTTCCAACAAGTTATTCCGTATGTTAGCAGATTTTGTATAGTCGCGCCGTAAAAAGTATATAAAATTCATAATGATGTAGGACCTATATCAAATCAGAACAGAGGCATAATCCCAAGGATCCTGGGATTCAGGGGCATAGGTAGGAATTTTGGATCGTTTGTGGGCCCCTGCATTTTGCTTAATATTTAATTTTTAATGTGAAAAACACTCATTTGGAGCCCGGGGGGATTTTCAAATTCTCCCCCCCCCCCCCAGCTACGCCACTGCTAGGGTGCAAATAGCTCGACAACTGGTGTCACAAACTAATAAATCTGAGGTATCCTAAAAAACAAAAAAAAAGATGTCAAATCAGACACTACAATAAGTAACCCTAATTAATTTGATATTGAGACTCAAAACACCCTTACCCTGCTTGTGTAGAAAATATTACATTGTAAACATTAGTTTTTACTTCCAAAAATTCAGATTTGAAAAACATCAAAGAATCACCTCTGGACCTTGATGACACAACACAAAAAATGGAATCCATAAAGACGTCTTAAAAATAAATTTACGAAAAAGAGAAGATGATGTGATATACGCTTTTGATGCTGTCGCAGTCGTCCCCAGTTTGAACCCTGCCTACTTCCGTCCTCCGCTGCCCTGCTATTCGGTAAGATGAAGGGGTTGTGTAGCAAGACAAACTACGCACTTCTTGAGATCTTATAAGATAAGAAAAGATAAGATATATTGACAATAAGCTTCTCGAACGCTTTCACCAAAAGGAAACAAAGATTTACTGCTGCAGTCTTGAACAACTGTATAGAAAACACAATAAATATGCATATAGGTAGCCCTGCAGGACCAAGTCTTTTTTTGTTTGTTTTGTTGCTGATGAAGGCCTCGTGGCCCACACGTCCTTTGTTTTAAGTTTGGTCCGGCCTGCGTTTTATTCTGGGCATAAATCGCACTACCAGACACGTAGATATACTCAAGTGGATGCTCCTGAGAGACATTATTGAGGCACTGCTTTCTGTTGGACAGCTGCGCTAGCCGCTATATAGGTAGGTCATCACAGTTACTCGTTAGAGCTTAATAAGGGTCAAGCTTGTGCCCATCCGAGGATGGGTTTGGGGGAAATAACCTGTTCAAACTTTTTACCAGTCAGACAGAAGGAGTTGATATAAGCTTTAAAAAAAAAAACACAAGTAGCCTACACACATAAAACAGTCCGATGCTTAAAACTTAATTCTGAGGCCATGAAAATGAAAAATGAGTCCCTCGATTTGTCTCCAAATTTTGAGGGTTCCTTTATTGTAGAATTGAGATCACATAAGCACTTGGTTACAAAAAAAGTTAGTTAACATAACTGTTACATTAGTTAATGACTATTGATCTCTTTGCACTAAGAGGTTTTCAAACCCTCTACCTTCCTTAACCAACGAAAGTAAAAATAAAGGCACATTCCTCGTTCCATATGCTATGACAAATTTGTACAAATATTCCTTCTTCCCTAGTGCTATTAGAGCATGGAATGGGTTGCCTGAGTTAGCCAGGAAAACCAGTGACTTGGAGGAATGGATTAGGAAACAATAACTTGTGAACTATTTAAGATATTATCTCATCTTATCTTTTAAAATACAGACGTTACTTCAAAAAAGAAGATGATTACGTCCTACGCGTATCCCTAGGTCAATCTAGTCATGCATGTTAAGCAATGACTTAAGCTCAGCCAAATCACTGGTTTTCCTGGCTGACTCAGGCAACCTATTTCATGCTCTGTTAGCATTATTGAAGTTAAAGTATATGTAAAATATTTCATAAGTTACTCTTGTTAGCTTGCAAACTCTTCTTGGGCAAAACATAGAACCTGGACACGAAAACGGCTCTAACGATTTTCCTAGAAAATTGACAGTTTACGTATTTCTTAAAGAAAAAAATACACAGTAAAAACTCTGGTTTAACCATCATATTTTTTTTTATGAAGTGTAGGGCTATCATCTCCTGGGACTCTTTTAATGTCTCTTTTTTTTTAAACTTTTTTTTTGTTGTTTTGTTTTGTTTTTTTTTTAGTTTCTTCTTGATTTTAAAATATTGGTTGATGGAATTTATTTTAATTACACTTAATATTCTTTTGATTACATTTTAAAGCTATTTGTTTTTAATCACGATTTTTAAAAAAAAAATATTTGTCGTTGGTTAAGAAGTCAGCTTTAATGCTATCTCGGACAAGGGAAAGAAGTTGTACTTGACTGATGTGGGGGGTATACGTTGAATTAGTCCTTTATATAATTTGTAGAGAGAAAAGTTCGAAACTAACAGTAAATAACTATAAAAACATATATTTACTTATGCTCTCCGTTTTTGTGCTGGTCAAACTGATTAACTTGAAAAGGCTTAAGGAGTTCGAATTCAGGTAATTCAATTTGGTTTTAAATAAATGCATTAAAAAAGCGATCAGGCAATATTCACACAGGATCGTTACGTATTGAGAAAGCTAAAAGCATGAAGTTGTGCTAAACAAAAACAATTAGTAAAAATATTTGCAATCGCACAGATTTATTAATATCTAGATCTATTACAAATTTAATTACATGACTGATCCAAACTAATTGATACAACTACGCTTAATATAAGCTTTTTTTTTTAAAGCCTTTCTTTTTTCTTGTTTTATGAAATCTATTCACGCTGTCGTCTGCAGATTTATTTTGTTAAAATTAAAGCATAATATTCCAGAGCTGTCCAAATGTATTAGGCCTAAGGCTGTAGAGTAACACCTTTACTAAAATCACTAAATTTAGAAAGCCTTCAGGACAGAAGACGCAAAAGTAAAGTAGCAATTATACATAAAACACTGAACCATAATCTTCAAATACAAAAACAAAATTTAATAAAATACTCTGAAAGACACAAAGATAAAGACACATTCCTCGTCCCATATGCTAGGACAAATTTGTACAAGTACTCCTTCTTCCCTAGTGCTATTAGAGCATGGAATGGGTTGCCTGAGCTAGCCAGGAAAACCAGTGACTTGACAGAATTTAAGTCATTGGTTAATATGCATGACTGAATGCATAACGCGTTAGGACGTGATCATCTTCATTTTTTGAAGTAACGTCTGTATTATATAAGATAAGATAAGATTCAACAAGTTTTCTTTTCGCGCTTCCAACTATTTGACCATGCCTCTTACCTTCGATGTGTAGAAATAGTATTTTAAATAACAAATCCTTTGTTTTGCATTGTAATATTTCAAAATTTAAAAAGAAACATTCAACAAAATAAAAGCTTAAAACTTGTGAAATATGCCCAAGTTATCCATGGCTATCCACTATCGAACTCTTCTGACTGTGTATGTCCCCAGCACCCCGTCGCCTGGTGCCAGTGTGAAGGACCAGCGCTGGGAGTCGGGCGAGGGTGACGTTGCTCACAGATTTTGACTGTTAAACAAACATAGCGTCGATATTTGGATTTATTGTGAAATGGAAACTTTTGAATGAAAGACGTACACCTATAGTGATGACGTAATAAGTCCAATTTTTTTAGTTTAATAATCTCTAGTTATCTGCTACTATATACATGACGTAAATTTAAGACTCTTTACGGATAAATGAAGACACTGAGACGTGAGATAGATACAACAAAATCTAGATCTTGAACTATCTAAACGCGTACCTCAGTTGAATCAATAAATGAGTTGTTGGTCAAACCGTCCACTAAGATGGGAAAGGGAATTGACTTTTGTTTGTAGTTCGTTAATTCAATTCTAAACAACGCTGGTATCCGATGTGAAATTATTGGAATATTTATCTGCCTAATTCTTAGCTTGTGAAACAATTTCGTATAGGCCTATTATAGATTGGATGTCATGCCTTCTATTATCAGTGTGCGTCTGCTATAGCGGAAGTAATCAAAGCAGTCAACGAAAGCTTCCGAAGCTTCGATTGGGCGTCTTTCAGTTTTAAAGGTCCCATCGCGTTGAATAATTTACGTTGACCTGCCTTTCTTCCTTTTCCCTTTCAAACCCCAACGTCAAAAATTGATTCAGAAATTCCAAATAGAGCTCCCATTGAATGTAGTTTTAAAAGGTGGTACCAGCTCTCCATGGAGATACAGGTCACAGCCGTATGACCCAACATCATTGCAACGTCGCCATACACTGGTCATTGCCAAAGCATTTGCATACAACTCGTGAAATCATACTGATAATGTCAATAATGGTTATCAGCAACGATCACTGGCTTTGTAAAACCCACAACCCATCTGCAAGATCTTTTAAGTCACTGCGACCTGTCTTTAGTCAGTGATTTTCTTTTATTTATTATGATTATTATTATTTATTTACTGTGTCTATCTTTTTTAACGCTTATTATCTGACAGGTTGAGTTGGCACTAAGGCCAATGATTATTTTGTAACCATTTAAAGATATTTTGATATACACTTTATTAAGGATAAATTGAAATGAAATGATATATAGTTAGTCCTATGCAGTTTGAAGTAATAAAATATGAATAAAGATTTAATTTAGATCTATATTCTATATCTATATAGAACTACTATTTTAAATCATTAGAACTTTCTTTTAGATCTAAAATCTAAACAGATCTAGAATCTAGATCTATATAAAAGCTCGCAATCTGGCATGTTGAAAAGAAAACAGAAAAAGTCAAGAATGTTTCTCTTCCGGGTTACGTATTTGTATGTCTAACTATGAATGTGAATTTCTTAAACAGTGAATAAATCTAGATCTAACATTAAGTCTTGTTTGCGTGAAAGCATACAGCATAATTTCTATTGTATGCCTAGAAATAAAATGTCTTCTGTTAGAACGGTCATCAGCTCTGTAGCATCGGATCGTGTCATCACTAAATTCACACCGGTGAGTTTTGACTTTGTTAGTTACATTTCTCATTTGAATCATTTGTATTTGTACACTCGTCTGTAGACTGCACTGAGTGACTGTGCTTTCGTGACTGTGACTGAGTGTGACTGTAGACTTGACTTTTCTAGTCTCAGTCTGTAGTCGTGTAGATCTTACTGTACTGTTACTGTAGACTGTAGTAGTGTAAAAGTAAAGTAGATCTAGATTTCTAGATCTAAAATAAATGTAATTTAATATTTATGAATTTATGTTAAATAGAAAACCAAAATATACATTCACACCAGACTCACTCATTGTGACTCATAATTAACATTTGAAAAGTTTATATCAGAATATCAAATTGTTTCTAGATCTATTTAATGATTTGATTGCCAGGGAAACAAAAAAGTTCTTGTGTCTGTTAGTCTTTCAAGTTTCTGTCAGTCACTCAGTGTCTTGTATCTCTTTTGTGATGCTAAAATCACAAAGTCCTGACCCAAAAGGGAGATTTTTTAATTTTCAGAATCTTTTTACTTTAACACTCTCACTGTGACATACTGTTACAACAGTTGATCGCATTATTACTAAATTCACACCAGTGAGTTTTATACAATGTATGTAGTGCAAGTTTTAGATCTGATAATCTAATCGTAACACTCTCACTTTGGTGACTAAGTTAGTGTTACAACAGAAGACAACTCAACTGTCTAAATATGTTTAATTAATGTAATTAATGTTGTGCAACATTGTAACTTTCTCAGTTACTGTAAGTGTATGGTATTACTAAACAAAATCTAGATATATATGTGTCTTTAGTGAGTTAGTGTAACAATGAGGAACTATCAAAATATATTTTTATTTGTAATAGTAACACTTATAAAAATAAAAAACTGTTGGTGTTTTACACAAACTCACAATGTGACAGGTAGAGCTAGATCTAGTACATCTAAGACGTCATATCATATAATGCTCTATATATATAAGTCTTGAAAATTTCCTTTATTAAAATTACTTAAAATTATTATTTTTTTTTACAAAAGTAAAGTTTGTAAAATTTTTACTCTACATGTTTCTGATGTTCCTTAAAATTTGAAGATAATTAGATGGGGGATGACAGCAGACAGGGCTTGAACCCTGGATCATTAAGAGAGGTCCTGGGTTCAAATCCCGGACGAGCCCCCAAATATGTCACGGCTTTCCTATTATATTTATAATATAACTCTATAGAATCTACCTCAGGTCTCGATACGTCTAGGTGTCCCTGGTTCAGTTCTAGCTAACGAAATAAAACAATGAAATCACTAGATCAAACACATAAACTTTAATCAGCTTTACTGCATATCACACACGCTGGTCTCTCTCTGACAACAAAACACACTTCCGGTCATTCGCGCAGATTGTAAAAATAGATTATACATACATACACACATTCATCCGTGACACCACCCAATGACAGTCCTGAGAATATAGATCTACTGTATAACCAGGCAGCCATCTTGATTTAGTTAGAAAACCTAATACTCCTCATGTCTCAAAATTTGTAGACATGATATACATCTAGATCTAATTGTTATGGATGACTATTAGAAGGCTGGCTAATAAAGGTAATAGTGGGCTTTTAATGCTAGAGTATTGAGTGGTGGCTTGATCTTGTGGTTGTCTGAGCTCGGAATAGTAGTAATAATCTTCATTTTATAGGGACGTCCAAAATAAATGTAAAAATAATGAAGGAAAGTAGATTAATCCCCGTTTAGTAAGATTTAGAGGCTAGATCTGTGTCGTACTTCAACAATAACAAAACCATGTTACATTCAAAGCTTTATTACACTGAATGACAAACAACTACACACATAGTAGAAATCACAACACGAAATAAGGTCAGTACACAGTCTAACAAATGTAAACAAACACTAGGGGTGACAATCAGATAAACAAATTCACGGCATTCACCCCACGTTTAAATTTTATAAATATAACACAACCACAGATAGTCAAAACAAAATACAAAGATGAAAAAAACATAAACATCTAAACACATGTGTAATACTGGTTAATAGTAAACTGTTTATCAAACACATCAGTCTGTTAAACCCGGTAGTTGGGTTTTGATTTTCTTTCTCTTAGGTTGTATCGGCTGGTTGGATTGGTACTATCAGTATCGGTACCAACAACGTTACTTGGTGACTCGATGGTCGGGGCTTCAACCGAGTCCACTTCTCCCAATAAGAATGACTTGGTTGTTTGGTTAGCAGGAGGATTAAGAGTAGAGTTCTCTTCGTTGTTTTTTGTTTCACTTTGAAGTGAGGGTGTCGCATTCCAGGAAGAACTGTCTCTCAGCACAAGGGGTCTCACATTTTCTGTGAAACAGTCTTTTTCTTCGGGCGCCAACAATCTTAAAGAAACTGTTTCTTCTCGGCCCGTAGGTGTTCTGATAAGAGCGTATTGAGGGTTGCTGTATAGATTCTGAAAGGATAAGTTCATGAGATGTACCTTAGAAATTTGTGAGCCTAAGTTATGATTGACAAAAAAAAAAAGATGTCTAGACTACCTACCTACAAACTTTTGTGGTACTTGGTTTGGACACTTAATACCAAAAACATTGACTGCTTTAATTTACACTTGTTTTCAGTTTAACGCTTATCGTGTTTGACAATAATTGTTTATTTTTTAGCATTAGAATGTATTTCTAGTCAGTTACTTGTAGGCCAGACACAAATGAAACTGAAGACAGATTATATTCAGTCTGCTTATAAGATTAGTATAAGATAAGATTAATAAAATGCAATAAAACTCTTTAACATAATCCTATAAAAGGTATCATCTTTTAAACAATTTTTCTTGAGAAGTAACCTAATCTTTTTTTTTTTTTTGTTTTTCAAAGAAACTTTATTTTCTTAGTTTGGCTCAGTTTCAATCATCTGGTAATGTCAAGGTTGAAAGTTTGTGCCCACAAAATCTTCTTTTATCAGAGAAGATAGCTAGTGTTTCTATTTTAACTTGCTTTGAGGTAGTGTTTAACTATAACAAGTCAAGGTTCACATTTTGCCAGATTGCACGACTGTTCTTTCCAATGATTTTTACCTTTCTCAAAGTTTCTCTTAATTTTATTGTTTTATACTGCTATTATGAGCATTAATTGTCAAATTCATCTCACTAGCACTCAACATTCCTGGTTTAAATTACTTGCATGCTTCTGAGTTTACATATTTACTTTTTATCTATCATAGGCTTTTCATCCAGATGGAACTCCCTATTCCAAAGTCAACTTTCATCCCAAAGTGAAGACTGCGTGTTCAGAAAACAGAACTGGGCGTGTTGGGTAAGCTCAAAACGCATTAAATAGCTGTCTGAGTTTTTTTTTGTTATTAGATAGCCATCAGTATTTTTATCAGCTTTTTAAAAGCTCCATTAAGAAAATAAGGAATCATCATTTATTTTATGGGGCAAAAAAATATCATGTAATCTTGAGAATTAAGGTAAACTCCTTAGAATTTGAAAAAGTTCTAGTGTATTTAATCTTTATCATTATATAGAGAAATATTTGAGATATAAAATAGGTAGATTGACCTGATTTTAAAACTTCCTTAAGAATAGTTGAGAAAAGTAGACTTTATGTTTGACACAGATAAAAAAAAAATAAATGCTAATATTGACAGTTAATTGAACTCTACTAGATATGGAATGAAAACTGCAATTTGATTTAGACAATTTTTAATGGGAATTTGACTACAAAGTAATAGACTGTATATACTTTTACTTCAAAGTAAAGAACTTATATACTTGTTTTACCAAGTAATGGTCTTTATATATGTGTACTGCAAAGTAATGGTCTGTATATACTTGTAAGTAATGGTCTATATATACATGTGTGTTAAATTTCATTGCTTGCAACTGGCTAAAGTGAGGCATGGTGTTCACACTAAATAATGCTAGCTACAAAACATCATCGTAAAACATTATCTGTAGAATGACATTGGCTAACAATGAAGTTTGATATTCATCGTAATTATTTTGGGGCACACAATACCAATGTAATTCCAGTGACATTGGCTAACAATGAAGTTTGATATTCATCGTAATTATTTTTGGGCACACAATACCAGTGTAATTCCAGTGACATTGGCTAACAATGAAGTAAGATAGTTTCTAATTAATGCTGGCCATGAAAATCTGCGGTACACAAGGAACCTTAACCTTATCTAATGATAAAATGGGATGTTTGTACAAGTGTTGGCCACTAAGCATTTGCTTTTGAAAAATTCATCCTCCTTACAGACGGTGTCCATGGAAAAGCTTACTTTTACCAAAATGCTTTTGTGTAGAAAACTGAATTGTCCTTTTTTGTTTTTGTCACTGAAATAAAAAAAAAGAGAAATGTATTTCTTATTTCAGTTTAAAGATCACTAAGGCTGTACTGGTTGGTGATGTGGCAGTAGGCAAAACATGTCTTGTAAATAGGTAAGTATGACATCAATGTGGCTAATGGTGTGGAATTGTTCAGATATATTTATAGAGTTTGACATTATTTTCTGTTTTCTGACCATAAAGATAATAAATAGTACACTGACTATATAACCTAATTCTGCTTAACTAGCTACAGGTTATACAATACCATGGACAAGATCTTTAAAAAAAAATGACAGCTAACTTATCCAATGGAAGTGGATAGAAAGCCAACTAACAAAGGCTAGACTCATCTACATATTAATAAGACTAGCAAATGACTTAAGTCAACACTAAGGCCACCTATTACATTACATTGCTGCTTGATCTACCCATCTAACTACAAACTGGTCATTCTCACTTATAAAAACAGTCTGAACAATATTGTGTCATATTTTTTTTTAAATCTTTTCTTGTATATACAGTTTATTCATTTTAAAACTTTAATGAACCTTGGCATGACTAGATGCATGACGGGTAGGACGTAATCATCTTCTTTTTTTTTAAGTAACGTCTGTATTATATAAGATAAGAAGAAGATAAGAACTTTTAGTTCTTAATGAGAAGTCTGTGTCAGCTTTTACTGTTTTATTTATTATTATTAGCTTAAAATCTTTGAAGGCTCATGCAAAATCAAATTTTAAAATTATTTTTGTCTTAATGAAATTGTTTCTCAGGTTTTGCCATGATGTGTTTGACAGAGACTACAAGGCAACTATAGGTGTGGACTTTGAGGTGGAGAAGTTTAGTGTTCTTTCCATTCCCATTACTCTACAGATGTAAGTACATACTACACAAGTACATGCTTCACAAGTACATACTAGACAAGTATGTACTAGACAAGTACATACTTTACAATTACATACTACAATTACATACATGCTTCACAAGTACATACTAGACAAGTGCATACTTTACAAGTACATTCTTCTCTAGTACATACTTCACAAGTACATACTTCACATGTACATATTTCACAAGTGCATACTTCACAAGTGCATACTTCACATGTACATATTTCACAAGTGCATACTTCACAAGTGCATACTTCACAAGTACATACTACACATGTACATATTTCACAAGTGCATACTTTACAAGTACATTCTTCTCTAGTACATACTTCACAAGTACATACTACACATGTACATATTTCACAAGTGCATACTTCACAAGTACATACTTCACAAGTACATACTTCACATGTACATATTTCACAAGTGCATACTTCACAAGTGCATACTTCACAAGTACATACTACACATGTACATATTTCACAAGTGCATACTTTACAAGTACATTCTTCTCTAGTACATACTTCACAAGTACATACTACACATGTACATACTTCACAAGTACATACTACACATGTACATATTTCACAAGTACATACTACACAAGTACATACTACACATGTACATATTTCACAAGTGCATACTTCTCAAGTACATACTACACATGTACATACTTCACAAGTACATACTACACATGTACATATTTCACAAGTGCATACTTCACAAGTACATATTTCTCAAGTACACAACTACATACTACAAGAGGGCATATTTTTCATAGTCTTGTTGATAGTGAAAAAGAATAAAGTGCCCACTAAACCATGGAGCTTGAATTTAAAACTGCATTGAGGCTCTGGTTTTTATCTTAAATTTAATGACATGGCCAACTTATGATGGTCAGGTACATAGAAACAAAGTGACAGTTTTTATGTACATTATTCAAGTGTTTATTTACTTGATTTAACATAAAAAAATAGAATTTAAATAGAATATCATAAACCACAGTACTACTAATAACTAATACTGATTACAAAGTAGTATACTTAAACTCAATAACTTCACTTTAACATCCTCCAAGACTTCTTGTTGGTAATGTACAAAATCACTGAGTCAATATTTGGTAAAGTACCACAACATAGGAGGCTCAGTGGCTGAGTGGCGAAGTGCTTGGCTTCTAAACCGGAGTCCCAGGTTTGAATTCTGGTGAAGACGGATTTTTAATTTTGGGATCTTTGGGCGCCTCTGAGTCCACCCAGCTCTAATGGATACTTGACATTAGTTGGGAAAAAGTATAGGTGGTTGGTGTCACATGATACCCTCATAAACCATAGGCCACAGAAACAGATGACCTTTACGTCTTCTGCCCTATAGACTTTAAAGTCTGAAAGGGGAACTAACTTTTACCACAACATCAACAGTTCTTGCTCATGAAAAAGTACTTGTTCTAGATTCTTTCTCCATTTAGTCACACACTTCATGCATCTGTTTTCATCAGTACAGTTACAGTAGTTGTCAAGTCACATAGGCACTGGCCATAAAGATAATAAATAGTACACAGACTATATAACCTAATTCTGCTTAACTAGCTATAGATTATAAAATACCATGGACAAAATCTTTAAAAAAAAAAAAAAGACAGCTAGCCTATCCAATGGAAGTGGATAGAAAGCCAACTAACAAAGGCTAGACTCATCTACATCATTAATAAGACTAACATACGACATAAGTCAACACTAAGGCCACCTATTACACTACATTGCTGCTCGACCTACCCATCTAACTACACACTGGTCATTCTCACTTATAAAAACATTTAGGGGTCATCCATAACAAAACTCAAATGGAGTGATCCATACAACAAGCCGCATTCAATAAAATAAAACAATGTTGAGGTATAGCCTACTAACTGACATCTAATAGAAAAACTGAAGGCAGATGGCTGTTGTGTTAGTCACAGAGTACTCTTGTTAACCATCAGCTTATTCTAGACAGCGAAAACTCAAATGGGTCATCACTTATTTCATACTAAAATCTAATATAAATACACACCGCAAGAGCATAACAATTATCCTTTAAAATGAAAATTGTTATTATAGAAAATATTTTTGTATGGTTTAGTATTGATGAAGTCATGATGATAATAATAATACTTTTGATTAGCTTGAAATCATAACATTGATAATACTTTCAAGCTCCTGATTACGGTTTTAAAGCAGTGTATCCACTCTTATTTACTTGCAGCTGGGACACAGCCGGGCAAGAAAGGTTCAAATGTATTGCAGCTTCTTACTACAGAGGTGCCCAGAGTGAGTTGAGATTTTGGTTTTGTTGTTTTTGTATTTTGACATTCATGGTTAGGAGAGATTTCCATGGCTAACATACACAGTCATGGCTAGCAGTTACATCCCTAGCTAAAATATAAATTCATGGTTAGGAGAGATTTCCATGGCTAACATACAATCTTAGCTAGGGGAAACTTCCATTTCTAGGTCACTTATATAATAGCAGTGACATTCACAGCTATCATGAGGCTATAGCAGTGGCATTCACAGCTATCATGTGGCTATAGCAGTGGCATTCACAGCTATCATGTGGCTATAGCAGTGGCATTCACAGCAATCATGTGGCTATAGCAGTGACATTCACAGCTATCATGTGGCTATGTTTGTTTGTAAAATGTTTTACATGTTTCAGATGTTCCTTCAGAGTTGAAGATAATTACTTCCTAGTCCAAACCTCCCGCAGGACGACGGGGGATGGGAGCGGGCAGGGTTTGAACCCTCGACCATCGATAAATCTGAACGACAGTCCAGCGCGCAAACCGCACGACCAGGCAGCGGTGGCATTTGCAGCAATCATTTTGTTATGGCAGCGATATTCACAGTTATCCTGTGTTGAAAAAGTTGCTATTTCTTTTTATGTTTGTGTAATGACATGAAGATGGCTGCCTTGTCATGCGGCTTGTGCGCTGGACTGTTGTTCACAACCCTGCCCGCTCCTATCCCCATCCTTCTTTGGGAGGTTTGGGCTAAGAAGTAGATTATCTTCAACTCTGAAGGAACATGTAAAACATTTTATAAACAAATAAATGTGTTCACAACATTGAAGTAGTGCATTGCTGTCTGAATATGAATATCTTTCGTCAGTTCATGTTGTTCTATCCTAGTAAAGTCTACTATTAGATTTCTCTGTTGGGTTATCTTATTTTGATTACATATAGGAAACACTTTAGTTATAACTTTTGTCATTATTGCTATGGAATTGGATCACTCTGAATAGTCTTCCTTTACATATTTTCTTTGGTCTGGTATCTCTCCTAATTATTTTGAATTGATCTGATCTAGAAAGTCATTTTGAATAAGAATAAATTAAACAAAAAAAATATAACAGAATTCATGGACAGCTTTGAACAGAATGGCTACCAATGTTTGATAAGCATAAAGACACTAGAAGTAGCCATCAGATTTCCCAAAGGCTGCAAAATGTTATAGAATAAAAGAAAAACTATTTTATAATTTTAGTATTTTTATTTGTCTTTTACTGATATTGTATCTGGATCTAATTCTCATGTCAAATAATGCACTGTTGTTTAATCTTGGGAATTAATCTGTTTTATATTAACTTAGTTAAAAGTTACATTTTTTATTTGAATGTTTGTAAATATTTATTAAGTTTTACTTGTTAAAACTTACACTTTTTTTTCCTGGCAGTTGTTATTGTGGCCTTTGACCTTACCAATGAAGAATCTCTCCATCACACTGACCAATGGATGGAAGAAGCTTGTGCCAGTGCTGACCAGCCTGTCAAATTTCTACTTGGTACAAAAAAAGATTTATTGGTGAGTTTTTGTGGGTTTTTTTTTTCTTCTTCAACCAACACGGAGACTTCACAACTAGCAGAGCTTCGCTTCTCAAGCTTTGACCTAGATACACTCTAATTTTAAAAAAGGAAATTCCCCTTTCAGATCTTGCGTTCTATATATATAGGGCTGCAGATGATGTAAAGGTTATATTTCTGTGGCCCATGGTTAATGTACTAGACACACTAAAACAACATGAGCTTCAACAAACACAATGATTTTATTAGTCTCTATTTCTGTTCTTTACTCCAGCCACTTGTTCTCTAAACTGACCTCCTTTTATCTTCTGTCATATCTTTAACCAGTCATTGCAAATGTGCGTAATTCCAAACATCTGGAAAACTTCAGAAATCATACCAGTGCCTAAGAAACCAAAAATAGATTGCTTAAATGATTTCCGCCCAGTAGCACTAACACCTATTGTTATGAAATGTTTTGAAAAATATATGCTTAAACAACTTGTAGCAAAAGTCAATAACAGCCTAGACCCTCACCAATTTGCATACAAAGCAGCTAGAGGAACTGAGGATGCCATTCTATTGCTTTTGGACCATCTTTATAAGCATCTCGATGTACCCAAAACCTACGCACGAGTCCTCTTCGTAGATTTCTCCTCGGCTTTCAATACCATACAGCCACATCTAATGATAAACAAACGGAGTAACTTAAATGTAAGCCCTTACTTACAAGCATGGGTTCTAAACTTTTTAACCCAACGGCCCCAGTATGTTAAAGTCAACACCACCAAATCGTCAACTCGAGTACTATGTACGGGTGCTCCACAAGGTTGTGTGCTTTCTCCTGTACTATACACTCTTTACACTAATGACATAAGAAGCATCTATGACTCAGTTAAACTCATTAAATTCGCTGATGATACTGCCATAGTCGGTCTTATTTCAGGAGACGAAACTCAGTATCGAAGCTCGATAGAAGAGTTTACAAACTGGTGCACCGACAACTTTCTAGAACTGAATGTAACAAAAACTAAAGAACTTATAATAGATTTTAGAAAGAAAAAACAAACTATGCGTGAACTGCAAATAAACACTACATCTATAGAACAAGTAAAGGCATATAAATATCTAGGCGTTATCATCAACAACAAGCTTTCATGGGAAGACCACCTTGGAACTCTGACAAAGAAAACAGCCCAGCGACGCTTTTTTCTATACAAACTCAACAGTTTTAAACTAAACAAGAAGATCCTTGAGACATTTTACGGCGCCAAAATCTGCTAACATACGGAATAAGTTGTTGGCAAGGCAACGCCTCATCTAAACTGTTGCAACGTCTAGAAAACATCATTAAAAAAGCATCAAAAATTACACTCACAACATTGCCACATTTAAAGGAACTTTTTGAACAAACGTGCCTAAGAAAAATCGAAAAAATCTTGGAAGACAACGGCCACCCGCTCCATCAGAACTACGCCAGGTCGTCGCGAAGTGGGCGACTGCTGTCAATCAAAACAAGAACGGAGCGGTACAAAAACTTGTTCGTACCTCACTCGGTCAGACTCTATCACCGCCACTCATTGATCAGGGAACATGAAATGCACCAAGATACCTGTGTGTAGTCGCTGAATGAACTCTTTATGTTGTCTGTTGTATTTATGTGTATGTTTCTGTTGTGTTGTCTTTATATGAGAAACGAGTCCTTGTAATCACAACAAATTTCCGTAAGGATCAATAAAGCAGTCTTAGTCTTAGTCTTAGTCTTAGTCTTTACACACAGTCCTGACACACTGCTGTTCACTCAACCATGTACACTCAAGGTCCACTGGTCATTTCATACACAGGCACACACACTGCACCACCAGCCACTTAAATCACATACACTTACTATCACATGAGAGAGTCATGTGGCCAGCACAATAACCAACCACCTTTACTTTTCCTCAACTAATGTCAGGTACCCATTATGGGTGGACTTTGAGGCACCCTAAAGATCCTGAAATTAAAAATCCCAGTCTTCACCTTGATTCGAATATGGAACCCCCAGTTCGGAAGCCAAGCACTTTTACCACTCAGCCACTGTGCCTCCACAGATCCTAATACATTTAGAAAATTTCTTCTAATTTTGGCCTTTATAAAACAGAGTAGCCAGGCAGGGGAAACCAGCCAGTGGACATCACTAGGGTCATTAGACATGTGCACGTCCAGAGGATGACAAAAGGGAGATCAGTCCTGAAACAAAACTGATCCCTATGTCCTGAGATCTTGAGGACATTGACCCTCTCTTGCGACTTACTATCTTTCAAGCTTTAGACCCAATGAACATCAAGATTTTTTTTTCTTATCCATCAATCTCACACAGTATCTTTCAACGGCGGTAAAATCATTCTTTTAACAAATTTCTGACTCATAAATTAACTTTAGGCTTGTTACAAGCCTAGACCTACCTTTTACATGCTTGGTTCATGTTTATTGCAAAGTTTCAGAAAATTCTCACATAAAACCACACCAGTTCAATGTTGGTTGGCTAATTCTAGATTCTGACTTTTTTTTTTTCATGAAATAGCCAAAAAGCGGTATTGTGATATATCTGCAATTTTGGATATTAAAAAAGCAGTCCACCAGTGTGGTAGTGTTAAAAAGCAGGTTAAAACAATACAATATAAAGTCAACTTAATAAAAAAAAAGGTGGTTTACAGTGTATCTTGATGAAGCCTGTCACTAAATCATAAGTCTATGAAACTAGTATTTTAAGTATCATATTTCTAACAACCTTTCTAGTCCAAGATTCATGCAAACAAATATTTTGAGCTTCATGCGTGACATTTTCTTCAAATTGGTTCTCGCTAAGTCAATGAAAAAACTATTTTCTTCTTCCACATAGCCTTGATAAACCAAAACACTCATTAATAGTTCTCATATGGTCTGTCATGCCTATAAGCTTTATACCACTCGACTTTCATGGTTATATTATTCTAGAACTAAACAGACTTTTAACACTTTGATTTGGCTAAGTTGAAATAGTAACACTAATTTGTGTTCTTTGTCAATGCATTAACTTTTCAAAACATCGACTCCTCAGTCACCATCTTCCTACTCTGATGTTGAAGTCCGAGCTCTGAAGCAGGCCAAAAAATTACAAGCTGAATTCTGGGCGACATCTTCCAAATCAGGTCAGAGTTATGGTTCATGTTTTGTTCTAAGCCACTAGTGTAGATATGAATGTAACTGTCATGACTGGATAGGAAGTCAGCCCCAGTGTTTCTATACTTAAGTTTTTATTATTATAAACAAGGTTTTATTAAATTGCTCCACCGCACATTAGGAAAATGTGAAAAGATCACTAGAAATAACATTTATACATATAAGCTAGACAAAAAAAAATGTCTGGATAAAACATACAAGGTCCAGTTTTTTTTATACTTTTCATGTATACATTCTTGATGATCTTTACACACATTGATATGACTTATCCAGTCATGTCAGTGAGCACTACAGCCCATGGAGGGTCCTCAATGGCTTCAGCCTATCTTTCCATCCAAATATTCGTTGTGTGTTTTCATCTCTATTCCAGAAATCTTCATGTTGGAGATCTATCTTTACCATGTCAAGCTTTCATCTTCAAGTTGGGTCTCCTTAGATTTAGTGAAGGTTTTCACTAAACTACGACTTAAATTTTCAAATTGTTTAACATCATTTGTGTGGTATGCCCTCTGGACTGTTGTCTCAATGGTTCTCGGTTTGAATCCTGCCTGCTGCTATTCCCAGCCGCACTGTGGGAGGTTTTAACTAGCACATTTCTTCTTCTTCTTCTAGCCAGCTTTTTTTCTGCTTAGCTGTGTCTCTTTTGCTGACTGTGCCAAGGAAAAATAGTGTGCTGTTCTCTTCAGTTGTTCAGCGCTGCCGTACAGGTTGTTGGTTATGTTGGGCTGGAGTGGTAGTAGGGTCTGCCTAAGGTGGATTAGGAAGGGGCATTCAAAGAGGATGGGGTTTACAGTTTCATAAGGCCATAGGACATAATAATTTTCTTTTTTGAAGGAAACTCTGAAAAACTAAGATCAAATTCAGTATTTTAATGTGCTGTAATCTTATATTTATGATTCCCTTCCTACTGGGTTCTGCTTTTCAATGAGGCTGTATTTCTCCATACAAGATTAAATGGAAAACTCTTTAGTGTGTATCCAGATTTAGGGTGAAACAATAAAATGAATGGATGTTAAATATGCATACTTACTAAACCAAACTAAATACAGCAAACTTACAGGAGTAGATTTTATAGTATGGTGTCATGTGTTTCTATTTTTGTTTGATTGATGATCTTGATGAGATATACTTGTGACATGCGGATTGTCAGGTTGCGTAATAATAGTTCAAACACTTTAAGAAACAATGAAGTGACAATGTGCTGATATACTTTTTCTAGAGTTTAATTCTTTTAAACTCAAACTTGAAACAATAAATGTATGTACAGTTCATATATAAAGTAGATACAGGATACAATAATAATGATCAATAAAATAGGTAACTGTTTATTTTCAAACTAGCGACTTCTAAGTCTAACTTTCTAGCTCTCTCTCTTGTCCCAACCTACTACTTCTCCTCTTTTTATCTTTCTTTAGAATAATATAGAACCATGAAATCTCAATACCCTTGACCTTTTTAAATTTAATTTTCTGCGTCTGTTTTTTTTTTTTTTAAATTTAACCTGGATGTTAATTATATTTCCTTGCTGTAGCCTTGAACTACGTTTTAATCATCATCATTCTGACATGTGACCTAATTTGATCTCTGTAAACTGTCCTCATTTCATGAACACTGAGGTGTCTGTCGCCAAGGATGTGAAAGATTCCATTTTTATCTGCTAATAATAATAATAATAATAATAATAATCTTTATTATCGGTAAGGAAATTTGTCTCACAATTTGTGCATTACACCAAACAAAAAAACATTATAACTATAAGAAACCAAAGTGTACATTCACACCAGACGCACTCATAATTTACATGTGACAAAGTTTATACCAGATTGTTCTTATTTAATGATTTGATTGCCAGGGGAACAATAATTGCAATGATCAGACCTTCATATATTCATTGCACAATTTGGCTTGGATAATGACTAAATCATTTTTGTGATCTTTTTTTTTAACAAGTTTTTTTGGTGGAGTTTTCCCCCATCTGGGTCATGAAAAATCATCTTTATTTTTACTTTGAATTTTGTATCTTTGCGGCTTGTTGTTTAAGGTCAAACTTGGTAATATCTACTCACTTTATCCTAACAGGAGAGAATGTGACAGATTTCTTCTTCCGAGCCATTTGTTTATCTTTTGATGACACTTTATTGAAAGAACTGGAGGTAGATACAGTAGCATCCAAACAAATTGGAACCATCAGTAAGTTGACTTAGATCACTACAGATAAGAATAGATCTACAATAAATTTTTACATTCTAACTATTAGATCACTACAGATAAGAATAGATCTACAATAAATCTTTACATTCTAACTATTAGATCACTACAGATAAGAATAGATCTACAATAAATCTTTACATTCTTAACTATTTTATCATTAATCTACAATAAATAGTTACAGTCTAACTATTCAATATGCAAAAGTGAAGTACCGCTGTGACAACTTGAGATTTACAGAACAAATGATGTAAATTAAGGTCATCTGTTTCTATGACCAATGTTTTATCAAGCACAATGACCAAATGCCTTTACTTTTCCAAATTTATGCCAGGTACTCTTTAGAGTTTGGTGGACTCAGGGCATTCATAAAAATCCAGAAATTCAATATCCCCAGCCGAGATTTGAACCCAGGGCCCATTGGTTTGGAAGCCAAGTACTTTGCCACTCATAAGTCACACCCCCAATAAATGATGTACTCTTAATTATCAATAATGACTAAGTTAATTTTTAGAAGGTTTTATAAATTTTTTTGTTAAGATAAAAGTCCACTAGATGTATAAACATTCCGCCTTGCAGAATTTGTTTCCACCTTTCGAAGCAAAGAAACCTTCACATTCCAGACAAGCCTTTACCATAGCCAGTGGACTGAAACTGTTTTACTTAGCAGTTAAGATATGACATTATTTGTGTAGCCTTGACTAAATCTGTGTATTGTTTTGTTACAGAGGTTCAAAAGTCAAGTTCGGACTTGTATGAGAAAAGGAAATCTAATCAATTGAAGTGTTGTTCCTAAATGGTTTATTGTTTCTTCCAAATTTTATTATACTGTGAGTTTCTGTTTCTTTTCAGTCTTTATTTCTTTTCAGTCTTTAAAATTTGCTTTTGCTCCACTACACATGTATATATGCTAATTGGTTTCTTTTGAGGTAATGGAAACATGCATAATCTAAATCCAAATATATATTTATGTATAGATTACAAAGCTGTTGTATGATATTTCAAATGTGATAATGACCCGATGAAATTATCAAGATATCAAGTTATAAAAGTTGTAATTATATCAAAATTGTACAAAAACTATAGTCAAAAGAGTTTTATATGTCTAAAAGGGAATTAATTTAACAATTGGGTTGGTCTTTGCTGAAGAGAAACAATACTGAATGAAAGAAGTACCTGATTATGTTTCCTTGATTCAATATCTGCTTAAAAACACTTTTTTTGTCAATATTATGTTGGACCAAATCCATTGAAGTTGCATGCTAAAAATCAATCAAAAACTTGATGACATCAAAACTCCTTTTCTTGTTGTTCTGACTGAGTTGGAAATCATCTTTGGGCCTTCTAGAGGATTCTGTAGGCCATCAACAAACTTTTTACATAATATTTGAGATGATTTCCACAGTTTATGGTATATGTCATATAGGCATAATTCACTAAATAGTTTACTTTTTTTTTTTTACAATGATCTTCATGTGAAGTCCATTTACTGCAGACATTTTGAAGAGTTCATTCCAACTGCCTCAAGGGAATCAACTATGTTCTGTTTGTAGCAGAAGTTAACTATGTTTAGATAGTAATGAGGAAACTTCATAACCAAAATCCTCTCTTGCACTTTGTAAATCAAATGAGCATTTGAATCTTGATTACTGGAAAGTTACAAAAGTCTATTCTAAATGTTTTACAAAATTCTACATTCCTGTCACAAGTTTGTTATCTAGAAATAAGAGACTAGGGTCTCAGCTTTGGTATTGTCCTTTAGTGTAATGTAATATTTTTTATCAATACAGAGACATCTTGATGTATTGAAGTCTGTTCCAGTCAAATCATTTGGTTGACCTTAAATTTTGCATAATGCCTTGACCTACATGTTTTAAGCAAATTTTTGTCATGTTTATTCCAGCCTGAGAATGTTGTTTGTTTTTTCTAGTCCTTTTAGCTAGTTATTTTAACAAATGCTGGTTTATAGCTAAAATGTTTGGTTTATAGCTATTCATTTCAACAAATGCTTGGTTTATAGCTAACGTCTGGTTTTTAGTTTTTGTTTTTTTTATCAAATGCTGGTTTATAGCTAAAATGTTTGGTTTATAGCTATTTATTTTAACAAATGCTTGCTAGATATTTAAGTTTAGCTAACTTTTTTTAAATTTATATAATTGTAAAACTATGCTCTTTAATTCCAGATGTTTTAAAAAATTTTGACTCTAATTTTGTCTATAACTCTTAATTAAAGAAAAAAACAAACAATGGCAAACTATTTGGCACCAGTTTTAATGGGAAACAATGAAAGTATCTGAAGACGCCTCAGCTATTAGAAAAATAGATTTTCGCTTTTGAAGGAATGTCTTGCAAAGTTTAGTTTCAAGAATTTAGTTTAGTACATCAGCAACATTGTGACTAAGACGAACTTAACACAGGGGGCGTTACTAGCATAAGTAAAGGGACATAACACTTAAATCAACGTTCAGCAGCAGATGTAGATCTGAGTTTTTCATAGAACTTGCCTGCTTGTAAAATTTAAATTCGTTTCTAGTTTTACTTATAGAAGAGTGGCATCCATCTATCCATCCCAGTGGCACTACAGCCCACGGAGGGCCCTGGCCCTCTCTAGCACATCTTTCCATTCTGATTGATCTTGGGCGTTATGTCTCTATGCCCGAACTCTTAGCTGTTGTAGATCTGCCTCTACATCATCAAACCACTGGGCTCGTGGTCTGCTTTTGGGGCACCTGCCTTTCGTTTTTTGTAGTTATTTTTAAAAAAAACACAGTGCAATTATCATTCAATAGTCTTTAGAAATTAAATTACATTGCGATACTAAGTTAACTGTTGACTCTATAGAATTCTAGTTATTCCATAAGTCTTGCAGGTTTCCATAGTTCATTTTGTCAGATCTGTTGCACTGTTCAAATCAATCCTCATCAGGGGCAGCTCTATCAGATTTCATTATCTTCTACAAATTCTTCTTGCCGCAGTCCCTTTCTCTTGTTTGCTGTCTTTTGGGTTTCTTGTTAGCTCTTATTTTCTTCTGCTGCCTCTCTTATTTTTAGCAACTCTCTTATCTTTTACTAGAGGAGGATCTGGTGATGTAGATCTAGTAGGTGGTTGGAGTGGGGTTGGATATATTGACCTATTAACTTAACTTGGACACAGCTTGTTCAACATTTTTCTTGAGTTAATTGCATAGTCCTGCTGCCTATTTCAAAAGTCCAGCAAAGTTTATCAATAAACGGTGACTCCTTCACTACTACTGGTAACATTTTTTCTGATCACACTGGACCATGATCTGATATGAAGTGACTAGCATGGGGCAGGTGGCGGTACAATAAGATGAACTGACTTTTCTAATAGGGACAGAAGACTGGTATAGCCGTCTGCTAGAAAGATGGGTGTGAGAGATGGTTGGTTGACGGGATAAAAGTATCCCATCATTGTTGGGGAGCTGCCTTGGTGTCTTGGGAAATCTTTAAGTTGTGGCTGGGATCTTTTTAAAGCAGGAGGGGGGCCTGCAATGCTGCACTAGCTCATGCTAGCACCATCTTCTTGGTATTTGATGATACATCAAACTTTTTTTGGGGGGGAATGGGAAGGCGTTTCATCAGCATTTAAGAGCCTTCTGGTGGGATCAATTTTCTAAATGCATTCCTCAAACTTAAAGAAACAATTTTCCAAAATGATGGCTCATTCTCTTCCAGGGGACAGAGAGGCTGTGTGTTGCATTCCTTTGTTAGTGTCTGTATTTGCATCTGTTAAGAAGGATCTCTCGCTGCCATAATAGGCCTTGCAAGTCTTCATGTACTTCCATATTGGTTTTACCTAATCCCCTGTTTGCCAAACCAATTTGCCATTGCGTCGATTTTTCTTCTTCATCCTTATTCAGAATTTTTTTTTGGAAAACATACTGGAGCAATCAGTTTTTCTTGGTTACTGGAATTTTAAAGAGCAAAGATGGCTTCCTTAGCAACAGTATAAATAGTTTCCGAATTGAATAGCTTCCTTGCTTTTGTTTTTTCACCGGAGCCATAGTAGATCTCTGGTAGGTCATGAGTAATAATCAAGATAGCTAGAATAGTTTATATAAAAAAAAAAATAATTAGCTATGTCTAAAATGTCATTTTATTAGTTGAAAAATGCTGTTAACATCAATCTCAAAATTATCTTTAAAAGCATTTATCTCTTGTAATTCTACTTATTTTGCAATAAATTTGACTTTGTCTAAGTTGTAAATACCATCAGACACACCGATTCATTTTATTTGACCTCAATGGATGGCATAGGGGTGGAAATAAAACTGTTTCCCTCATTCAGTTTTTCAGGCAAAATACTAGTCTCATTAAGTTGGTGGCTCATGAGGCTTGAAAATTGTACTATGTCCTGGCATACTTGTCTTCATCTGGATCAGTAAAAAAAAAAAGAGGGGTGGAATTTCTTTATCTGTGCACTTTGGCATGAAGTCAAAGCAGACATCAATTGAAAAGGCTTAGTCAGAAACGTAAAAAAAAAATTTTTTAAATGGAGCATATGCAGTACTGATACAGTAGTTTCACAGTAGCTATCAAGATTAATTAAATATGAAGACCTGTTCACTATCTATGCCAGTTTGCTATTTGTCCTTTCCTCTAGCTGAAGTTATAGACACATGAACCTATGTATCAAATTGTTGTGTTTGACTATTATTATTATTATTATTATAGCTTTTATATAGTGCTACTTTCATGCTTATAGCATGCTCAGAGCGCTTTTGGTCCAATCTCATTTGTGGACCGATGGGGAAGGGTATCTAGGAGTTGGTTTTCCATGCTGTCTTTAGGCGCTCAGTAAACGCAACTCTGCCCCAGTCGGGTGTCGAACCTCGAGCCCCCTTCTAGGTAGCCAAGCCAAGTTCAAGCGCACTTGGCCTCTCGACCACGCTTTCCACTAACCTGTGATGGCAGGGTTAAGTCATTTAATTGTTCAAACTGTCAGAGTTTTGATGTTTTTCTGCAGTTCCGTCCTCTTGCTTTATGTTGTGGCCTAACCCTATAGTTGCCGTACAAAATTTTAATGTCAACCTTTTTTTATTTACATTTAATTATTTTTACATCCTAAGATATTAAAATGATTTTAAATAATTGTGAATTGTCTCAAATTTGTAATTCTGCATTTTTTTTTTCTTCTTTTATTTCAAAGCTTAACAATTTTATAATAGTCTCAATAAAAATTGTATAAATAGATCTTTATGTTTATATGTATATATTCACAGAGGATTTTGAGAGCATTTATAATAAATAATATTCTTTGAACATTTCATACTGCCTAATACCAATGTCATAGAGTTTAGCACATTGGTCTTCACTCCAAGAGTTTCTATAATTTCAAATAAAAATAAAGTGCCAACTGTAGGTAAAGTCAATTAGTAAAATGTATTCTCAAAAATATGGTACAATACTAAGATTAATGTGAAATAAATATCATCTTCAATTTTGTTTAATTGTATTAAATCTAATTTTATTGTAAATTTTTTTAACTTGATAAAATTATACTATTGACTTAATATCTTTGTTTTCATGGGTTCAAACTTTTGCAGTACAATGAATTCTATATTTTACATCACTATAAAAATTGTTCTATAACTTCTTTTAAAAAAATTTTTGTTTCTTTCATTGTCCTCCACAATTTTTTTAATAGGGAAATCAAAAAGTATTTACTGGTATATAAAAGAAACTATTTAGTCTCTGTTATTTAAAGGCATCTGAAGTAATATCGAAGCTTTGTTTTAAGTTATTGGTCAACCAATTACAATGTGCTACCTAACATTTCAAAAGTATGTTGATTTTTATGGCAAAAGCACTTTGAGATTGAAGGGAGTTAACTGAAAAGAAAAACTAACATATAGATTTACATGTATTTTTATTGTAGTCATTAGAATCATTTTTACATTCATTTGATAATAATGTTGTTTTATTCAAAATGGTTAATCTCTGACCTAGGTTGCGTTTTCTTCATCAATTCGCATTTATTGTCATGGAGAAGAGGATTTTGTAAATGTTTTGCATTCAATTATTTGTATAGGTTGGTGCCAATAAACTTAGTTTTATTGTTAGTAAAAACCCAGAGAATATCTCCACTATTTCTTATGTAACAATAGGGTACAAAGTATTGGTTTAAGTTGAAAGATTGAAACTTTGTTACATGTCTGAGATGTGATACACAAACATGTGTGATGTTGGCTTTATTTTGCAAATTTGATAATTGATGATAATATTTTATACATTTGATACTTGATGCTGTTGATAAAACCTTCAATGATAGATCTGATCATCTTGTTTCATGTGACTGCATATCACTCTCACTGGTTGTGACTTAAAAAATATTTTTTTTTAAATTGCAACATTCTTTGAACAAATTGTGAAGAGCCATGTTTTAAAACTTGGGTACCAGTAAGTGAAGTGAATGTCATAGTCCAAATTATCGACTTCACTTCTGCTGTCCGTCCACTTTACTAACTTCAAAACCTGGAGATTTACAAATTAAAATTTGTATCCAATGAAATGTGTTTGTTTTATTTCTACTTTATAGCAGTCTTGATATATTCTGTGATGTCCATTTTGTGAAGGCTTCAAACTGCTTCAGTTCGGTCAACCTTTAAATAGTTGTTTTTTTTAAACACACACATACAAATAATACAATGTCAATAATATCCTCATAACAATGTGTCATAATATAACCTAAAAGTATAAAAGACGCTGTTACACACACTTTTCTACGTATGCCCACTACAAAGGTCAAGGTCTAAACGAAGATATCTACTTGAATCTGAGCCCAGAAAAAAACTTAGAACAAACGAGCTTATTTTACTGAGCGACTTCAGAGCTAAACAAACGAACTTATTTTACTGGACGTCCTCAGAGCTAAACAAACGAACTTATTTTACTGGGCGTCCTCAGAGCTAAACAAACGAACTTATTTTACTGGGCGTCCTCAGAGCTAAACAAACGAACTTATTTTACTGGGCGTCCTCAGAGCTAAACAAACGAGCTTATTTTACTGGGCGTCCTCAGAGCTAAACAAACGAGCTTATTTTACTGGGCGTCCTCAGAGCTAAACAAACGTGCTTATTTTACTGGGCGTCCTCAGAGCTAAACAAACGAGCTTATTTTACTGGGCGTCCTCAGAGCTAAACAAACGAACTTATTTTACTGGGCGTCCTCAGAGCTAAACAAACGAACTTATTTTACTGGGCGTCCTCAGAGCTAAACAAACGAACTTATTTTACTGGGCGTCCTCAGAGCTAAACAAACGAGCTTATTTTACTGGGCGTCCTCAGAGCTAAACAAACGAGCTTATTTTACTGGGCGTCCTCAGAGCTAAACAAACGTGCTTATTTTACTGGGCGTCCTCAGAGCTAAACAAACGAGCTTATTTTACTGGGCGTCCTCAGAGCTAAACAAACGAGCTTATTTTACTGGGCGTCCTCAGAGCTAAACAAACGAGCTTATTTTACTGGGCGTCCTCAGAGCTAAACAAACGAGCTTATTTTACTGGGCGTCCTCAGAGCTAAACATTGAGCTTATTTTACTGGGCGTCCTCAGAGATATAGTGGCTCGGACTTAACAATTGGGGGAAATGTTTATAGGTTATGGGGTTGTAATGAATGTGACTTATTGTATCTACTGCCGTTTTAATGTGTACATGTGTTTTCAACTCAAACATTACATGAGAATGTGTTCACAACATTTTGGACATGTCGTTTTGTTAACAGTCAGTGTTTTAAAGCCCGACGTGGAAGTCATCCACAAAACGTCAAAAAGTGACGCCGCCGCAGCGATGTCTGAGAAGGATCCTGGGAAAAGCATACGTACATAGATCATGACACCTAGAAAGAAATTAGGTGTAGGCAATCTAGGCAGACGACTAGGGCCTCCGATTGTTGGGGGCTTCGCACAAGACTAAAAACATTGCAAAACTTGTATCAAATTTCAAATATGGCAGAGAATTATAGGACCCTACGTCTACTGGCCTAGCTCTAATCTCTACTATGAAATTTATTAACAAATATATCTAAATCTACTTGTTATACTACTTATGCTAGAAGATCCTTTTATTTTTTCGGTTTTTTATTTTTTTATATTGCTATTTCATTTCGGGCAACCCAATTCACTTTACCTAAGGCCTCCAGTTACCTAAGGCCGGCCCTGTTGTTTACCTAACGTCAAATCCTTAGACTGCACACGTTTGCCAGTTTAGAAGACCGTTTGATTGTCATACGAGTTGAACAGAAGGCTCTGATTGTCAAAAGAGTTGAGCCAAAGCTCTTCGAACTCTAGGCGTGTAAGCCTGCTTGAACAAACCGTTCTGTCTGGAAGAGGTCCAAGTCAATGTCTATGTAAAACACTGCTATTTCCGATATATCCGGCACCCCGGGCGCATGGACTAGAATATACGGCCGAAGGCCGAGCACACCGGGAATCCCCGCCATTTTCCTATGTTGTACCAAGCTAACCTTGCAGCACTCGCCATTATCGTAACGGTCCCTTGAGGAACATCGCGTGGATTATCGACAGGGACGTGGAAGCTCTCTTTCAACTCCACACCGTGCAATGGGAAAGCTCTCGCATTCCCTTGGACACTCCCACAGGAGTTTTGTTTTGCTATTCATTTAACCTAATTACTTCCTCAAGTAATCGTTTCCACCCGAGTGCCACGTTGAGGCAGAATAGCGTACCCGGGGTTTAGAAGACGTAAAAATCCGTTGGTACTAGCTGGGGAGAGACTGTGGAAGTCTCTTATTATGACCGATCTATGTGGAGAGAGCTTGTCGCCCTATGCACCGAACGGCTTGGGGTGATCCTAATATAAGTCAAATGGTCATAGTTTTCAACTCTTAGTGCTTGTTTTGTTCCTATCAGAGGGTTTGATAGGCCTTTACTGACACAGTAGCCCCACGCATAAAACATGGTTACGTCCCTTGTCATAATACTAGCTTCCAAAATGAGTTTCATATTGTCGTACATATAGACACACATAAAACGTATCTAGGTTGAGCTGTGGAACTGACTTATCGTCTGCTTGTGTCTGCATATTATACCTCACAGTCAACATGTGAAAAAAATCTGGCTAAAGAAAAATTTTACCAAAAAAAAAAAAAAATCTGGCAACACTCGAAAGACTATGAGCCTATAACTTGTACTGAAACATAGAAAAAAATCTGATACCACTATTTGCGTATAAATACATTAGAGACGTGAAAGTGCTTTGATTTGCATAACAAGAGATATAATCCAGACGTTTTTAAACACTGCGAAAATTGACCAGTTGACGGTCCCTGTCAATAGTTTTATTTCCTCCATATGTTGCCGTTTTTCCAATCAATCTTGTCATTAAAAGGAGAGGATGCTTAAAAATTATGAACAATTAAAAAAAAATTGATTTCATTGGTGTAACTTTTGTATACTCTTCTCTATCAATAATATTACATCATCTCATCACCACCATCATCATATCATAACATCATCTCGTCATCACCATCATCATCTCATAACATCATCTCATCATCACCATCATCATCTCATAACATCATCTCATCATCATCATCTCATCATCATCACCATCATCCTCTCATAACATCATCTCATCATCATCACTATCATCATCTCATAACATCATCTCATCATCATCACTATCATCATCTCATAACATCATCTCATCATCATCACCATCATCATCTCATAACATCATCTCATAATCATCATATCATCATCTCATAACATCATCTCATCATCATCTCATAACATCATCTCATCATCATCACTATCATCATCTCATAACATCTTCTCATCATCATCACTATCATCATCTCATAACATCATCTCATCATCATCACTATCATCTCTCCATTGACTTTCGTCGTAGAGATACTGTGACAGTTCACGTAACCAAATCCCTCCACTTTTCCCGGTCTGCAGCTGTTCTTAGCAGGACATCAAGAGAGAGACCAGTCCATCCTTTTATCTAGTCAGATTTTCTCTGGCCGACCCTTTCTACACAGTAGTGCCAACCAGATTGTTGACCTGTAAAAGTAAAAACTCTTTCTTTTCCTGTATAACAATACAAGCAATGTACAAACTACTAGTACCGTATACAGACATCTATAACGTAATGTAAAATAAGACACTGTTATGGAAACTTCACTAAATTGTTTGTCCTTAAACGAGTGTTAATACTTGGGAATATACATAACATTGATGAATGACAAGAACAGATATATGATATACCAAAAAAACTAGGCCTTTAGATTTCACACATTGATCTAAGCGCAGACTAACATTAAACTATGATTTCAATTTCCATTAAAACAAGTTTGGTTTGTCTCACTTGTGCATGTCTGGCATACATGTATCACGTATCGTCTGCTGTCATAGTGAATATCAGTGGGAAGTCTTTTTTTAAAACAAATAAATAGAAGTCTACAAGTGGCAGCCAGTTTTGTGCTGTTTTCAATGTGACAATGGCATGACGTTTCGAATACGCTTGGGCTGAAGTAGATAATATTTCTAGTGACTAAAGCATCCATTCTAAGTACCTCGGTATTAAACTTAAAAAATATAAATTTGTACTGATACTATTGGTTATTACAGGGCCGTATTCAAGGGAGGGCAGGCTGGGCTACAGCCCCGGTTCTCCTCAAGAAAAGGATCCACAAAAGATAGAAATAAATCCGAATTTCGACATTCAGAAATTATAATTTTCTTTCTTTTGTTTCACGTTTTTACGGCTGGTAAAAAAAAATTAAAAAAATGGCGTGTCTAAGAAGTGTACGCTTGTAGCGTGCTTGGAACAAGTAAACCGGAATTACGACAGTGTGTCTACCAATAGACTTTGGCCTACCCTCCACAAACTCAAAAAAGAAATAAACACTTTTTAAATAGAATATGCATATTAAATATTTGTTTAAAGGAAAGTTCGATTAAATTTACAAAAACTCTTATTTCTTTCTTCTAAAATATAGCCTGCTTTTAGATCTAATTACCTCCATTAATGAGCGGATTTCTTTTAAGGCTTTCGAACAAGTGTAAGGCACATTCCTCGTTCCATATGCTAGGACAGATTTGTACAAATGCCTCTTCTTCCATAGCGCTATTCGAGCATGGAATTGGTTGTCTGAGTCAGCCAGGAAAACCAGTGACTTGGCAGAATTTAAGTCATAGGTTAACATGCATGACTAAATGCATGACGCGTAGGACGTAATCATCTTTTTTTTTAGGTAACGTCTGTAATATATAAGATAAGATAAAATCATGCACATACTTTAATCCGGCCCTGAGTTATTACACGAGAGACATTCAAGAACTGTTTTATTTATTATGTTACCCAGATTGGGAAGTATTGCATTGATTTTGTTTTTTAATGAAAGTCTATTTTTAGGTTTGGGCTTAGATACAAACAAACAAAGGATCAAGGCGATAAAAAAAAAGTTCATTCTGACCTTTTTCCAAACTTAACTTGTCGCCCTCTTTCCCCGTGTGGGATTCCCACTACTGTGAACCGGGGGGGGGGGGGGGGGGGGGGGGGGGGAAGAAGTGGAGATCTGGAAGCAAAGTAAGTTCAATGTAATGTCAGCCTATTAAAAGGTGTTTTTATCTTTCCGAATCTATAGAACTATAGACAAAGAGAACAAAAAAAAAAAACTTTTGTTTTCCATAAGAAAAACAAAATGGTCGCTGGTGCAGCTCGTCTGCTTTGTTTGTCTTTCACTTCTGCTGTAATGTCAACGTCCTCTCATTCATTGAAGACCAACTTTTTTTTCCGGCCGGAACTGGAAACAAATATTTTTTAAAAAGGGGGGAGGGGGAAATATCCGACACGTGAGTCACGTCACATGACAAGCTTTTTTTTTTTTGGGGGGGGACTTCTTTATGCTTCTGTGGACAGAAGTCTCAAGGGTCTGGATAGCATCGAGTTACGGGCCGAATATGACCCGCAGACAGTGGTTTGGACATCGGTTTTCTAAAATTTACTTAACAAGTGAACTAAAAGAGGGAGGGATTTAAAGAGTGATGTACTAAACCAGTGATGCCCAACCATTTTCGGCCGGCGGGCCAGTTTAATTTTCGACACTCGTGTCGCGGGCCACATCATCGAATAGATAAAAAAAAAAAAAAAAAAGAAATAGAGAATAAACCATTTTAAATAGTTTTATTAGAAACACGTAGCACTATTTGGCCTACGTATCTTATCTTATCTTATCTTATATAATACAGACGTTACTTCAAAAAAGAAGATGATTACGTCCTACGCGTACAAACGTATGGCTATTATGTAATCGGTTTCATTTGTTTTATTAGTGAAACGTTTGTCTACTCAATGAAGTGCTTGTTAACATGTTTAGGCGGGCCGGATAAAGTTACATCGCGGGCCGGATCTGGCCCGCGGGCCGTAGTTTGGGCATCACTGTACTAAACGAATGAGAAGCCCTTTTTTTAGGGGGCGGGGAAACACACACGCAATTCTGCAACGCAGAGCTTGACTTCCACTCAGTGCTGTATTGAAACATAGGCAACCAAGGCTGGCTTAGGGCAACAGGCAAGCCCAAATTATTTTTTAGAAGAAAATGCAAAGGATTAAATTGCCTTATGTTATCTTATCATCTTATAAGATAAGATAATTTTATTGATCCAATCAAATGGAAATTCAGTTTGACTACAATTGACAAGCTCAGTGAAACTACTGTACAAAAACAATATGGATGAAAAATTCGGACAACATTCACACACGAAACACATACACATTCACAACCAGCGCTTTATGAATTAGACTTCTATGTACTTCTCGATGACGACAGCTGATCTTGTAACACTCTGACCGAAAGTGGGATAAAGGAGTTTTAAAATCTTTCAGTTTTAGTCCTAATGGAAAGGAGACGACCACTTCGTTCAGATCTTATGTAACAGTGGTTAAATGGGTGCAGGTTGTCCTTAAGAGTCTATTAAATTTAAATTAAGTCTATGTCTTTGTGCCAGTGAAGTATTACCAAGCGTATTTTTCGGCCTTAATGTTTTGTTTTTTTCTATTTCATTTGGGGCCACATAATCCCTTCGCCTAGCGCCCCACATATTGAATTCGCCTAGGGCCCCACATACTGACTTCGCCAAGGGCCCCACATACTGACTCCGCTTAGGGCCCCACATACTGACTCCGCCTAGGGCCCCACATACTGTCTCCACATAGGGCCCCAAATACTGACTCCACATAGGGCCCCAAATACTGACTCCGCCTAGGGCCCCACATACTGACTCCGCCTAGGGCCCCACATACTGTCTCCACATAGGGCCCCAAATACTGACTCCACATAGGGCCCCACATACTGTCTCCGCATAGGGTCCCACATACTGACTCCGCCTAGGGCCTCGATATTCACTTTTCCTAGGGCCTCCAGATACCTAAGGCCGGCCCTGAGTTGTGGTAATATATTAGTAAAGAATGGCTGCCTGGTCGTTCGGTATGTTCTCTGGACTGACGTTCGGTGGTCTCGAAGGCCCCTGTTTCAAGCTCTGCCCGCTGCCACCCCCCGTCGTCCAGCAAGATGTTAGGTTAGGATGTAATTATATTCAGAATCTGAAAGAACAGCAGAAACATTGTAAAACAGAGTATTGCTAATAGCGTAACAGTCGGAAAGAAGTTTTGTGTGTCACTCTTAGGCCTTACCATTCGCCCAGAGAATTCCCACAGGTGTGTAGTGTTATTGTTTACATACCACCCACGGCTGACACAATGATTTCGACGGAACTTTTTTTTTATATCTCTCATGACGTAGAGTGAAAAACACATCCGCTCCACAGTAACTACGTCACATCTTTTAGAGTGGGCGACTTCCTATTCACCAAGAGGGGAACTGAACGACACATAAATGTATTGGCTCCTTAATCTGTGAGACTGTACCAGCGCTAAATGGAGTGAAATGTCTGGTCTGAGAAATTAATATTGGCCTCCTTCAGTCGTAGAAGTAATGTCATACATAGATCAGATGTAATGTCATACATAGGTCACATGTAATGTCATAAAGGCCACATGTAATGTCATACATAGGTCACATGTAATGTCATACATAGGTCACATGTAATGTCATACATAGGCCACATGTAATGTCATACATAGGCCACATGTAATGTCATACATAGGTCAGATGTAATGTCATACATAGGTCACATGTAATGTCATAAAGGCCACATGTAATGTCATACATAGGTCACATGTAATGTCATACATAGGTCACATGTAATGTCATACATAGGTCACATGTAATGTCATACATAGGTCAGATGTAATGTCATACATATGTCACATGTAATGTCATACATAGGTCACATGTAATGTCATACATAGGTCAGATGTAATGTCATACATAGGTCAGATGTAATGTCATACATAGGTCAGATGTAATGTCATACATAGGTCACATGTAATGTCATACATAGGTCACATGTAATGTCATACATAGATCACATGTAATGTCATACATAGGTCAGATGTAATGTCATACATAGGTCAGATGTAATGTCATACATAGGTCAGATTTAATGTCATACATAGGTCAGATGTAATGTCATGCATAGGTCACATGTAATGTCATACATAGGTCACATGTAATATCATACATAGGTCACATGTAATGTCGTACATAGGTCAGATGTAATGTCATACATAGGTCACATGTAATGTCATACATAGGTCACATGTAATGTCATACATAGATCACATGTAATGTCATACATAGGTCAGATGTAATGTCATACATAGGTCAGATGTAATGTCATACATAGGTCACATGTAATGTCATACATAGGCCACATGTAATGTCATACATTGGCCACATGTAATGTCATACATAGGTCAGATGTAATGTCATACATAGGTCACATGTAATGTCATAAAGGCCACATGTAATGTCATACATAGGTCACATGTAATGTCATACATAGGTCAGATGTAATGTCATACATAGGTCACATGTAATATCATACATAGGTCACATGTAATGTCATACATAGGTCAGATGTAATGTCATACATAGGTCAGATGTAATGTCATACATAGGTCAGATGTAATGTCATACATAGGTCAGATGTAATGTCATACATAGGTCAGATGTAATGTCATACATAGGTCAGATGTAATGTCATACATAGGTCAGATGTAATGTCATACATAGGTCAGATGTAATGTCATACATAGGTCACATGTAATGTCGTACATAGGTCAGATGTAATGTCATACATAGGTCACATGTAATGTCATACATAGGTCACATGTAATGTCATACATAGATCACATGTAATGTCATACATAGGTCAGATGTAATGTCATACATAGGTCACATGTAATGTCATACATAGGTCACATGTAATGTCATACATAGGTCACATGTAATGTCATAAAGGCCACATGTAATGTCATACATAGGCCACATGTAATGTCATACATATATTGACCTCCTTCAGTCGTAGAACGACTATGGTTCATCTCGAACACTTTTTCTTGTGTCTGTGGCGCCTTATTTTGGACAGATTCTCCCGTCCACATATATTGCAGGTCAAGATGGCTTTTGCTTTGGTGGTAGAGGAGCCAAAATTTTTGGTATGGCACACTTTTCTTCAAGAGCTGAGGCCCATGTTATCTCGCTGTCCATAGCTTCCTTGGTCAATCCAGCTAGTGCGGTCTAGGGCTATGTCTTGCCAATGGTCAGTATAGATGTTCACTGATTTTAAATCCCGTTTTATCACATCCACGTAACGGAGGTGGGGGCGACCAGTTTTTCTTGAGCCTGACGCGAGTTGCCCGTAGAGAATGATTTATGGGATGCGATTGTCCTCCATCCGGCGAACATGTCCTAGCCAGCGCAGGCGGCGTTGCCTGAGGACTGTAAAGATGCTGGGAAGGCCCGTTCGCGCAAGGATCTCGGTTGTAATTTGGCCTATATTCAAACAGTTTGATGAAGGCACGTATAGAGAGAGAGAGGCGCGGTGGCTGAGAGGTAAAGAGCTTGGCTTCCGAACCGGGGTCCTGAGTTCGAATCCTGGGATTTTTTAATTTCGTGATCTTCTAGCGCCTCTGAGTCCACCCAGCTCTAATTGGTACCTGACGTTAGTTGGGGAAAGAGTAAAGGTAGTTGGTGTCGTTGTGCTGGCCACATGATACCCTCGTTAACCGTAGGCCATAGAAACAGATGACCATCATCTGCCCTATATACCACAAGTTTTGAAAGGGGAACTTTACTTTTTTTACGCACAGAGAGGGAGAGAGATGAAAAAGCACTTCCTCCGTTTGAGACCTAGAACAAAGTCGTATCTCCTTCTTCCCTAGTGACATTAGAGAATGAAATGGGTTGCCTGAATCAGCCAGGAAAACCAACGACTTGGCAGAGATTACGTCATTATCATGCATGACTAGATTGACACATGAAATGCGTAGAACGTAATTATCTTCTAGCGTCTGTAATATATAAGAAGAGACCATAACACTATCGAATATTAAATTAACTAGAACAGACTCAAATGGAGTCGTGTTATTTTCAACAAATGGATATTCAACAAGAGTAACACCATTTGTAAGATCACTAAATTTAGAGACACTTTAGGCGAGAAGACCTCAAAAGCACAAAAGCACAGTGCCATGAAACACTGAACTATAGCTTACAAGTGATAAAAATACAATCTAATTTTTAAAGAAATACTCAGAAAGACACAAAGATATAAGCTCTTATCTTACTTAACATCAAAGGTCAAATTTGTAATAGTCTTCCTTCCACATCAGTGCCATTAGACCAGCGGTTCTCAACCTTTTAAGCTCGGCGACCCCTTTTTACAATTCCTCACTTTGCCGCGACCCCCCCCCCCCCCCCATCCTCACACACCCAAACAGCAATAGAAGAATAGACAAAAACAATCCAAATTTTCGATGGTCTTAGGCGACCCCTGGCAAATCGTCAATCGACCCCCAAAGGGGTCGCGATACACAGGCTGAGAACCCCAGCATGAGACTGATTAGAGAATGGAATGAGTTCCCTGAATCAGGAAAACTTGGCAGAGTTTGAATCTCTGATTATTATGCATGACTAGCTTAACACATAAGTAGGACGTAATTATCTTCTCTGTTGAAATAGCGTCTGTAATGTAGAAGATATATTTTACATACACCCTCTTCCTTCTCCCGAAACAATTAGACCTGCTTATAGATTAGAACCTAAATGACTCATTAGATCTTTAAACAAACATAAACTGTTTCAGATTTATTTCACGACGTCAAACTACTTCCGGCCAGACAACCTGACCTTCCTTTCTCTCTCTCTCTCTCCTCTCTTTCTCTCTCTCTCTCTCTCTCTTTCCAATCGAGCTGAGTAATGATCCCAAAAAGACTGCAGTATTGACATACCCATAAACGAAGTAATTAAAAGTGGGTCACGTCAAGGGATCAAACTCTGTATTGATTGAAGTTGGTCACTTGAGTTACTCCTCCTGAGGTGTGTTATTATCAGCGTTGCGCATGTCAATGACTAGGGCTAGAACCAGCGGACCATAATTCCCCCCTTGTCCCACATATAATATCACTTTTTTTTCCTGTATTATATCAACAACACTGTTCTATATACTTGTGCAGTTGACCCAACTTACCCATGCCATATGTGTGGCCTGCTTTTTAAAACGAAATTTGGACTCAACAGTCATCTTTGAGCTCAGGAAATGAGAAATGTGCTCATCTTCGACCACGAAGAAGGAGCTTTGCATACTCTATTGTAGATAATAATTAACTTCTTCCCGTAATACGAAAGCATAATACATTCTGTCTACATTTTACATACCGGGATTGGTGCAGGGCCGGCCTTAGGTAATCGGAGGCCCTATGCGAAGTGAGTTGGGTGGCCCCAAATAAAAAAGAAAAAAAAAATTAAGACCTAAAAATCCGCAATGGATTACACATTTTCCTCATCTATATCTAAATCATTAAGTTTCATTCATATAGCACAATTTCGTAGCGTTCGATGGGCGTGCAATAAACTTTGTAAAAATATTCGTAAAGAAGTCATAATCCGATTTCCAGCTCAATCCATTAAGACCAAATAATAATCAATGAATTCTAAACCGCCTTGTATCTATATTAAATGCAACACATACATTACATTCACAAAGCACCAAAGCACTAATGTGCTTCACGGACGATCCATGATCACCAGATTATGAATTACTTTTGAATATCTCTAGCAATATCAGAAACATTGGTTTTCTAATATATATTTAGTCTAACAAGTAGATTTAAATATTGGTGAATAAACCTTGAATAATAGCAGACTAAGCTAGCAGACGTAATGGCCTCAGAGTTCTGCTATGTTTGAGATTTGATCCATGTTTGTTAACGCGCTTTGTAAATTTAATAATTATTATTTACTGATATATTCTTTGCCAAGAGGACTGAACAAGACACTGGCCCCAAAACACCCCAATAGAAAGAAAACTATATGGAGAGCTCAATTTGGAAACCACTGCGCAGTTCATCTCATATATTGGTCTAGTGACTCTAAGTCATCTGAACGCTCCAACATAAAAATGTGAACGAAGAAGAAGAGGAAGAAACAGATACAGTGGTCCCTTGACTTTCGCGGGTCCGACTTTCACTTAACACGGTGCCGTGAATGAATATCGATGCGCGTGTGTCTGTCGTGGAGTATGTCACCCTTGAGTTACGCCCCAGCCCTGTACCTGCACAGTGGTTGAATTGGTCAGCCTAGCGGGGGTAACGTGAGGTCAGGCCTGCTGAACGGTTAGTCCTGTCGGTGTAGTTGAGAGATAGAAACTTAATAGTGACTAAAGTGCTGTAGATTGATATTGAATAGAGCTAGACGAGTTTCTTACTTTGATTACATGTTTGTTGTTTAATAACAATTAGAAAGTCATCACACACGGGTATTCAAAGAATATTAGGCCTAAAGGAAAAAATAACCCGTGTTTTTTTCCAACACAGTTTTTCAAACGGTTATTTGGCGGCCGCCTGATGTAGGGGCCTATATGTACAGTATTGGAGGGGAAAAAACTGAATACGTCATCGAAGTTCCGATAAAAGTTGATATTTTTACCATCATTTCTATAGTTACCATGAGGAAAACGGCAATTTTTAATTATATATATATATATATATATATATATATATATATATATATATATATATATATATATATATATATATATATATATGGCTCCTTTTGTCTCGAAAGGCAATGGATGCGCCCAAATGAGTCTCTGTGGCGCATTCCTGGGCTTTAGATAAAGGAGTCATGGGTGGCCCATGCGTCATGATCCCTCTCTCGACCTTGCTGATGTGATCCAAAGGAACGCATTGCGTTACATTTGGCACCAACTCAGTTGCAGAAGCTGCCGGAGGGAATTTCGTAGCTGATACTCCCGACGCCTAAGGGGATTCACTCCTGATTTCTCCTCGAGGTTGTCTCCTGAAGCCTCAGTACCGCAAGGCAGCGGGGGTTTGAAGTCAGAGTACCCCTCTCCTAGATGAACTGCCTTACTAGGCTGACGAGCTCCATCTGCCCGAAGCTCCCGGTTTTATGGCGCCAGGTATCCGCCTTCACCCCTTCACCTGTTAGTAAGAGCAGTTTCGCCGGGCTTAATATCTAAGCCACACGATCAATTCAAAATATACCGCAAAGAAACTTGCCGAAAACTAGAACAGACTATGAAAAGAAAACGTAAATAGACCCTCCTGCTAGCAACGGCTTTGTCAGCATGACTGGTTGCAAAATATGTAGGTCGCAACTGGGTTTCCATGGTCAGGTGACTAACTGTACTTTTCACTTATCTTTAAAATCGAATGTAATGATTTATTGACTAGACAATCGAATGCATCGAACAAAGTCTTGTAGTCGTTTGGTGTAGTAGCAGCACCTTGATAAAGTTAACAAAATATTTTCAACGAAGGGCCGGCCTGTTTCCCTATTCACTGATTTGAACGTACCCCGTTACCCCCAGACTGACCGATTTGATCACTGGATAGGTCCACAAGGTCATAACTTAAGGGAAAATTCATACACATCGACACAAAACGGGATCATATTAAAATCACATTCACATCACTATTCACCTGTTGTAAAACTTTAAACTGTAGTACAAAATTTTCAAAAATTTACACAGCTAAGGCATAAACACAGAGGAAGTGTTGTCGATATTCTCACTTGACTTCTGTTGGTGTCACGATGACACACTGCAATAGCACATTGTACTATAGGTATACTGTCACGCAGCTGTGTGCTACTGCTACAATATCACATCACACTGGTGTGTCCAACTGCCACACCCTATCACACTGCCTCCCTGGTGCGTCACACTGCCACACTGTTTTGTCACGTTGTGGTACCGCATTGTCATCACGGCGACTACCAACACCCTGACTTAGACCATTAATATAGAAGTAAAAATAAATACAAGTTTGTGTCTCATTGTGCGCCTATCGTTGTCAATCAATGCGATGAGACCGATCAGGGCAGGTCACGCAGGTCACGCACCTGCATTGCACAAGAGGTATAGCCTTGACCTTTACGTTTAAAATTTTAACCAGCATGACGTCAGTTACTTACCGGTTCTGCCGTGCGGCTAAAAATAATTCAGAAAAATTCTTTGCACGAGACCGCGTTTCAACACGTATTTTTCTATTTCAAATTCACTTCTTTTCTTATCTTATATAATACAGACGTTACAGACGTCACTTCAAACAAGAAGATGATTACGTCCTACGCGTCATGCATCTAGTCTTGCATGTTAACCAATGACTTAAATTCTGCCAAGTCACTGGTTTTCCTGGAGTCACTGGTTTTCGTATTGGGCATCAACCAATCTACGACCGGCCCCGAGTCGCTTGTGTAGAACTAGCAGATTGGGAGTTTAAAGAGTATTCAAATACTATAAAGATAAAGGGGATGATAGATTCTGGGAAGTCGTTTTTTTTTTTTTGGGGGGGGGGGGGTTAGTCGCTACCGCTAGATCTAGTTATAATCTATCGCATTTGAATTGAATATTGTAATTCAAGAATATAGCTATACTTGAGATTATTTCATCAAAGTTTTTTTTTTATTTCAATTTATGTTTGGGTTTTGGATTTTTTTCGCTACTGAGTAGTGTTACGGCTGCATTGAACAAAGAATCAGCTAGATACAATCATTACAACAATGCAGCGTAACACAACGCGACATTGGTGTCAGAAGTGGTGTCAGAAGTAATGGACAATTTGATATAGACACGCTAGGTCAGGAAGATCTGATTGTTTACAATGACACAGACTGCAGAGTTGACCTACAATGTGGGTACCAGGGTAAAAGACTGCACAGCTGACCTACAATGTGGGTACCAGTGTAACAGACGGCAGAGCTTACCTACAATGTGGATACCAGGGTAACAGACTGCAGGCTTGACCTACAATGTGCATACCAGGGTAACAGACTGCAGGCTTGACCTACAATGTGGGTACCAGGGTAACAGACTGCAGGCTTGACCTACAATGTGCGTACCAGGGTAACAGACTGCAGGCTTGACCTACAATGTGCGTACCAGGGTAACATGTCAGCAATTTCAAAGGCAGTTCACGTACAGTACTAAATGATTTGGTGACATTGGCGACTCAATTTCAAGATGCGGTATTCAGACGTCATTTAACAGAGACTGTCTCAGGCAAAGTAGGCAGCCCTCCGATTGGTGGGGGCTTCGCACAAAATTATCTTCAGATCGCTGAGCCCCCTCAGGCACCGGACCTTAAGGAGGGGGAAGAGGAGGAGATCCCCCCTGTTGCCATCCCCAAAGGCTGCTTTTAAATTTAGCTTCTTAACTATTAGCACATTTTATTATGCCACTTTAATTGTAAATAAACTAGTGATAAATGTCTCTGTTAGTGCCATCAGTTTTAAATGCGTGATACATTAAAACCAATTAAAATAAATACTGAACATGTCACTAAGGCCATAAGGTCAAACGGGTTTTCAAGTTAATATGTAGAATGTTGCTGAAACATTTAAAAATAGTATAACTGATTATCGATCTCTTTCTGATTGCCTCACGCAGAGATAAAAATTTGGTGCTATGAGTCTAAATGTCTTTTGACGTCACGGGTTCACTGCGCATGTTTCATGACCACAAATTTCAAATCCCCAGATTTTTAAAACACTAAAAATAGAATGGTCATATTTCCTATTTAATTTTGGCCACTGTGATTAGATCTAGACTAGTTAACATCAGTTTCAATTTAGATGGCTGTCTGGTCGTCTGATATGCGATAGGGGCTGACGTTCGGTGGTCCTGGGATCAAACCCTGCTCGCTGCAATCACCCGTCGTCCTGCGGGAGGTTTGAGTTAGGATATGTAATTATCTTCAAATCTGAAGGCACTAATGAAAAAAAACAACAAAAAAACTCACTGTGATAATTTAAAAAAAAAAAAGATTGTTCACACTGAACAGAGTTACAAATAGATCTCATACCTTCGCACATTCTGAGTATTTAACGAACAATTTTCTTATTTTTTGGCCTTTTTTTTTAAATTCCATCAGAATATTTTCTAAATACAATGTATTCCTATTAAATGTATGTGTCTGCTTATATGGTTAAGAAAATTAGAGATTGTGTTGTTTACCACAGGCATACATATAAACTGCTTACAGGAGCGGGCTGGGCGTCCAATCATTTAATCATTAGCACAAATATCGATAACTTCCAGTTAAAAAATTAATAAATGCAGTGCATTCGTATTGACCTATTCAGCATCCATTCGTGGCAAAATATACAGGTCACAACTGGGTTTAGGATGTCATGAGAACAGGAGCCGGCCATGGATAATTGGAAGCACTAGACAAAGTGAATTAGGCAAATGAAATTTGAAAAAAAAACATCAACAAGGAAACAGCGAAAAAATAAAATGACCCAATTTATTAAAAATCCTGCCTGCCACGTAAAATACTGCACATTTTATCGGACTCAGAATAAGGTAGTTAATCGCTTGGATTCAACAATCGAGGGGTCTCAGATTTGAATCACAGATAAAAATGAGATTTTGAATTTAGGGGCTTTAGGACCCCCCTGAGTAAACCAACATGACATTTGTTGGTAAAGGTTGGTCGCTGTGCTGGCCATATTAGACCCTCGTTAACCAACTGACGGCCATAGAACAGATTACCTTTACATCATCTGCCCTTCAGACCTACAGATCGCAAAGTCAAAAAGGGATACTTACTTTTAGACTCATATCCTTATTATAAGACCATCTATAAGTCCGTGGGGGCGCGGTGAAGAGATGGTTAAGCTTCCAAACCCGCGGTCATTGGTTTAAATGTCGGTGAAGACTGGGATTTTTAATTTCGGAACTTTTAGGGCGTCCTTCCAACTCTAATGGGGAATGTAAAGGCGGTTGGGCGTTGTGCTGACCACATGGCACACTGCTCGTTAACCGTGGGCCAAAGAACCAGATGACATTAACACCATCTGCCCTATAGACTGCATGGTCTGAAAGGGAACTTTTTACTTCTGTATTCTAGGCATGCGAAAAATGAAAGTACAAATTAAAAAGTAGGAATACTTTTTTTTGGAAACAATAAAATAGTTTATTTGAAACAAGAAAGTTATTTCTCAACATCAAATCCAATTTCTCAGGATCTCAGCCAACGTATTTTTTTTCTGTTCATAATTCCAATCAAAACATTTTGAGCTAATAACAATTGCACGATATGATTTTTTTTTAAATGGACGGATTCGAATGTGAAAACAAGCGGAAAATATTTTTTTTTTAAATAATACATTTTAATTTTCAAGTAGCCACGCCTTTCGACCTGCTTCACGAGTGCGTAAGAATGTTGGTGGTCTATATTATTATAGATTTTAATCTATGACGAAAAGAAAAACTATAAATAGCAAGCATTTTGGTTCATCCGGTGTGAAGAGTTGATAAGCTATGTGTTGTTGCCTTTTTTTTTAAAAGTTATTTGAAAATATGTGTACACTTTTTAGCTCTTAAGTCTGTAGCACTTTTTTTCTAGCGGCCCCCGTAAGGGGAAAAGACGCTATTAGTTTTGTGTGGCCCGTCTGTCCGTCCGTCCGTCCCGTTTAGATCTCAGAAACTAGAAGAGAAAATGAAAATCGGACATCATGATATTTTAGATCATTCAAAGTTCTGATGCAACGGCTACTGTTTTCTTTTCTGAAAGCGAAAAATCATTTTTTTCATAAAAATACACCATTTTTACAATTATTCACTATTATAGTAACAAACACTGGAGGCTTTTTAGTAAAGGAGGAAACCATCTACCATTTTTGTAACACATTTATGCAAATGGGTTTAGATTTTTGATTAAAAAAAAAATATTTTTTACAATTGTATTGCTAAGTTATGTAAATTCTGTCATACTAAATACTACATTTACCAAAAAAAATTTTAAGTGTTTTCTTTTGAAGAGAAAAAATCTATTTACTATGCAAATAACTTGGACATAATTTAAAACAATAATTAATAAGTAGTTTTTCATATTACCATGTGAACTGTAATTAACCATAATGAGACATAGGAAACCTAAAACACAAAACTAAAGGAATTTTGTTTTTTAGGGAAATGTTATTTGTCTTAAGGCTTAAGGCTTTGAATAAGAGATTGACCCTTTACAAAACAATTAGATCAATTAGATACTCATTATAAGACATCAGTTAGGCCAGGTTCACATCTAACTTCACATTCACTTTCACCTATCCCTTGGTCTGCTGGACCTTTGGGGCTCCAGACAGGATCTGTCAGCCTTCTTTCTACATTCTTCTCTGTCATTTGCCTTTGATAGAATTTCATTATGATATTCTTTCTGAAAATATTGAAACCTGCCTTTTTACCTGCCTGGGTGGACCACTTCGGGGGCCGATTTTGAGTTTGTGTTTCCACACACACTGTCTTTTTTACCTTTAAATTGTATTTAGTTAACAGCATTGAAGTTTAAATTATAGCGTCCTTGACATTGCTTCGCTTATCTAGAAAATCCCCAGATATATTCGCTAATCTGGCCTCATTTGATTCAAAATGGTCTCACCACAGACCTATATATACTATATCTAGAGTGGAAAAAGGAAACAAATTCTAATCCGCGATTGATCAATCCACAAACCTATATAGAGAGATATTGTTATGCATTAATCAAAGAATAATAAATTCACGCAAATTCATAAAATAAAGCCATTTCCTGTTAGTTTCCATTAAGATAATGTATGGAAAATCCTAGATCGAAATAATTCACGCCTATTGATTTTAGTCATCTTACGTACTAAATAGATTGATTACCTAGATCTTTTTAGATTATGTATCTAAAAAATTGCAAAATAATAATTATGAGACGAGAGCGCTTTTTTTTTCAATGTTCAATTACTAGATCTAGATGTTACATAGGTTTGGGTTGAAAAAAACAAAACAACTTTACTTCTTATAACTACTTTACAAAACAACGCCTTGTTTCAACTTTTTAAACATTTTCACGACATTTTTTGTAGTGTTAAAAGATCTCCATGTCCAGTTGTAATATATATAGGTCTGTGGGTCTGACTAAAGCAATTAAGGCGCACTGCTAACAAAACTAATTTTTAAAAAACTCACTGTTAAAAAAAAATTTTTTAAAGAGATTATTTCAAACTGAACAGAGCTATAAATAGATCTCGGAGATCTATTTCCGTTTATCCCATTGACCTAACCTTTGACCTAATGCATGTAGCTTTGTCTTTTAGATATTTAGATCTTATTATGGCTGAGGCACTGTTTCAGATATGAATTTGTGATAACAGAATTATTTAACACAAAGGCTTTTAATTTGGGCTCAAATAAATATTTTAACAATATTTATATAATATATTATTATATATTATATTATTACATATTTTAAAACATTTTTAATAACAAAAATACTTACAATTACTTTAAAGCTTAAAAAAAAACTAAAAAAATTCTACATTTCATATAGTCCAATATGTAAATAGCTCTGTGACCATGACAAGACAGTTTCAGAATAGCGTTGAGCAGTGGTCCTCAAGATGTTTTAGGAATGATACAATAGGTCACAAAAGGCTCCAAATGGCTGCGTGTTTTGTTCCCAGCAGTTTACATACTTCAGAGGCCCGTCAGTCAGTCAAACATCGATCTATATCACTTATCGATCTAGCCACTAGTAATTGATTACAACTAATCCAATTATTTCAACTAAAAGGACTAGTCGCACTTGGTTACTGCATTCATCTATTTATTTTTTCGCACTTTATGGTGAAGGACTTGCCATTGAAGAAAGTAAATACTAGATGTAATTTTTATGCTTCAAAATTAGGCTCATTGATAATGTGATTTTTTTTCTTCAATAAATCACAATTTAATACGATTCGTAAATATCAACTGACTAGATACGAGAAAAATTTAAAGAGCGAAAACATAATATTACGTTGTTTCTTAAGAGTCATGACGACAAGGAATCACAACTTCATTGTTTCACTTAAATGATAATATCGTCTGCTGATGACATCATAGATCACAAGATGGCGCTCATTTTGAGCGAAAATAATTTGTATACAGTTAGATCATGGATTTCGGGTCAGAAGGTTTACCTCGAAGGCTGAAGGTTAAAGCTCTGAGATCGTGGGGTTTCTGTCTTTGATTTAATCTAGAGTTTTGACCTAAATTCAACTCGTTCAAATCCAAAAATTGAACTTGAGGAACGTCTCCTTCGTTTTGCATTGACCTTTGAACTATTGACCTGGACTCGGGGTCAGTGGACCTAGTCAGTTTTGTTCTGTATCTAGCCTGCGGAGAGGTTTTCGTTTGCGTGATTGGACTCTGTTTGATAGATCTGTTTACCGCTCGTGGCGAAGGTTTGAGTTTCGCAGAATTGTTCACTCTGAAATTGTATTCTGAGCTTCTCTGAGTTGGAGCATTGTCTGAATTGCCAACACCGCGCGACAAGTCTATGTTGGTGTTGTCATATCTAGCAGACGTCAGCGAGTTATCTCCAATTGTGCTCTTCAAAAAACGAGATCTCGATTGGGATACATCATCCAAATTGTCATTCGTATAAGTTGCTTGCATAGTGTTCCCGCCAACAGTTGACCCTGCTGCAGGGCGCGCTGCGGTTAAAGTATCAGCAGTAGTTCCACTTTTTTTCACAAAAACTTTGGTATTTACTTTTTCCTTCTTGCTTGACTTTTTATTCCTGTCCAATTTCTCTGCCTGATTGGATAAAGGCTTCGAAGTTTTCTGAAATTTCACCGACGTTTTTGAAGGCCGCCAAGACCAAAATCTGGCCACTTGATAAATCTTATCGGATTGGTTTATATTCGAAGGCAAGTCAATACTCGCGGTAGCAGCAGAAATGGGCTGATGTGTTTGTTTTTTCGAAGTTGCTGGGCTTACATTCTGCGTGGATAAATTTGGCACATTTAAGTTGTTAGCATTTGATGTTGGCAACTTTTTGTTAAGAGGAGTTAGTATTTGCGGTGATTTTCTTCCACTTGGGTTCAATACTTTAAGGTCTGGTTCGTTTTCATTGACATGGGGAGCATCTGGTTTATGAACGGATGGGGTCACTTGTCCAGACTGGACTAAATACATTTGATTGTAATGGTCAATAATACTGTCTAGTGTGTTGCATTCTTCGTCTGCCAAGGCTACCAAAGCAGGGTTTTGTTTGTAGGGAGCCGTGGCAGAAGTGGGCTGGGGTGGGTTGTGCATAGATTGCAGTAATGTCCAGCCCTTGGCGGTGACGGTGATCGGCCGCACCGAAGGGCGTGATGACTCTTGATCCGCGCGAGGAAGCCGCGCCCACTTATCGTAGATCTCCGACTCGCAGGGCAGCGGCTGGATTACGGGTTCGTCCAGAGACGGGAGAGTCTCCAGGATCTCAGGCACCGTCCGAGAGACGGTCACTCTGTGGTCAGCTTTGTTTCTGGTTGTGTGAGTTACTTGAACGTAGCCTTTAGGCTCATCGGAGTAGCTCGCCTGTCTGTTGAAGGCTGCAGTGTCCACGGGAACGCTATTTGGGCTTGGTTTACTGCTAGCCCCTGAAGAGTCGTCCACATCTACCACCACATTTTCTTCATCATCTTCCAAGACCTCGCTCTGTAATAGTCCATCAGACGACAGCATAATATTGACGTACTGGTCATCAGGACCGTCAAACAAGGCGCCATCGTAATGGTACGTGTAAGGTCTACCCCTGAAAGAACCATCCATACTGGCCACCAAATTTACATTTATGTAGCCATGGTGAATTCGGTCGACTCAGAAACTCATATCACCTGTAACATAGACAAAATGTAAAATTGTTAGATTAAAATGCATCTTTGACAATAGATTCTTAGTATATTAGTTTATAGGCGGTTGGTCGTCGTGCTGGCCACGTGACACCGGCTCGTTAACAGTTGGTTAAAGAAACAGATGACTTTAACATCATCTGCCCTATTGCTCGCAAAGGTTTGAAAGGGAAATTTTACTTTACTCACTTGCTGTGTTCTTAGTCAAGGCTCACGCGAATTATGCCAACTGTTAAAGCTTGATGGAACGCCACTTAGATGCCAATGTAATTATTTTATTTATATAGATTCACTTATCTAAGAATTAATAGTTTTTTTCTTGTTACATGGTGGAGATAATATTGAGCTTTAAAGTTTGAACTTTTTTTTAGAATGCTGTTCATTAAGCTTCTTCATCATGGGTATCCTTGGGCTCAAGGCCTCTTTTCTTGGCTTTCTTTCTTTGCCTCTTTTTGGGTCCTTTCTGCTTCCTATATGGGCTTTTTTTTTTTCTTAATTACAAAAAATTTCCACACTTTACAAACATGAAATTGTCATAAATTTTTAAAAAGTATGAAACATGATTAATATAAACACAATTGTTAATCTACGTCTAAAATAATTAGCAACTTTTCGAGACCGAAATTCGCCTTTGTTTGAAGTCAGGACTTACGCATCCAAAAGAACATTATAAATACTAAACTGAATGTGCTTTGTTGGAGAATAAATATTACGGATTGTGTGCATTAGACAGGTGTTTAAAGACAAGAATATTAATGCTTTTGTAAAATAATCGTTGCAACACAATTGTAAACCATCTTATGTTTTTAAACTCATATTTTTCAACTGTTGGACCCAAGTAGGATCATTTCAAGCTATGACTATGCTTAAAATGATTTCCACACATCTCCTCTTTTAAAGATATTTTCAGGTTTATGTCCCTTGTCATTCTTCCACCTCATATAAAGAGGTATCCAAGCGGCAGGGCAACGGTGGCCAGCATTGTTTGTCAAACGTGGAATCGATGCTGCCCCCACTGAGCTGACAAGGTTCTGTATTGACTATCTCAATTCACAAATTCATTCGATACCAATAACTCAGTCGATTGTGTCCTGTTCAAACTACATGGACGCCTGTCTATATGACACTCTAGACGTGTACAATACATGGTCCTTAACTATCCAATGATGTACCCAGCCGCTACTTGGTCTCCATGGCGACGACCTTTGTTCCCACAGTGTTTACTCGCCCTGAAGACTATAGAAAATAACAAAGATGGCAGCTTCAAGTTGAATCGCGTTTTCTTTTTGGTCAGAAATCGATTCCGCCCACTTTTGGTGGAAAATTAAAATAACAATAGCCTAGACGGGATTATTATTTTTTGTTCATTATGATTTCTGAACAAGATAAAGGGAAACAAACTGAAATGTCTGTTCATTAGGCTAATTAAGTCTAAGCTATGGAAAATATTTCTCACAGGCGTCAAATAGGCCTATATCTTTTTAAAGGGAGTGAATCCACTTAGCGGGCGATAAGCTAGAAAATGAACATTCCTTGTGTGAGAATTAGTTTTACTTTCAAATGTTTAAATATATTTGAGCAATACCATTCGTGCTGTTAGATCCTAAAACACAAACCACAGCCCACTTATCTTTCTAGACATCTCAGACTTCAAACATGGGCAGTGACCACGGAACAGTCTCAACATACAAGGATCAGGTGGTGAAAGCGTGAAATTAAGGTGACAGTAAAGCAGGAAAATTCATAAATTATGTACAACATCGCAGATAAGCGAATCACTCTGGCTTCCAGGTTGACGAAACTAAGCCAAAGTCATGGGCAATGTCATAGATAGTTGGATCACGCTAGCTTCCAGGTTGACGAAACTGAGCCTAGGTCATGTGCAATGTGACAGATAGTTGAATCACTCTGGCTTCCAGGTTGACGAAACTAAGCCAAGGTCATGTGCAATGTCACAGATAGTTGAATCACTCTGGCTTCCAGGTTGACGAAACTAAGCCAAAGTCATGGGCAATGTCATAGATAGTTGGATCACGCTAGCTTCCAGGTTGACGAAACTGAGCCTAGGTCATGTGCAATGTGACAGATAGTTGAATCACTCTGGCTTCCAGGTTGACGAAACTAAGCCAAAGTCATGGGCAATGTCACAGATAGTTGGATCACGCTAGCTTCCAGGTTGACGAAACTGAGCCTAGGTCATGTGCAATGTGACAGATAGTTGAATCACTCTGGCTTCCAGGTTGACGAAACTGAGCCAAAGTCATGTGCAATGTGACAGATAGTTGAATCACTCTGGCTTCCAGGTTGAAGAAACTGAGCCTAATTCATGTGCAATGTCACAGATAGTTGAATCACGCTAGCTTCCAGGTTGACGAAACTGAGCCTAAGTCATGAGCAATGTCACACTTAGTTGAATCACTCTGGCTTCTAGGTTGACGAAACTGAGCCTAAGTCATGAGCAATGTCACAGATAGTTGAATCACTCTGGCTTCCAGGTTGACGAAACTGAACCTTAGTCATGTGCAATGTCACAGATAGTTGAATCACGCTAGCTTCCAGGTTGAAGAAACTGAGCCTAGGTCATGTGCAATGTCACAGATAGTTGAATCACGCTAGCTTCCAGGTTGACGAAACTGAACCTAAGTCATGTGCAATGTCACAGATAGTTGAATCACGCTAGCTTCCAGGTTGAAGAAACTGAGCCTAGGTCATGAGCAATGTCACAGATATTTGAATCACTCTGGCTTCCAGGTTGACGAAGTTGGACATAGGTACGGACTGGGAAAAAAAAACATCTTGAAACCAATGATGATAATGGCGACTCTCCATTCTTTTAGAATGTCTACAGTACACCAAGTGACTTAGATAATGTTGTCATAAAAAACTTTGATCTCAGACCATGTATCCCCTTAGAGACCGATACAGCAGCTATCGTCTAGCACCGGTAACAAAATTGGAGTTACTTCTCTTGCCAATGTGTTTCTAATGTGATCCTGTGACTCTGGGACTGATGGAAATTAAAATCACAATAGAGGAGACGAAGTTGCTGCTGTTGTTGTTTTTTTCATTATGATTTATAAACAAAATAACTGAAATGTCCGTTAAATAGACAGGCGTCAAATAGGCATATATACATACTCAGGAGTGAACCAATTCGGTGGCTGATAAGCTCAAATCAAACCTAGTTGTTTTTTATAAGTGTTTGTCTTTGTCACAGATTTATTATATTTATAATTATAACTCGATAGAATCTACCTTAGGTCTCGATACGTATGGGGGGCCCCTGGTTCAGTTCTAGTTAACGAAATAAAACAATGAAACCACTAGATCAAACACATAAACTTTAATCAGCTTTACTGCATATCACACACAAGCTGGTCTCTCTCTGATCAACAAAACACACTTCCGGTCATTCGTGCAGATTGTAAAAATAGATTATACATACATACACACATTCATCCGTGACAGTCTTTATGACTTGATTTTTTTTCCCCTCTGATAAGGGGAGGTAAATACAAATTAACAAAAAAAAAAAGAGCTTTAGAAAACATTATGATAAAATTTAATATTGAAAGACACTGCCAGCACGGGAGACCACAGTCCAAGACTGGTTCTTTGCAGCATGCAATAGATGACCACAATTTAAGATTCTACAGTAATTACACCAGACAGCCATATCTCCCCAGCCCAGGCAGAAGTCAGAATCTGGAAATTTTACACAGCAGGGCCGGCCTTAGGCATGATCAAATCTCAAACAGCAAAGCTCTAATGCTCTATGTCGGCTAGACTAGCTTTAAGTTTTTTTACTCTGATTCTAGGTTTATTAACGAAAGCTTAGATTTACTTGTTAGACTACCAACGCTGGAAGAGCTTATGGCGACAATGTCAAGACGTTATTTCGAGTCTGGTGCATCAAAAGACAAACTAAAAGCGGACGGCTTTAGGAGGATGGCTGCCTGGTCGTGCGGTTTGCGCGCTGGACTGTCGTTCAGATTTATCGATGGTCCAGGGTTGAAACCCTGCCCGCTCCCATCCCCCGTCGTCTTGCGGGAGGTTTGGACTTGGAAGTAAACTATCTTCAACTCTGAAGGAACATCCGAAACATGTCAAACATTTTACAAACATTTTACAAACATTTGTACAAGAAGTGGTCAACGAATCGGTCAATTTACAGACAATAGCCATGAACACGGGCACGAAGATGCAGGTTCAAGCGTTGCAGAGGAGGGTCAGCATATCGGCTTCGACTGGACAGATCTGGGCTTATGGTCATCTTCGAATAGCAATAAAGCATGTGTCGAAAACATATTGATTAACTTCCATATAATTAAGATAAGATAAGATACTGATATGTTTTTGATAAATTGCGTGATTTTATTTCTTTGTTGTTTATCTGTGATTTTGATCTGGGTCACCAAATTCACATCGCCAAGGGCCTCCAAGTACCTAAGGCCGGCCCTGTATACAGAATGACTTGGGAACAATATATTTCGCAAACGTTTGCAACCGAGATTTTTCAGACATGACAATAAAACTATATCTTTGCGCCATTTTGCCCTCACTAGCAAAGAGATAAGTAGCTGGCATCAGTTAGCCTCTGAAAGAGACAGTTAGAGAGCTCTCACAGAGGCCGAGGGACCCACATTTGAGACCCCAAAGAACAAACGTCGTTGAAGACAGGCGTAGAAAGCGACAAGAAAAATTCAATAGACTTCCGGCGGACAACGGGCTATGTCTGTGTCAGTGTTGTTTTAAGGTCGTTGACCTGTAGCAGCAGACTGCTGTGAAATAACTAAATCGCTGTAGGCGAAATATATCAAAACAAATAAATCTTGAAATAACCTTAACAGCTTCTGTTGTGAACAATATTAAATATAACTTTTATTATAATATAGAGAAAATGAACTTGAGATGAAATGCAATAAATATAGTAGGGTTTACAATAGTATATAAAATGGTATCTTTAACTAAATCTAGCTCACTACAATAACACTTTTTTTTTAGTCTCAAGTTCTGAAGTTGACTGTCCTGACTAAGAACAATTACGTCAATGCCAACTATCTCCTTCCCATTGTCACCATAAAAACACACACACACGCACGCACACTTTCTCTCTCTCGCTCTCTCTCTCTCTCTCTCTCGCTCTCTCTTTCTCTCTCGCTCTCTCTCACTCTCTCTCTCGCTCACTCTCTCTCTCTCTCTCGCTCACTCTCTCTCTCTCTCTCGCTCTCTCTCACTCTCTCTCTCGTTCTCTCTCTCCTCTCTCGCTCTCTCACTCTCGCTCTCTCTCTCTCTCGCTCTCTCTCTCTCACTCTCTCTCTCTTGCTCTCTCTCTCTCACTCTCTCTCGCTCTCTCTCTCTCTCTCACTCTCTCTCGCTCTCTCTCTCGCTCTCTATCTCGCTCTCTCTCTTGCTCTCTCTCTTTCTCTCTCTCTCCCTCTCTCTCGCCCTTTCTCTCTCTCTCTCTCTCTCTCTCGCTCTCTCTCTCACTCTCTCACTTTCTTTCTCGCTCTCTCTCTCTTTCTCTCTCTCTCTCTCTCTTTCTCTCTCTCACTCTCTCTCTCTCTCTTGCTCTCTCTCTCTTTCACTCTCCCTCTCTCTCGCTCTTTCTCTCTCTCTCGCTCTCTCTCTCTTTCTCCGTACAATCAGATGTGTAACAAATATGCAGGTTTCAACTGGGTTTCGCCTAGTCACGTGAACACTGCAACCATCCTTCACCTTCAGAATAAAAGACATTGCCATTATTATTAGTTTAAAACCAAATCTTCAACAACTTTAAGAATTTTTGTTTTTGTTTTAGGGTTAACTAATGTCGTGTCTTAGGAATGACGCCCCTTAGTCACCAGCAGACTGTTTTAAAAAAATGTCATTAAAAAAAACAAAAAAACAACGTCACATTAGAAAAAAAATGTTTTTTTTTTTTTTTTATCATTTCCTACTTATGATTCTTATGTTGGTCTCAGATCTGATCGAGTCGTCATGAAAAATTGGCCAGCATGGACATCGAAAACACGACATTTGTGATACCCTATTAACACGACACTCTACAGACCTTGCGTCAGTAATCAGACTTCTACCCGTATCATATTTTCCGAATTTCTGACCTACTTTATAAAAATCACGTGACTGTGGTCTTATACTTGGCAATATCTTCCTATGATAAGATGTAGATCTAGATTTAGTGCTAGCCATAGACTATATATTACATGGACTGCCAACACTAAGGAAACTAAGCATAAGTTCCATTCACCGAGGCGTCCTTGGTTGCGTGGTAAATTGACTTCCGGTAGAATTTGTTACTATATAAAGAAACTATTCCCGAAGATTTTTACCATCACTTTTACAGCAAATCATAAATGGAAACTTAATTGTCATATATATACGATGTTACAGAGGTAAGTGTGCACAAATCAATTTGTGACTTAGATCTATGACTATAAAGCCTTGTAACTGATGTTCTTAGCCAATATAGATAATTAGCCAAGCCTGTATTTCGTGTATTCTTGTTTACGACATTAATTGTCTGCTAATTGGTGCTGCCAGTTTGGATTATTTGTTGTTGTTTTTTTCATCACATTTGATAATTATTATCATTATTTTTACAATGTATATTTTAAATGTGATAAGCGATTTACTGAAAGAGTCAATACATTTCTGAGAGTGTCATTTATTAATTTTGTATATAATGGGTGATATAGGCCTAAGTTAAGTCTGTGAATGAGTCAGTCTAAATAAAATAACAATATAGTGAGTCAATAAGCCTACAATCTTACATCTTTACCAACTTTTGTTCATATCTACAAATATTTTTTTTATTCAATTTGATTTTAATTTCAAGATAATGTGCATTTTTATCTATAGTAATGGAAAATCAAACATAAAAAAAAATCAACGATGTATGTATGACTAACTGAAAAATCTGCATAAAAATTTCGGCCTTCAAGTTTTTAGTGTTTTTTTTTTTAAACTAACTAGAATCCCAAATAACATCCAATTCTTCTAAAAGCTATAAAAAGATCTGATATTGTTTCGAATATATTCGCCCAATAAAATTTTAGAATCATTAGGCTCTACATCACTAGAAAGTGATTGTACACATAAACGTGTAGACTTTCACCCAGATGTAGTGACCTATGGCTATAAACTTTATCTACAAATACGAACTTACACACAATACACTACTACACTACTATATATATAATAGAACACTAAACACTATTTATGTAAATGCCCATTTTTAAGTTTGTAAAATAATAATTTGTTTTTATAAAAAATCTGGCTATGCCTAGTACTCTAAACAAAATTATGACTAAAAATATTATGAACGTCGAGTCTCTAGATTCATCATCTTTGTGTGTCTGATAAACCCAGAGAATGAAGATATAGAATCTATATAGGCCCCCTATTATATAGAATCTAGCTCTAGTTGACTCTAGACTAGATCTAGGATAATTTCAAGTCTAGATGTTCAGCTTCATCTTACCTTGATCATGATGATTAATTTTAATCTGACTTCCTGACTTGTTAACTTAAAATTCGTCTTACTTAGCCCTTAGGCGCCTTAGCTTCTTCATATGTGAATCATGATGAATGGAAGTGCTTGGCTCACAGTGTCACAGATCGTTCTTTAAACTTTTTGAAGATCTACTTTATCTTTACTAACGACTCTTATCTATATCTAGTTTATATCCATATTAATATTTTATATGATAATAATAGACCTAGACTCTTATACTTATAATAAAGACAAAATTATAAGATCTAGAATCTGTATCTATAGTCTAGATCTATTCCCATTTGTGATTTATACACTACAGATTTAATGTTTCTGATGAGCAATACTACTATCTACAGCCATGCCCATTAACATAGGCCCTACTCATGTACTAGATCTAGCTCTTTTGATCACAACTCATATCTTGCCTAGATATAAACAACTGTACTAGATTGGACTAGACATTCTAATCGGTTCTATTTTCGTTTTTCATTATTCTCACATATTCTAGTAGGCAATAGGTACCAAATTGTGCTATTTATTCACTGTAGATCTAGATCTTAACTTTTCTCTTAACTACCAAAGAAGTACACAAAGGATGTTGAAAGGTACCCAAAGGGCTGTAATTGCTACCATTCAATGTGTGGAATCAAGTATTTACCCAGATACTGCCACAATATGCTCTTATTGTTTTCAAAGGAGTTTTCACACAGTGCCAGAAGCTGTATAAATACATTTAACAGTAAGTTTTTAAGTAATTAATCATTTATTTTTAAACGTTATGTAAGTCTATTTTAATTGTAAGAATCCATGTGCTATTTTATTTAAAGCTAACTTATAGGTGAATATTTACACAATATTGTTGTTATGTTGTAAATAAAACATATTATATTCCCTCCAGCCTGTGCAGGGTATTTCTAAAGTGATAATTTTCTCATGCAGGCCAATACCACTCTTTTGTTATCTAAGGTGTTTTCCTTCAAATTATACTTTCTTGCATAAGAATTAAATATATTATGCTACAATTCTCAATTAGAAGTACAGATTAACCAGTTATCTTGGTGAAAAAGGATGTCAGATGAGTTGAGAAAATGCTTAAAGAAAGTCTTGACATAATTCTTTGAACTAAGTCACTATAAATATTTTGGAGATTTTTTAAATTTAATTAGAATTTTATTATTGCTCACATTAAAAGCAATTGTTCTTTTCTTTTCCGCAGAAGTATATTTCAAGAAGAAATGATGCTTTCTTATTTCTAAGAGTTTATCAATAGGATGAATGCCACAAAACTCACTTGTTATGCCAGAAACTCTTCCTACGAAACTTCCAGTAAGTAAAAAAAAAAGTAAAGTTTCCCTTTCAGACCTTGTGATCGATAGGGCAGAAGATGTAAAGATCATCTGTTTCTGACCATTCTTTTGCCTACGGTTAACGAGGGTGTCATGTGGCCAGCACAGTGACCAACCGCCATTACTTTCCCCAACTAATGTCAGGTACCCATTAGAGCTGAGTGGACTCAGACTCAAATTAAAAATTCCAGTCTTCACCAGGATTTGAACCCCGGTCCCCGGTTCGGAAGCCAAGCGCTTTACCGCTAAGCCACCAGGCCTCCTTCCAGTAAGTAGGGCAGCTTAAAATTTAATACTTTTATCTTAGTGCAAAAAGAATAAAAGCTGTCTTCAAATTCTCCCTTTAAATTTGCAAAGATATGTTTATAATTTAATGTATGCAGTAAAAAATTATGTTTCAAACACTCAGTACAATATTCAATGACTCTCTTTATTTGGGTTACCTCAGCATGCTTGTGCAGAAAATTTCCTGAATTTTTTAAAAAATCTGTTCCCTTCACTTTCAAGTGCATTTAATCATTCATTAAATTTTCATAATATTACTGAATATAATGTCAAAGATTAAATATTGTTATTATTATACTATTCCTTTTTTTTGTAATATTTTAGTTTCATAATATGTTCCCATAGCATTTTTGTGTAAAACCTCTAATATACTTTACTATACTTCTAATATACTTTTTAAGGAACTGTTTTGTTAGATGTTTTCAGAATTGATTTTATCCGTAAAGGACTTGAACATATGGAAGTTTGGTACTATATGAAACTAAGATTGAATTGGTGACTTGTTATGAATTTAATGTATGTTGTTTCTATTCCATCAACAGTACTAGAATTCGTCCAGTGCCTGTGATCCTCTGAGTTGAAGGAGAATGTGCTCCATAATACCTGCTAGGAGCTTGCTGATAGCTGGAAGTTCATGAATACTATGTTGTCCTTGATTTGATGATTCTGAAAACTACCATTTCTGAAGACTTGAGCATTTTTGTAACGGAGGATGAAGTGACATTGTTATTTAAGAGAGTAGACGTAACAAAAGCTTGTGGACCGGACAAAATTAGTGGCAAGCTGATCAAGCTATGTGCGGAGCAAATTTCTTCTATCTTCTGTCATATCTTTAACCAGTCATTGCAAACGTGCGTAATTCCAAACATCTGGAAAACTTCAGAAATCATACCAGTGCCTAAGAAACCAAAAATAGATTGCTTAAATGATTTCCGCCCAGTAGCACTAACACCTATTGTTATGAAATGTTTTGAAAAATATATTCTTAAACAACTTGTAGCAAAAGTCAATAACAGCCTAGACCCTCACCAATTTGCATACAAAGCAGCTAGAGGAACTGAGGATGCCATTCTATTGCTTTTGGACCAGCTTTATAAGCATCTCGATATACCCAAAACATATGCACGAGTCCTCTTCGTAGATTTCTCCTCGGCTTTCAATACCATACAGCCACATCTAATGATAAACAAACTGAGTAACTTAAATGTAAGCCCTTACTTGCAAGCATGGGTTCTAAACTTTTTAACCCAACGGCCCCAGTATGTTAAAGTCAACAACACCAAATCATCAACTCGAGTACTATGTACGGGTGCTCCACAAGGTTGTGTACTTTCTCCTGTGCTATACACTCTTTACACTAATGACATAAGAAGCATCTATGACTCAGTTAAACTCATTAAATTCGCTGATGATACTGCCATAGTCGGTCTTATTTCAGGAGACGAAACTCAGTATCGAAGCTCGATAGAAGAGTTTACAAACTGGTGCACCGACAACTTTCTAGAACTGAATGTAACAAAAACTAAAGAACTTATAATAGATTTTAGAAAGAAAAAACAAACTATACGTGAACTGCAAATAAACACTACATCTATAGAACAAGTAAAGGCATATAAATATCTAGGCATTATCATCAACAACAAGCTTTCATGGGAAGACCACCTTGGAACTCTGACAAAGAAAACAGCCCAGCGACTCTTTTTTCTATACAAACTCAACAGTTTTAAATTAAATAAGAAGATCCTTGAGACATTTTACGGCGCGACTGTACAAAATCTGCTAACATACGGAATAAGTTGTTGGCAAGGCAACGCCTCATCTAAACTGTTGCAACGTCTAGAAAACATCATTAAAAAAGCATCAAAAATTACACTCACAACATTACCACATTTAAAGGAACTTTTTGAACAAACGTGCCTAAGAAAAATCGAAAAAATCTTGGAAGACAACGGCCACCCGCTCCATCAGAACTACGCCAGGTCGTCGCGAAGTGGGCGACTGCTGTCAATCAAAACAAGAACGGAGCGGTACAAAAACTCGTTCGTACCTCACTCGGTCAGACTCTATCACCGCCACTCATTGATCAGGGAACATGAAATGCACCAAGATACCTGTGTGTAGTCGCTGAATGAACTCTTTATGTTGTCTGTTGTATTTATGTGTATTTTTCTGTTGTGTTGTCTTTATATGAGAAACGAGTCCTTGTAATCACAACAAATTTCCGTAAGGATCAATAAAGCAGTCTTAGTCTTAGTCTTAGTCTTAGTCTTATTTCTATAATTTAAAAAAATCTTTTCAGGAAATATTGTGTTTATAATATTAAGAAAGTGAAGATAATAGTGTTCTTACTAATATTATTGACTTATTAAAATAGAAAGCACATCATTACCAATATTCACTTGTCAATAAATGTTAGCATTATTCAATTTTTAGTTACATGTTCAAACTATTAAATTTTATTATTTAAATTATAGCAACTTTCTCTTTCAGTCCAGCTTAAGATACATTCCTGTAAAAAGTCTATGATAATAAGTTAATGTCGATGTAGTATTGTTCAGACACTTACAAGTTTAATCATCTATACTTCACAAAAAAAAAGTGTTTGAATGGTTTTCATTTGTTTGTACATCAAATATGTATTAATATAATTATCATTTTTAGATGAAACATTAAATACTGAAGATGACCATTTCAATTTCTGATGTAGGCCTATTCTCATTTCATGAAATAAACAGAATATTATCTGAAATTTCATCCCTTCATGGTAACTGTAACTGGCTTCATAAAAAAATGGAGTGATGACTGGGTTGACTATACATTTTTGTATCAATAATGCATCAATGAATGTAACTTATACTGTTCTTTTCCTCATCTTGAAATGTGTGGACTGATAATTAGCTGTTGCATGATACTCTAAATGACAAATATCTTCTACTCATTACAATAGCATATTTCCATGCTGTTTGGCTAAGTGGAAGCAGATAAAATTTGTTCCTCTATTAGCTGTAAAATCTCGAAATTCATGAGCAGCTGAGAAAAAAAGAAAAGAAATTCAAACTAGTTTAGACATGTTATAAATATATATATTTGATAATTAAAAAATGTAAGACTACTTAATGTTACAACAATGGACAGCATCTTTAAAGTTGATTTCAATGCAATCACAAGAAATAATTTTTTCTCTACAATTAGGCCTGCTTTAATGATTTTTTTTTATGTAAATAAATTTTATGCATAGGATTAAATATAACATGTACTTAAGGAGATTTTTTACCTATTATTTCACAATTACAAGTAATTTAAAGTGATACATGTATTGATAACACAATGTTATTGGAGAAAGTAAAAAAAAATCTCACTTGTAGTAGATTCCCTTCAATTTGAAAGTTAGTGACAATCAAATCAGGTTTTTGGAAGTAGTATGCTCCTTAAGTAAAAAAAAAAAAAAAACAACGAAAAATGCATTATAAAAAGTTTTCACTTTAAATAAAATTTCTCTTGGGTGACTTGAGTAGAAAGTAATAGAAATATGAACTTCATTTAGCAATATGCTCACACTAAGCAGAAGTGGTTTTTACTAGTGAAAATTGTCTGTCCAAATAAGCTATTGAAACTACTGTTAGCTTCACATGATATGAACTGTAAAGTTTGACAGTTCTTCCTCTAAGACTTTTAGGTACCGGTATTATCTATCAAGAGCAGGGTAAAACAAGGATGGGTTTTGGCCATCAACACTATTCGGAATTGTTTTGTCTGTACTCTCATAGCGCCTATTGGAAGATGGAGTAGGCCCTATATATCCACAGTAGATCGGATGGAAGGCTTCTTAAACTGGCTTGACCAAAACGAGGAAACTGCATAACCTGATTATGGAACTGATGTTTGACGACGATGCTGCTCTCACTACCTTTCGCAGTAATTATTACAAAGGCTAGTCAATACTTCGACAGCTGCAGGTCAATAGTTCAGTCTTACAATAACTCTCACCAAGACAGAAAAAAGGGCATAAAAAGTCAACATCATCAAACTCCATTTGAGTGAGGGCTTGAGAGGCTCAAATCTTCTCTTGCAAAAGCCCTGGACAGAAACCCTGCTGTCTTGCGTAGTGCATACATGTCACCATACAGATCGAGAATTTTTGGTTCTGACCTGTTGAGACGGAGATCAGCAAGTCTGGGGCAGTCAAACAGAAAATGAGGCACGGGGGCACCAGGATTCGAAATTTGGCCATAGCCGTGAGAAACATGAGGCAACAGGACAGTGGCCTGTCCTGCACTGTGTTATAATAACTTGCCATAAAACATCACAGAATGTACTTTTTCTATTTTATCAACGACAGCATCTAATTGCCAAACATACTTTTCTTACATTTTTCAACTCGGAGAAAACTTTACATCTAGACTTATTACTTTTACTTTAGGCCTACACATAATATAGGACTTTTTTACAACTTATAAACGAAAGGTCATTTTAGCCTATTATAGTAAGAGCATATAGATCTAAATTTACCGGGTTATCCTTCTGAATAAGTCTTACTATTTGGTTATATATATATATATATATATATATATATATATATATATATATATATATATATATATATATATATATATATATATATATATATATATATATATAGGCTATGCTCTCACAAGAACCTCAATTCAATCAATGTCGTAAACAAGAAAATACACGAAATACAGGCTTGGCTAATTAGTCTATATTGGCTAAGAAAATCAGCTATAAAGCTTTACAGTTATAGATCTAAGTCAGAAATTGATTTGTGCACACTTACCTCTGTAACATCTTCTTTAACAATTCAGTTTCCATTCATGATTTGCTGTAAAAGTGGTGGTAAAAATCTTCGAGAATGGTTTCTTTATACGTAAAAAAAAAATCTACCGGAAGTCAATTTACCACGCAACCAAGGACGCCTCCGTGAACGGGACTTGTTTATTGAAAAATATAGGCTTAGTGCGTAGAGTTGGCAGTCCATGTAATATATAGTCTATGGTGCTAGCCTAGATCTAGTAGACCTACTAAATAATCATAAAAACTACTGAATTATTGTAACATACTTTTTATTACTTAAAGATGTATAGATCTAGACTATTTTCATGTTTAAATTACAATGAAATCAATGAGGTCATTATTGTAAACAACACACCCACGTGACTAAGAAGAGATCCGGAACTACCCCATTCTTCGAAAGAACATAAGTAACTTGTATGTCATTCGTTACTTATATAGCTGATAATTAAAATTGGTGCAGGATCCAAACTAAAATATGTGGTTTACCTTGAACTGATATACAAAAATAAATGTGATATTAAACAGGTAGATACCTTCTAAATTGCAAGGGAATCGAAAATAAACAGCGCAATAGTTTCCACTAGATTGAAGAGAAGTCTCCTTACCAAAATACCCACTCCATTGTAAGGTTTCCCTTTCAGACCTTGTGACCTATAGGGCAGATGATGTGAAGGCCCTCTGTTTCTATGGCCTGCGGTTAACGAGGGTGTCATGTGGCCAGCACAACGAATAACCGACCCCAATTAATGCCAGGTGCCCATTAGAGTTGGGTGGGCTCAGTGGGCTCAGGGGCGTCCTTTAAAATTAAATCTTCACAGAGGTTACAACCCGGCACACTTCGGTTCGGAAGCCAAGCGCTTTACCAATCGGCCCTATTGATCGTTTGTTAATACGAATGCATGGTTCACATTGTGTTGGTTTTATTATAACCTAGGCCAAACCTTCCGCAGAAAGACGTTGAAAGGCAGCGAACAAGGTTCGAGCACATGCCATATGGAAGGCAGTCCAGAGCGCATGCCACACCACCGGGTATGTCAGAAAATTGTAACTTTGCTTTTCTCTCAAAGTCGTCCCCCTCCACACACACACCTTTATTGTTTTCTTCAGAATCGAAGGTTAATGTCTTTCATGACCCCGTCGTGAACTCTAAACCGGAACTAGAAAACACGTCTCCGAGCAGACGACGTGCACTCTTAACAAAAATATATTACGCCTAATTGATAAACTCGCTTTGACGTGTACGATATGCAGGGCCTGTCTTAGGCCACTGCAACCTATGCGGCCGCAGTGGGCCCCGCACTTTCATAGGCCCCGCGCTAATTCTAGGTGTATAGTGTCAAATTAAACCATTATAACTTATATTACAGGTTTCCTGCAGCCTCCTGATTTTCCACGGGCTCATGGAAATCTCCCGTAAAAATAGACAAAATTATCATATTGGGATTTTATTCAATTACTTGAGGTCAACAATAGACGAAGATAGATTGAACAATTTAGCAATACTTGCTATTGCTTTTGAGCGTGATCTATGTAGGAAACAGAATTTTGGTGATATACTGTAGGACTTCGCCACACGCAAGGCTCGTAAAATTAATTTAATCGTGATATTGTGCATAGTTAATAATAAATAAAATGCAAAGACGAATTTATTTTTAATATGAAATCTTTATTTTCACTTATTATCCTTATCCCTACTCAGAAAGGGCCCCGCGACATCCACTTCGCATAGGGCCCCGCAATTGCTAGGACCGGCCCTGACGATACGAATACTTTGTGTTATGGCACGATTAGGAATTAAATTATTTGTTTCGGAAATAGGGGGAAGTTTTGACTTAGTGACGTGGCTAGTAAAAAACAAGAATAGGTTTTTGAGACAGAACGAAAGATCAGCAGACGTCAACAGACTACTTCCAGGACAACGTAGAGATAGGTGGCATTTTATGAACGTCTAGAGTTAGCTGACATTCGATGGTTCCCTTCATTGCTATTAAACTTGTTCGACAGCGTCGACTAACTTCTATTGATTGTTCTACATTTCGCCGGTGTTATTGGATTACGTTGAGTGTTACCTCCCTTTGGCTTATTTGCATTAGACACCGCGGAAGCGCCTAATACTTGTAAGGATGGCTGCCTGGTCGTGCGGTTTGCGCGCTGGACTGTCGTTCGGATTTATCGACGGTCGAGGGTTCAAACCCTGCCCGCTCCCATGCGGGAGGTTTGGACTAGGGAGTCAACTATCTTCAACTCTGAAGGAACATCCGAAACATGTAAAACATTTTACAAACAAAACAGCTTATTTGACCAGTACGATACCTGTACTTAAGGCATTTTTCGCACATATAACCCGCGGGTATACATGTTTACAATCGTATGGCACGGTGCATGGTATACGACGGTGCGGGGTTAACAAAATTTTACTTATAAACATAGCATAGCGAAACTATGGACTTACCGGTGGTGGTTGTTCCAAATCTCTAACCTACTTTGAATTAAGTCATGAACCTATGCGACAGTTACGCTGGGCAGGGCACGTATCCCGTATGGGAGACGAACGTATGCCAAAGGCAGTCTTTTTTGGTGAGCTAAAAGGTGGTCGACGTAACAGAGGCGCCCCACGGAAACGCTTCAAAGACCAGCTTAGGCGTCAACTTTCCTTGGCTGACATAGAAGAGAGCACCTGACTGCATGCGGCCTCAGAACGAGACAGGTGGAGGTCCTTCACGAAGGCCGCGGGATACACATTTGAGACCAAAAGAAAATCTGCTGCCGAGGACAAACGCAGACGGCGAAAAGAAAATCTAAATCGACCACATGCGGACAATGGTTATGCTTGCCCTGTGTGTGGCAAAATATGTAGATCACAGCTGGGACTGCGTAGCCACGGGAAATACTGCATTCCTTACTGATCTTCGGACTCGAAGACAAGCCTTATTATTATATAATACAGACGTTACTCAAAACAGAAGATGATTACGTCCTACTCGTCATGCATATTAACCAATGACTTAAATTCTGCCAAGTCACTGGTTTTCCTAGCTAGCTCAGGCAACCCATTTCATAGCACTTGGGAAAAAGGAGCATTTGTACAATTTGACCTAGCATATGGAACAAGGAATGTGCCTTAAAGGTGTTATATATGATAATATATATGCTTGCCCTGGATGTGGCAAAATATATAGGTCACAGCTGGGGTTGTGCAGCCACGGGAAATACTGCACTCCTCACTAATCTTCGGACTCGAAGACAAGCCTTATATGATAATAATCTCAGTGTCTTCCTATAAAAAGATGTAGGCCTAGATCTACATCTAGTAGGCCTACTAGCCTAGATCTAGTAGATCTAACCTACTAAATAATCATAATAGAATATGCATCCTCCGTTTGGGACCCCCAACTCAAGAAAACATTAAGAAACTGGAACAGACACAAAATAGAGCAGTGAGATTCATAACAAACGAATATTCACACTTGACTAGAGTAACACCTTTAGTAAAATCACTAAATTTAGAAAGCCTTCAGGATAGAAGACTCAAAGTAAAGTAGCAATTATACATAAAACACTGAACCATAATCTTCAAATACAAAAACAAAATTTGATAAAATACTCAGAGACACAAAAATAAAGGAACATTCCTCATCCCATATGCTAGGATAAATTTGTACAAAAAACTCCTTCTTCGCTAGTGCTATTAGAGCATGAAATGGGTTGCCTGAGCTAGCCAGGAAAAACAGTGACTTGGCAGAATATAAGTTATTGGTTGACTGCATGACGCGTAGAACGTAATCATCTTCTTTTTTGAAGTAACGTCTGTATCATATAAGATAAGATAATATATCTATTAGTGAATTATATCTACTAGATCAAGGCTAGTACTACATCTAGCCTTCTATATCTACATCTTTTCATAGGAAGACATTCCGATTATTGTCATGTATAAGACTTGTCATGTATAAGACTTGTCATGTATAAATAGGTCAGACTTTTTATTTCTTAAAGATGTCTAGATCTAGACAATTTCCATATTCCAATTACAATGAAATAAACGAGGTCATACATGTAAACAACAGTACCACGCGCAAGAAATACTGAACAACCCGTTCGCTGTGTGGTTCTGAAATGCACATTGAAAAGCTTTATTACATCTCATTATAAACCTCAAACAAACAAAAATTGTACCGATGCGACAGAGAATCTTTAATATCAGTAGCGGCCTTAAGGGGTGGCAAGTGGGGCAGTCGCCCCATGCCCCACGCCTGATCGGGGCCCCCGCGATCGGAGATTCCCTTGTTAGCTTCGAAAACCAGACCAGTTCTCTTAAACTAGGACTCGTTACTCAATATCTTTGGAAATCTTTCCAAGCATCTATATCAGGGGTTCTCAACCTGTGGGTCGTGACCCCCTTGGGAGTCGATTGATGATTTGCCAGGGGTCGCCAAAGACCATCGAAAAAATTGATTGTTTTTGTTTATTCTTCTATTGCTGTGTGTGTTTGCGGGGGGGGGGGGGTTGCGGCAGAGTGGAGGATTGTAAAAAGGGTCGCCGAGCATAAAAAGTTGAGAACCGCTGATCTATATCATATCAATTGCCATGTAAGCTCTTATCATGACATAAACTTCAGCAGCACGAGATTTCTGTACATCCCGTTAAGTGTGTGACTTTGTGGCTGGATTTAGCTCTGAGAATGTCAAATGGTAGCACAACGAATAACGTGATGCAAGAAACATTAGAAAAGTAAAACTGCTGTAGCGCGCAGTCTTAACAAAAATTCTAGCGATTGTACAGTACCTTGACGAAACCAACGGCACATTTCGTGGGAGAACAGAGAAACAAACGGTCAATTTTCAGGCTTCATTGAAATGCTGGCCGAGGTCAACCCAACCATGCAAGAACATCTTTCGACGAATTTAAGAACGCCGAGGCTCACGACCATTACATCAGGCATAGGATTAAAAAACGAACTTATGGACCTGATAGCATCAGAAGTAAAATGGAACACAATCGATAAAATCAAACTTGCTAAATATTTTCCCGTCATCCTTGACTGCACACCTGATGTTAGCCACAAAGAGCAGATGTCCCTTATATTGGGTTTTGTGGAAGTATCCGATCTAAAAGGTTAAGGTGCAGGAACACTTTATCAAATTTCTAGATGATAACGACGCAACAGGAAATGGTTTGTCAGAGGCTTCTCCCGTCGTGCTGGAGTACCTTGGTCTGCACATCGCCAATCGTCGTGGCCAGGGATACGACAATTGTGCAAACATGAAGGGAGAGCACCAAGGAGTTCAAGCGCACATTATTCGCATAACCAGTCAAGCCTTTTACTCCCCTTGCGGCATCCATAATCTTAACCTCCAGCGTGTTTAGCAGAAATATTATTATCTAGTTTGTTGATTGTTCAAGAAAAATATTTCTGCATCATTAGTTACGTTGATTAACCTTAAAAGGCAAAATCTTCCATGCAAAGCATTATGTAATGTAGTCCAACGGCTAATTGTAACCCTACAGGCAGTACAACAACTACTGCTTACGTAAGGTAATATGTTTTGTAACAGCAATAAGGCCTACAGCAGGGGTTCTCAGCCTGTGGGTCGCGACCTCTTTGGGGGTCGATTGACGATTTGCCAGGGGTCGCCTAAGACGATCCAAAATATGGATTGTTATTGACTCCTCTTCTATTGCTGTATGTGTGTGTGCGGGGAGGGGGGTCGCGGCAGAGTGGGGGTATTGTAAAAAGGGGTCGCCGATCATAAAAGGTTGAGAACCGCTGGCCTACAGCATCAGAGGCGGACGAGACGTTAGCGTGGTGTGGTACATAGTCCACCCTTGTGGCTTAGGGCCCCGCATAAGACACTCGCCCAGGGACCCGCGCAATGCTAAGGCCGCAGTAATCAATTGTGACAAAAAAAAACTGAAGTAAGTAAGCAAGTAAACTAATTTACCGATACGGTAATGTCAAACCGTATAGACTACAATACATGCAATGATTCCGCCATCAATGGCCAGTCTCACTAATGTCACTGTCCTCACTACAGTTAGTGAAACCATACAAAATTGCCTCATATTCTTGTCTTCTTCCAGTAAGCGAAGCGGCAGTTGGGTCATAAAGCGTGACCTCCCGTGACCCCGAAGGTGCCGCATAAATTAACTCATCATCATTATCGCCAGTCTCATAGCGTTCGCATTGTCATCGGAAAGCTGCCCTGTACTGTAGGCTCTGAATTAGCTTCAATAACCGTGAGCAGGTCAGCCTTCTTACAGTGGCGTAGCTAGGAACTCGTCATCATTTGGGGACCCGGGGGAGGGGGGGGGGGGCTTGACCTCTTTGGGGGGAGAGGGCTGCATTTATGTAATATTTAATATTTAATGTAAAAATAAACACTCATTTTGGGGCCCGGGATGTTTTCAAATTTTTCCCCTCCCTCCTCTCAGCCTAGCTATGCCTCTGGCTTCTTGAAACCTTTGCGAATAGTTTCATTGGTGATTTGCTGACACGTGACCAGAGCCCATTTGCATACTTTAATGTACGTTGCACGTCTTTGTGCGTCGGTAGTTTACTGTTTTAAACAAGGCAAAAGACAGGGAATAATGGAGAAAGACGGTTGACAAATCTTGCTTGGTGCCCCAACGGTCCAACAGACTAAGGGATAGGTAAGGTAAGGTAAGGTAAGGCAAGTTTACGGCAAGTCTATACAAGGGTGCGGGTCGTACGAATTTTTATTACTTATTTTGAAATGATGTGCGGGGTATACGCGTGCGCGGGGGAATATGGGGGTAAATACGGTAAACATCTAGATTTATTGCTCGGGCTTGGTGTCTCATCCATGAAGCCTAATATGTAGAAGTTGATTTCGGATTAAATACAAACATCCCATTTATATATGTATGTGGTAGACCCACGGGTTTCTAATCAAAAATAATTTCAAGTCAATTGCATTTATTTTTTATCTTTACAAAGTTTTTTACCAACTCACTCTGTCTGTCTGTCTGTCCCCATGCTCGGATCATGTTTGAAACTTTGCACAAGTATTCATTATTCCTAACAAAACATGAATCAACCAAAATGTTAATTAAATAGTGGTAAGTATTTTTTTAAATAAATAAATCGGAAATAAACCTTACAGTATTGATATATATGACTGTAAATGCGTAGTTCTTTCTCTCATAATTTGTTTACATTTAAGTATTTTTATATTTTGTTTGTATCTTTTCGTTAATGTGGCCCGTGATACGAGCGTCAGAAATGAAAATGCCCCTCAGTTCGTAGAGGGTTTGGCATCACTGGCTACTAACGTATACCTAACACGTGGGGCAACAAAGGTATGTGATGGTACTCCCGATGACCTGGCTAAGTCATTCTGACTAAATCTTTTACAAGTTCAGCTTCACAGAGAAAAAGGGTTTTGAATCACATTTAATTAGCATAAGCTAGTTTCGTTTCATCCCTTTATCAGGCGGGCTTGGGACCGTCTTTTAGTTGGGGAAAGTAAAGGCGGTTGGTGGTTTGCTGGCCACATGACACCCTGCTCGTTTTCTTTAATCATTGTCCAAAGAAACAGATAAACATTACATCATCTATAGACCCCCCCCCCCCAAACTGAGCCTCAAATAAGCCTACCTTTTAGCTCTTGTAGTCCCAGACAAAACAGAAATTTTAAAAGTGTCCCATTGTGCAACCATCGCGCGACAAATAGTATGTGTTCTGATTTGCAATGTGTAAGGAGTGCTTGAGTGTGTAACTCCTCCCTGATATCACCTGTGTAGCGTGTACCCAGCCTATACGATCTGAGTCACATGTCGTTTAGGTCAAAGTTCAGTCGTATAATTAAAACTCAAGTAGGCAGAAAATTTGTGGGTGAGATTAAAATAAATACCAATCTGTTTGATTATTTCTGTTCCTCGATGCCGTCAAACTGAAGTGCCTTCGTCACGTGGCTAAATGTCTGGTGTCAGTCAGAAGCACTGTCAGTGAACCTAGGCGTCTGATTGTGCAGACGTCAGAGGATAAAACACGCAGACGTGGCCAATTAAGGCTTTATGACTGCTGTTTCACCAGTGCCAACTATACATGATGGATCGTATAAGAAACTTTTTTTTAGGACAAGAAAAATATTTTTTAAAAATACTTATAAAAACAAAGCTTATATTAAATGTAATTGTATCAATTAGTTTGGATCAGTCATGTGACCTTCCGCGATGCCGACATGGACATAGAAATCTGTGCGATGGAAATATTTTTACCAATTGTTTTTGTTTAGCTTTTAGCTTTCTGAATGCGCTATGATCCTATCGCTTGTCTGGACCAGTTGTGAAAGGGGGAGGGAAGAAGGGGGTATCTTGGTGAAGGCTTTTAAAATAGTTCACCCAAGGCTCAAGATTCGGCAAGGGGACTAACTCAACTTGTACCACCACATCTGTCAAGTACGATTACTTTTCCTTGTTCAAGATACCAAACAAAATAATAAAGTTAATTTTTTGAAATTCTATGGACATTGCTTCAAAAAAAAAAAGAAAACAATTACTTCCTAGGCGAATGTATGTGGGTGTTAATCTAGTCATGCATGTTAATTAGAAACTCTAAGCCGTTGGTTTTCTGGGTAAAAAATTAAAACATTTTTTAATTCGCATGAAATGAAGATGCAATAGGCCTACGAGATACTCTCATTAGAGCACGAAACGAGTGTCCTGAAAGTTCAAATCTCTAATTAACATGAATGACTAAATTAGCACATGGATTAGGCCCAATAATAATAAGAAAAATAGGGCTCGTTTTCGAGTCCGAAGATTAATGAGGAATGCAGTATTTCCCGTGGCTACGCAGCCCCAGCTGTGACCTACATATTTTGTCACATCCAGGGCAAGCATAACCATTGTCCGCCGGTGGTCGATTAAGATTAGGCCCATACATAGCGTAATAGTCTTATTTTTATTGTATTTATTTAATTTGTTATTTTTATTGCAGTTTTGGAAGGAAAGTTCGCAATTTATAAAATAAGAAGATAATAAACATTATTATTATTATTATAGCAATCTTGGATAACTTTAAAAGGAGAAAAAAATGTCACAGATTATAAATACAACGTAACTTTCAAACTAGAAGTAGATCTAAGTGGTCTACAAGAAATATAATCACCTGATGTTCCACCCAGAACGTGAGGGAAAAAAACACATTTCCCCTTCAATGAAACACGTCTGCTGTTTCCAACTCAATAAAAATCAAATGGCACCATATCATTACGCCGGAGTGAGTGGTGAAGATAGGCCATCACACAAAGGAGAGCTTGCGCGGTGGGAAAAAAAGGGTTCGTCGTTACCAGTCGATAACAGACAATCGAAACAGGCAATCTCAAGTCCACACTCGCTTTCAGTACCCCCCACCCACCCGCACCTCCCCAAGACCAGGTAGATTGAGGGAAATAGTGCCGATAGCAGGTACCGCTCAATCGTAAGGTTTATATACCGAGGCGGGGTGGGTAGGGCCATGTTGAATGGGACATTTTTAAACATTAGCAAATGTTGCACTTGAGTTTTTATGCAACATACATGCTTAGGTCTATCAGTTTAACTCTTTCACTCCGTAATTATTATCCACGTTCTGATGGAGTTATTCATTTTTCTCATTTATGTTTCACTCCCCTGTTATGATTAAACTTCAATAACATTTTTGTATGTAATCAGGAAATGTTATATCAGGTATATAATTATAGAATTATGCATGCTCTGTTTATGTGACACAAATTAAAGTTTAAAATACCAAAAATTAATTTAACTTAATGGAGTCAGTTAGGAGGGAAGGAGTTAATACAACTTGTCAATTTTAATTAGACTATAAAACTCACTTGGTAATCTTTTTTTTTTTTTTTTGATAAAACCGATTCAAAGAAAAACAAGTATTCCGGCTTATTGTGACCAGTTTTGTTTTCTCAATTCCTACAAATAACTGGGGGAAAAAAATTGAAACAGTGAGTCTTATGTAATATATAAGCGTGCGTGCTTTGACTGTCAGGAACGTCAACCCTTAAAACTTTTGATCTTGCCGTCATGGGACTGGACTGCAAGGACAAAGCTGAACAGCCACCCCAGGGCACAATGGCCACAGTACAGTAATATGTTGACTGTTTGTGACATTGTATGTCTTCTCTTATTTTCAATTTCTTGAAAGTGCAACAGCCCCTGGAGAGTACATATGCCCAACCTGTAACCGCAGCTTAGTATCAAGGATTGGCCTCTTTAGTCACACAAGAAGTTGCAAAGGGAAAAGATCATCTCTTCAGACGTAAAATGCCACAGATCTTTGGTGCACACCCCGTTCATCTTTGATTTCAGAATCGAAGATATTTCCTTACAATTTGATTTGTACTATATAGGACAACATTCCTCTATTATTATTATGTTAGAAATGAACGAGTAGTCATTCTCTGGCGCTTCCAGGGTCGAGTTTCGCTAAAGAGAAACAAAATTCATCGTAGTCCCTTTAACAGTTTCCACTGAGGAATTTTCTGGTTGTGTGGCAGGTCTGCAGCAGTACCGCCCTCTGACAGGCAACGAGGATGTTCCTAGGAATGTTAAGGGCCTTGAAGGTGTCTGTGAGGTCAGTTGTTATTATCCACTCGGTTGATATAACAATGGGGTATATTATTATTATTATTATTGTTATTATGTGAAAAACGAACTAATATTCATTCTTTGGCACTGCCAGGGTCGAGCTTCGTTAGAGAGAGTGATAATTTTTAAAAGGCATTGGGATCATTATTTCTTTTTCTCACAATCTAGTTTACTAATGTATGACTTCCTCCATCAGAACTACGTCTGGTCGTCGCGAAGTGGGCGACTGCTGCCAATCAAAACAAGAACAGAGCGGTACAAAAACTCGTTCGAACCTTACTCGGTCAGACTCTATCACCGCCACTCATTGATGAGGGAACATGAAATGCACCAAGATACCTGTGTGTAGTCGCTGAATGAACTCTTTATGTTGGGTCTGTTCTATTTATGTGTATTTTTCTGTTGTGTTGTCTTTATATGAGAAAAGAGTCCTTGTAATCACAACAAATTTCCGTAAGGATCAATAAAGCAGTCTTAGTCTTAGTCTTAGCTAGCTTTTAGTTTCTTATAATCTAATAATGACAGTTAGATTGCGATGTTCAAAGCTCACTTTGTTACGTGTGTAACACATGCACGAGAAAAAAAACATAAAAGAATAAACGGCTTGTCATTGAAAGAGGTTCTATCCAAGGCAAAAGACATGAGAGGAATGGAGAAAGACGGTCGACAGATCATGTATGATGCCCCAACGGTTTAAACAGACTAAGTAATAGGTGAAAGTAAAGGAAGTGATGTTTTTGGCGTTTTTTTTTTTTGGAATGTTACAATGTAGCACCTAATTATCCTTCTCTTAGAAAGCAAATGGAGTGTGAGGCTGGAAAGACTTTAATGTGGTCAGTGTACATAATATACTGTGAAGTGGTCAATTTACTCACAAACAAGTTTTAGTGGGAGTGGGGGCTTTCCCGAACCAGTGACTAAACCGAAGTTTCAGCTGCTTAGTGCTGACTAGCAGAACACAATGGACCTCATTCACCAATCGTAAATAAACACATTTAGCCACGTCATAATATTGATAAAACAATGAAAAATACGTATCACGTGACAGCCGTTATGGATTACATAATTTGTAAAGAAGATATATAGAATCACGTGGCTAAAGGTTGTTTGTTTACGATTGGTAAATGAGGAGCATTAATTGAAAGACACCATAGCACAAAATCAAAATCTATCATGGATCGACATGTGGTATATAGTCATCTGTACATATGATTCTCTACGTCGCCCAACCATGCGTGACACCAAGCACGCACGCCGACACTCTAACCCTCCTCCCGGCTAAACACGTTATGATTGGACAAGCTACATGCGGCTCTATATGGAAGATATTAAATATACTAACATACAATAATTAATAAGCTTCTTGAGCCCTTCAATTCACTCTTATAAAAGTAGGTCTAGATCTATTATAATAGTATCTAGACTCTAGATCTAGATCTAAATATATGTAGGTAGGCAAATAAGCAAATGTTTTTATTTTTAAAAAAAATGGATTTGGGTCGATTGGCTATCTTGATAGCTCCATTCATACTAGTTTTACATTCACGCATTCGCCTTCTTATAACAGTATTATGTTGTTTAATTGTTTCCAAAACACTCTCAGTGACTGTATCGACAGTGATATGCGGGTAATACGTGGCTAGTTATTTTAAATACATCTAACCTCAGTCAAACCTCAGTAAATTGCGCATTATTCTCATCAAGTCCATTTAAACCAAAATGTGTTTTGTAAACATAATTATCCATGACACAAGTGCACGCCGTAAGATTAACTCGAGCGTTTAATAATATGAATAAATCTAAAAGCAAGTAATTTTTGTCTATGTAAATGCATCCGCCCGTACAATGTTAACTCATTTTCCTTTTTTTAAAAAAAAGTATAAATATTTAGTTTGGTAGTACTTAGTTTGCATATTTTGTCAACTACCAGTATTTTATATTTTCGAAATGTGGGAGGCCCTTTTAATGGCGAGACCCAGGCCGATTGCATTAACGTTAATCCAGCTAGCAAGTGACAGTTTGATAGCATAGTCTATGTCCAACCGGTCTTTATTTGCATGTATTATAAAGACTATTTCAACATCGTAAGAATTTGGTAGCTTCAATATTTGACACTATAACAGACTTGTAGGTTCGGCCAATGATTCTCTTTCGTGCTGAAAATAGACGTCAAACGTCATTCACAACAAGGGGAAATAATTCATCGTCTGCTGACCGTTGGTTGAATTACTTCTCGTCTGCAGATCTTTATTTTAATAACCACCGGGCGCCACTTTGAAGTGTATTGTGGACTCGATCTATTGTTCTCATTTCTGCAAAGAACTGCAGGCTAGTGCCATTGTTACTGTCAAATCGATACTTTCTTTGTTTGATGAGAAATTAATACATTCAAGAGCCCCCAGGAGAAATAGATCGCCAATTGTTAATCTTGATAAAGTATTTTTCTTTTGCTTTTGTTTTAATCTTTTAAGAATTTCAGTAGGTCAGCGCGTTCGCTGTTATGAAACCAGCCTGAGTTACTGTTCTTTGAAAGGGCCTATAATCAAGAATTAAAACGTTAAAACGAATTTTATTACGTAATGTAAAGACATATTATCAGACTTTATTATCAGACTTTATAGACCAGGCGACAGTGGTTTCCAAATGGCTGAAACCAGACATTGATTAAGTGAATAATGAATTCTGTTTGATTATTATAAGACATAACAATAATCTTGCACTAATTAATCATGTAGCGAGCAGGGAGTCAGGGGAGAGAAACAGATCATGAATGATTGACTTAAGTGAAATGGCAGCATATTAAGCAAATATTTAATTAAAACTCTTGAAATATGTTTCCAACGAAATGTTTAGCTATTTTGCCATTAGGGTAGAATGGCCAACTATATTTTTTAACAAGTGAATACTTTCCATGTCAATAATAAAAAGCTGTCACAAAATTTCTTTTGGTTGGCATTTCATTGACATGTAATCAATAATTATTCATACCGATTCATACCGATATTACAACATCGATGAAAACAAAAAAAAGATATTGTTAGAAAATTTCTGTCCACGTCTGGTATGGTAACATTCCCCCCACCTCAAGCAAACTCTTTCTTACTTCCCCCCCCCTCTTTAAATAGGAATGTCCTACTAGACTTACGTCCTTTGGTCCTGGATTGGGAGTCCAATATAGGACGACATTAGTTTCGTTACTAATGTTATACATTATAGACGTTAAAAGATAAGATAATTACGTCCTACGCGTATCCCTGTGTATATCTAGTCATGCATGCAAATCAGTGCCTTCAAATCTGCTAGGTCGTTGGTTTTCCTGGCTGACTCAGGCAACCCATTCCATGCTCAAATAGCACTAGGAAAGAAGGTACACTATTATAAGTTTGTTCTAGCATCTTGAACAAGGAATGTGCCTTTATCTTTTGTGTCTTTCTGGGTATTTATTGGGTTTCGTTTTTCTATTTTTTTAATTATCATCTAGTGTTTAATGTGTAATTGGCTGCCTGGTGGTGCGGTTTGCGCGCTGGAGTGTCTTTCAGACTTAAACCATGGTCCCGGATCGTCCTGCGGTAGGGTTAGACTAGGAAATAAATTATTTTCAACTTTGAAGGACGATCCGCAACATTTAAAACATTTTACTAACATTTTAAAATGACTACTTTACTTTTAAGTCTTCTCTCCTGAAGCGTAACTACATTTTGGGATTTTACTAATGGCGTAGCTTGACCATCCCATGAACATATCAAGGGCGACTTTGACGTGGATTGTTCACACCAAAGCTTTTCTGAAGAGCTGTCCGTCATCCCTCGATACGGTTGACCGCTCGTAGTACGCTGACCTGTCCAGCTTGTCACACACGACAACCCCTACCAGCCCCTACCCGCACTGTCAGTTCAGTTTTACAATATTCTGTATAGAAGGACTTCTTACGGTCCGACAGTTACGCTGGGCAGGGCACGTATCCCGTATGGGGGACGATAGTATGCCAAAATACGAAAAACATGCATATATGTAGCTGATGAAGGCCTCGTGGTCCAAACGTCCTTTGTTTTACTTGGTCCGGCAGGGTTACATATATGCATGTTTTTGGTATTTTCTTTACAGTCGTTTACCCCTGCAGCAGTAAATCTTTGTTTTTTTGAGTCGTATGCCAAAAGCAGTCATTTTTTTTGTGAGCTAAAAGGTGGTCGACGTAACAGAGGTGCCCCACGGAAAACTTGCCTCGGCTCACATAGAAGAGAGCACCTGTTGGCATGCGGCCTCAGAACGAGACAGGTGGATGTCACTCACAAACGCCGCGGGATACACATTTGAGACCAAAAGAAAATCCGCTGCCGAGGACAGACGCAGACGGCGAAAAGAAAATTTTACTCGACCGCCAGCGTACAATGGTTATGCTTGCCCTGGATGTGGCAAAATATGTAGGTCACAGCTGGGGCTGCACAGCCACGGGAAATACTGCATTCCTCGTTAATCTTAGGACTCGAAGACAAGCCTTATTATTATTATTATTTTCAATATTATTTAATTCATTTTATTCAAGAGCTCAACAGAGGGTAGGGGTTCCAGAATATAGCCTGCCCAGGACTCACATTTGTTTATATCCGGCCATCGTTTGTAATAGTTTTTGTTGTAATTATACAGAGTGTAACAGCCAATAGGAAAGCTCTTGTTGTCTGCAGACGTTTCGTAACTTTTATCTGACCATATTGTTTTTTTAAGTCATTAACTTTTTTTCAATTTTATTTATTAAGAATACATTCCACTGTTTGCTTTGCAAAAAAAATAATAAAAAATCATACAAATAACTTTGGACATGACGCATTTGATTAAAAAGAAAAGGGCAGTAACCTTTACATGGACGATTGAATTCTTTCCCTTCGACTCTCGCTACAATGAAATATTCAACCAATCAATAGTCTGCCTTGTATCAATTTAACTGCTGGATCAAAGCGACATCCTTTCTTTCTTGTTTTCAAATAGCTGAACCGTTTTTTAAATTTCTTTTTATCATTTTATAGTCAAATTTCATTCACTTTTTTCTTACTTGAAATAATTAAGTTAAAAGACGTCTGGCTTTAACTCATTATTATGTTTAAAGGAACATATATTAAATGGAAATGGCAGAAACATGTCTGTACATATTTAAATTTGACATCTTTTGTTGACTATGATTCTTTACATTTCAGAAATGGATGTGTCTACAAAGCGTGTGTCATTTAGAAACATTATGCAAGCTTGCTAGACAATGACCGGCGAAGTACATACCAACCAGGTAGCCATCCATCCCCAGGCCTACGTTAAAATGAAAATTAAGACTAAAGACTGCTTTATTGATCCTTATTGGAAATCTGTTGTGATTACAAGGACTCTTTTCTCAAATAAAAACAACAACAAAAGCATTCGAATAAATAGAACAGACACAACCTAAAGAGTTCATTGAGTGACTACTATTTATGTCTATGGTGACTACACACAGACGTCTGAATTTATTTTGCGTTTCTTAGTCAACGAGTGGCGTTGATAGAGTCTGACCGTGTAAGGAACGAACGAGTTTCTTTTCTGTACCGTTCAGTTCTAGTTTTGATGGACAGAAGTCGCCCACTTCGTGACGACTTGACGTAGTTATAACTAGTAGACCCACGGCGTAGCATACGCCGCTATTTTGCAGGGCCGGCCTTAGGCCACTGCAACCTATGCGACCGCAGTGGGCCCCTCACTTTCATAAGACCCGCGCTAATTCTAGGTGTAAATTAGCAAGTTAAACCATTTTAAAACAGATTTCCCGCGGTCTCCTGATTTACCTAGAAATCTCCTGATTGCAAAATATACGAAAATGTCATGGAAATCTCCGGAAATTATTAAAATCTTTTGAAAACTCATACAAATCTCCTGAAATATATAGACATAAATTGTCATCTGGGGTGCCATTCAATATGGAAAACGCCAATCCTACGCGCGATCAAGAAAAAAAATGTATCATGCAATACCCGTAATTGTAGAATCTGGTGAAAGTAGCTTCTCGTACCTCAAACTAATGAAGAATTACTTGAGGTCAACAATTCTCATAGATAGATTGAAACATTTGGTAATTGTTGTTATTGAGTGTGATCTAGGTAGGAAATAGAATTTTGATGATATTCCGTATGACTTCGCTACACACAAGGCTCGTAAAGTAATTTTGTACGTAATAAAGAATGAAAAAAATGCAAATACGAATTTATTTTCTAATACAAACTCTTAATTTTCACTTATTATCCGTATCCCTACCCAAACTTAGCCCCGCAAAATCCGTTTCGCATAGAGCTCCACAATGGTTAAGTCCGGCACTGCTATTTAGTGACGGGTGAATACAAAGTAGATTACTAGTTTGTTGAGGAGGGTGGTGTTAAGTGTAAAAGTTTGAGAAACACTGCTGTGACCTGTTTTTCCCAAAGCAATATTTACATGTTGATTTTTTTACAAACCTTTATCAACCTACTCTTTCTTTCTGGCACAATTTTTGTACACGTTATTTCTCCCATTTCTATTCTGGGAACAAGTTGAAACTTTACACAACTATTTGTTCTACTTTTAAAAAATATGAGTCAATTCAAAAATTAACCAATTAGTTAATTAATTATCGGTGATTAATTATTATGTTTGGTATGGAACAAAGGAAATAAACACTACTTTTGAGAGATGTGGCTGCATATATGTAGTTGTTCCCATTGGTACGCTTTATACGCGTTATTTCTCCCACTTCCTATTTTCGGGTCAAGTTGAAATAGTCGAAAATAGTTAACAATAGTTGACAATAGTCGACAATAGCTGACAATAGTCGACAATAGCTGACAATAGTTGACAATAGTTGACAATAGTTGACAATAGTTGACAATATTTGACAATAGTTGACAATAGTCGACAATAGTCGACAATAGTCAACAATAGTTGACAATAGTTGACAATAGTTGACAATAGTTGATAATAGTTGACAATAGTCGACAATAGTTGACAATAGTTGACAATAGTTGACAATAGTTGACAATATTTGACAATAGTTGACAATAGTTGACAATAGTCGACAATAGTTGACAATAGTTGACAATAGTTGACAATATTTGACAATAGTTGACAATAGTCGACAATAGTCGACAATAGTCAACAATAGTTGACAATAGTTGACAATAGTTGACAATAGTTGATAATAGTTGACAATAGTTGACAATAGTTGACAATAGTTGACAATAGTTGACAATAGTTGACAATAGTTGACAATAGTTGACAATAGTTGACAATAGTCGACAATAGCTGACAATAGTTGACAATAGTTGACAATAGTTGACAATAGTTGACAATATTTGACAATAGTTGACAATAGTCGACAATAGTCGACAATAGTCAACAATAGTTGACAATAGTTGACAATAGTTGACAATAGTTGATAATAGTTGACAATAGTCGACAATAGTTGACAATAGTTGACAATAGTCGACAATAGTTGACAATAGTTGACAATACATGAATCAATAAAAAAAAGTTAACAAATTAGTTAATCAATAAGTGATAATAAATTTATTTATTATATAGGAAAAATGGAGATTTCTCATGCAGTATTGAGATATACGACAGTGATTTTTGCGGTTCTTGCTCTTAGATAAATTTATTTGTTTGTTTATTAGACGGAGAGCTTCAGATATTGATCACAAGAAAAAGTTTGGATGTTATATTTATAAATCTACTTACCGACGTCCAATTCAAATTGCACTCTGTCAATAAATAAATTCAATCAATTGCACAGTTTTATGCATACATATTAAATAGATGTCCAGAAGCAAGTTGTCGCTATTACGTTCAAAGCAATATAAGATGTCGCTATTACGTTCAAAGCAATATAGGATGTCGCTATTACGTTCAAAGCAATATAGGATGTCGCTATTACGTTCAAAGCAATATAGGATGTCGCTATTACGTTCAAAGCAATATAAGATGTCGCTATTACGTTCAAAGCAATGTAAGATGTCGCTATTACGTTCAAAGCAATGTAAGATGTCGCTGTTATGTTCAAAGCAATATAAGATGTCGCTATTACGTTCAAAGCAATATAAGATGTGGCTATTACGTTAAAAGCAATATAAGATGTCGCTATTACGTTCAAAGCAATATAAGATGTGGCTATTACGTTAAAAGCAATATAAGATGTCGCTATTACGTTCAAAGCAATATAAGATGTCGCTATTACGTTCAAAGCAATATAAGATGTCGCTATTACGTTCAAAGCAATATAAGATGTCGCTATTACGTTCAAAGCAATATAAGATGTCGCTATTACGTTCAAAGCAATGTAAGATGTCGCTGTTATGTTCAAAGCAATATAAGATGTCGCTATTACGTTCAAAGCAATATAAGATGTGGCTATTACGTTAAAAGCAATATAAGATGTCGCTATTACGTTCAAAGCAATATAAGATGTCGCTATTACGTTCAAAGCAATATAAGATGTCGCTATTACGTTCAAAGCAATATAAGATGTCGCTATTATGTTCAAAGCAATATAAGATGTCGCTATTACGTTCAAAGCAATATAAGATGTCGCTATTATGTTCAAAGCAATATAAGATGTCGCTATTACGTTCAAAGCAATATAAGATGTCGCTATTACGTTCAAAGCAATATAAGATGTCGCTATTACGTTCAAAGCAGTATAAATTGTCGCTATAACGTTCAAAGCAATGTCCCCTCTCATCTGTCTGGCTTTGCGTTTCCCTTTCCCTAGAAACATGAAGATAGACTCAACTGTTTTTCTCTTTACCAGACTAAACAACACAAACACAATAGATTTACTTTCACCTTATGACCTCACCGACCCCGGGGTTTTTAATGGCTACATTAAAATGTCCTGGAAATGTTCACGGCTGCCAGAAAAAAAATACAAATGTCTCCTCAATGATTCAAAGAGCTTTGTTTTATGTGACGTTTTCAATCCAACTAGTGAACATGGGTTCCCCTTTATTCCAAGGTAAGCGGAATGTGCAGTAACATATATACACGTATACGTATATACGGAGAGAGAGAGGGAGAGAGAGGTAGGGAGAGAGGGGGGAGAGAGAGAGAGGGGGAGGGAGGGAGAGAGAGAGGTAGGGAGAGAGGGGGGAGAGAGGGAGGGAGAGGTAGGGAGAGAGGGGGAGAGAGAGAGGGAGGGAGAGAGGGAGGGGGAGAGGGGAGAGAGAGAGGGTGGGAGAGAGAGAGGGAGGGAGAGGTAGGGAGAGGGGGAGAGAGAGGGAGGGAGAGAGAGGGGGGAGAGAGAGAGGGAGGGAGGGAGAGAGATGGAGAGAGAGGGGGGAGAGAGAGAGAGAGGCGTTAATGTAAGAAGAATACTTTGTAATTTCATTCACTCCACTTACATTAAAGATTCTCATACATGGAAGAAAAACTGTAGTGGGACGCGGTGGCAGAGTGGTTAAGAGCTTGGCTTACGAACCTGGGGGTCCTGGGTTCGAATCTCGGTGAAGACTGGGCTTTTTAATTTTGAGATTTTTAGGGCACGCTTGAGCGTCCACCGAGCTCTAATAACTGTTAGTACCTGACTTTGTGTGCTCGATGATCTTACCTTCATCTGCACCTTAGATCGCAGGGTCTCAAAGGGGAGCTTTACTTTACTTTACTAGAAAGACCATGGATAGCTGACCTTTCGGTTTAAATTATCTGGTGTACACAATAGTTAAAAAGTATAGGAAAATTGTTGTGCAGTTTTTAGCAGTTCAGAATCACAGAAATCAAATAAATCATTTCAATATGGAGGAAGCATGAGACTTTAACTCTATGACTTAAGACTTTTTAAAAAAGAAATGGGCAACTAATAAGAGGCTTGTCTTGGTGTTTTAAGATACCATTATCATGAGCCCGCATTTCCACTGCAAGCACACAGCATCACTTCAGGTACATGCCATCACTCCAAGATCACACCATCACTCCAAAGCATTTATCATCATTCCAAGATCAAGCCATCACTCCAAAGCATTTATCATCATTCCAAGATCAAGCCATCACTCCAAAGCATTTTTCATCACTCCAAGATCACACCATCACTCCAAAGCATTTATCATCATTCCAAGATCAAGCCATCACTCCAAAGCATTTATCATCACTCCAAGATCACACCATCACTCCAAAGCATTTATCATCACTCCAAGATCACACCATCACTCCAAAGCATTTATCATCATTCCAAGATCAAGCCATCACTCCAAAGCATTTATCATCATTCCAAGATCAAGCCATCACTCCAAAGCATTTATCATCATTCCAAGATCACACCATCACTCCAAAGCATTTTTCATCACTCCAAGATCACACCATCACTCCAAAGCATTTATCATCACTCCAAGATCACACCATCACTCCAAAGCATTTATCATCACTCCAAGATCACACCATCACTATGTTATAAAGGAGATTTGATATGAAGATCTACTTCCACACATTGAGATATACTGCACAATTTTAACGCAACGGACCTCATTCACCAATCGTAAACAAACAACATTTAGCCACGTTATTCTCTATCTCTTCTGTACAAATTAAGTAATACGCAAAGGCTAATCACGTGATACGTTTTTTTTCCCCATTTTTTTTATCAATATTATCACGTGTCTAAATGTTGTTTGTTTACGATTGTTGAATGAGGTCCATTCTTTTTTGTTTAGATTGAAACAGATAAGTTGTTAAGTTTATGGTAAAAATCTCCATTACAGATTTTTTTTTTTTTAAAGACAAACTTCGCGTCAAATATTAATACCTAGAAATATTCGCAATATTGAAACCTATTTAATGACTCAAGTCTACAAAATATAGAATCTTTAACTTAAACATCATTCAGATTGCTTAGAAACAACAGAAATAAATCTATGAATTAAATCGTAACACTAGAGCCAATTATTTAATGAACATTTATTAAGCAGTAAGAGCTATTGTTTTTGTTTACCATTTGTGTATACCATGAGAGAGGGGGAAGTGGTTGGTTGGTAAGGTGACTGCTATTGGTAGACCTGATTCATTATTTCACCTCCATTGAAGAAGAGCTGGAAGGGGAAGTAATTCGATTGAGCCAAACTATTTTATATTTCTTTAGGTAAGCACAAGAGACTCCACTCTGTGTGATATAAATCTAAAAATAAATATATGAATGTGCTAAAAATAAAATGTGTTGGTATTAGATGTATATGTCCTCTGGTAAAAGTTGCACATTGAATTTAGTGCTAGCTCCTGAGTGAACCTTTTTCTCATCAGTAGTAATAGCTTGCGTAAATGATTACAATTACAAAGGAGACATTAACACTAAATCAAAAAATCCAACAAAGCATTAGAATTTATTAAAAGAAATTTCTATAAATCAAATAAGAACATAAAACTAAAATGTTATTTAACCTTGGTTAGGCCAATAATCATCATCATCATCAAACTCCATTTGAGAAATGGCTTGAGAGGCTCAAATCCTCTCTTGCAAAAGCCCTGGACAGAAACCCTGCTGTCTTGCGTAGTGCATAAATGTCGCCATACAGGTCGAGAATTTTGGGTTTCCCAGACCTGTCGAGACGGAGATCAGCAAGTCTGGGGCAGTCAAACAGAATATGAGGCACGGTTTCCTCTTCTTCCCCGCAGCGGGGGCACCGTGAATCGAAATTTGGCCATAGCCGCTAGAAATATGAGCCAACAGGACAATGACCTGACCTGCACTGTGCTATAATAGCTTGATCAGGCCTGGACAGCCTCCACCACCTCATGCGCTCCCAGACTCCACGGGCTATTTGGGACGTGTCCCAGCACTCAAACCACTTTTCCATTTTCTGTTTTTCCGTTCTATAAATAGAATATGCATCCTCCGTTTGGGACCCCTCAACTCAAGAAAACATTAAGAAACTGGAACAGACACAAAATAGAGCAGTGAGATTCATAACAAACGAATATTCACATTTGACTAGAGTGACACCTTTAGTAAAATCACTAAATTTAGAAAGCCTTCAGGATAGAAGACTTAAAAGTAAAGTAGCAATTATACATTAAACACTGAACCATAATCTACAAAAACAAAATCTAATAAAATACTGGGAAAGACACAAAGATAAAGGCACATTCCTCGTACCATATGCTAGAACAAATTTGTACAAATACTCCATCTTCCCTAGAGCTATTAGAGCATGGAATGGGTTGCCTGAGCCAGCCAGGAAAACCAGTGACTTGGCAGAATTAATTGATTAATATGCATGACTAGATGCATGAAGCGTAGGACGTAATCATCTTCATTTTGAAGTAACGTCTGTATTATATAAGATAAGCTAATCCTAAATACACATAGCGGTATTCTGTAAAGAAAAGATCCTGTGTGAAATTTGCCTAGTAAAAAAGGGAAGAATATACAGTCAAGTGATGTCTCCTGAAGGCTATAAAATGGCTATTTAGAAAACTCCTCATTGCTATTGATTTTCTAAAGTCTAAGTGTCTCCCATTTCAGTCCATTAATAATGCAATTGTAAGAATCAGAATAATGGAAAGAGAATAGTCTGTATGTTCAATGACACAGTTTGATCAATAGTATCAAACACATCAAGGTCAATTGTTTTCTTTAGCAAACTAAAAGTTAATTTAAAAAATCCCATTTTAATATGTGAATTCCTCGACTTCTAAGACATTTGTGGCTAGATTGAAACAACAGCATTGTCTTTGAGTGGTATTTTATAATACCAATCTCACAAGCACTCATTGCCACTCCAAGCACACATCACCATTCCAAGCATTCACCAAAAATAAAAAAAATAAAAACATCAATCCAAGCAATCATCATCAATTTAAGCACACACCATCAATTTAAGCACACACCATCAATTTAAGCACACACCATCAATTTAAGCACACACCATCACTGCAAGCAATCATCATCAATTTAAGCACTCACCATCAATTTAAGCACTCACCATCACTCCAAGCAATCATCATCAATTTAAGCACTCACCATCAATTTAAGCACTCACCATCAATTTAAGCACTCACCATCACTCCAAGCAATCAACATCAATTTAAGCACTCACCATCACTGCAAGCAATCATCATCAATTTAAGCACTCACCATCAATTTAAGCACTCACCATCAATTTAATCACACACCATCACCCCAAGCAATCATCATCAATTTAAGCACATACCATCACTCCAAGCAATCATCAATTTAAGCAGAAACCATCACTCCAAGCAATCATCGATCATTTTAAGCACACACCACATGACTTTTGATATACTATCTCTTTCATTTGCAACTTCTCATGTGACTAAAGAGGCCAATCATAGATACACATCCAGGTCAGGGATTTGTACAGGGTTTTCACCTTTTTTTTTGTTCTTCTCGTGTGTTCATCATCTACAATCCAGGAACTCTTCAACTAGTTAACCTCCAAACATTCAGAATTGTTCTTTTCTATTTTTGATTTACATATTTCAATAAAAGAGACTCCGAAATTGTATTCTTCAGAAATAAAGATTATCCACTATCCCAAGTCCCCTGTAGCGTTGTCAGACTGTGATCATGATGCCCCAGAGTATGAGCCCCTACCCACTACTGTCCTGCAGGAGGTTCAGACATAACAAATCTCCCTTCTTGAAGAAATGTCCAAACAAAAACAAATACATGAACCCAGTCTGTGCACTCCAAACAAAAACAAATACATGAACCCAGTCTGTGCACTCCAAACAAAAACAAATACATGAACCCAGTCTGTGCACTCAGTGAGTGTTTGTAACAGTGAAAGAAACAAATGTCCCATAAAATATTGAGTGTTGTCAAACTTAGCAAGTCTTGTAAGATAAATCAAAAGGTTCAATCAATAATCCTGCTGTCATTAGGGGAATTGAAAATAATTCAATAAACATTTTGAGAATGACAAAGTCTGCTCTAAGATCTAAGGGTAAAAAAAACTGAGAAGAGACTAATGATTACAGAAACTAATTAGAGAGAACTTATTAATGAGAGTGGCCAAGTCACAGAAGTTTGTTATACATGTTTCTGACGTGCCTACCTAAAGATAATTAAATCCTTGCCCTAACATTCTGCAGGACTGTGAGGATGGTGGTGAAAAACGTTTGAATCTGGTACTATGGATCCACAGTCAAGCCACGTCAGAGTATGAGCTTCTTAGAAAAGGATATTGCTTTGATGCATCAAGCACCAAGGACTATTGTGAAGTAATGAAAGATATTCATTATTTCTTTCAATGACTGCATTTGTGTTTGTATGAGAGATAGACCAAGTCAAGGAAAATCAATTTATCATCAGCACATCATCATATGTCCCTTGACTTTCATCGTAGGGGTGCTGTATCAGTTTGAATAACCAAAGCCCTTCACTTTTCCAGGTCAGTAGCTGTTCTTAGCAGGATATCAAGAGAGAGGCCTGTCCATTCTTTTACATTGTCTTTGGACCACTTTTTCTTCATGATTCCTCCACTGTACTTGGAAGGATGACTCTGTGAGTCATGTCTTACAATATGACGGAACCAGTAATAATAATGGCATGTTGTGTTTTTGATTCTGAAGAGGAGGAGTGCAATGTTTCCCACAATTCCAACCTGCATATTTTGCTGCATCTGATGCAGACAAAGCTGCTGTCTGCCTGAATCTAAGTTTTCTTTTTGTCTTCTGCACTTGTCTTCAGTAAGGGCTCTTCTATGGGCCTCAAATGTGTCTCCTGGGGGCCTTTGTGAAAGCTCTACACCTGTCTCTTTCAAAGGCCTGCTGCCAGTAAGCACCTCCTTTAATCATGATCTACGTTTGTTTACTTTGTATGAAGTAATATTGAATGTGGCCAAACAGTGTGGCAGCAAATGTTTCATTGGCCTGATAAAAATACTAATGATCAAGATTGTCAAATAAATAACGTACGGTATAGCGGAATACAATAAACAAACTAAATCAAGTTTCATTAATAAATTATTTATCTTGATAAAGGTTTAAACAAAATAAATAATATAAATATCTAAATATATACAAATATAAATACTTGGCATGAAAGAAATAAGCATCTTGTATAAACATGTAAAAATATATTTGAATGTTTTGACAATAATTTCTTAAATACCAAAGGACGGAATGTAGATCAACAGACTTACAAGGTAGAGACAGCATCAACAATGATTTTACCATGTAAAACAATAGTGGACATACCTAAACAGCATTTTGTAAGATACAATAATTAAAGATAACAAATTAGTTTGCACCAAGTCGACAACCTAGTATTGTCTTTTCTACACAGGAGGAAAAAAGTTGTCTTTTATTTCTGTCCTAGTATTGTCTTTTCTACACAGGAAGAAAAAAGTTGTCTTTATTTCTGTCCTAGTATTGTCTTTTCAACACAGGAAGAAAAAAGTTGTCTTTATTTCTGTCAAAATTTCCTACAACAGTTTAGCTCTAAAGTATAAACCGTCAAAGTATTGGTGTTTAGATTACTTCCCCTTTCCAAGGTCTCTAGCTCCTCTGTCCTCTCGCCACTTCTGAATTAATTCCATGATTTGATCACTTGCTTTCTTCTGTTTTTGGGCGTCCATTTTTTCAAACTCTCCAGGCTGTAACCTGTGCCCAAATACTTCAGTCTGAAAATAAATAAGGTGAATTAGTGGACTATCAAGTATTTAGCAAGACAATACTCCAAGCTTATTCCTTTAGCCCTTCAAGAACCTTCAGTAACTGACCATCTGCTCTACCTCACCTTACTAATGATCCATTAAAATATACACACACATTCACTAATGCCTGCATCCAGGCAGATACAAATAGACAAAATAGATCACGCAATCAGATTAATTTCACAATTTAAAAAAACAACAACAAATGTCTACAAAAAAAAAACATAAAACATCAAACTTCTGGGTATCTCTGGAAGAAAAGAAAGAGATTGAAATACCCAGACAGTAAAACAAAAGTATTTAAAATATTGTTCTAGCTCTCACACAGATAAAAAGACAACTTTGACCAGATAAAATATTTCTTTAGGAAATAAATGTTTTATACAGGCATCTTTTAAAAAAGGCTTTTCAAGATATAGCAGTTGGCTAATAGTTGCTCATTAGTACTTTATCATGTTTATGACAAGCAATCAAATGTTGAAGGTAAAAACTGACACACATCAAAGTTTAACGACCATTAAAAGTATAATGACCATTAAAAGTATAATGACCATTAAAAGTATAATGACCATTAAAAGTTTAATGACCATTAAAAGTATAATGACCATTAAAAGTTTAATGACCATTAAAAGTATAATGACCATTAAAAGTATAATGACCATTAAAAGTATAATGACCATTAAAAGTATAATGACCATTAAAAGTATAATTCTCTAAAGTAGAGGAAATCCTTCATGTATCTACAAGCAGAGACATGGATAGTTGCCGGTCATGCGGTTGGTGCACTGGACTGTCCCTTGGACTTATCGATAGTCCCAGGTTCAAATCCTGCCAACTCCCATCCCCTGTTGTCCTGCGGCAGGTTTGGACTAGAAAGTAAATTATCTTCAACTCTGAAGGAACATTTGAAACATGTCAAACATTTTATAAGCAGAGATACTGACGAACTAGCCCTAAAACACCATCTACCCAATAACAGAGAAAAAATTACCAGATTCTCAAACATAACTCCTGGACTTAACTACAAACAACGAACCCTTAAAACACATTTAATAAATAACACTCTAACAAAAGAATCATATCAACTGGAGCTCAAAGTAGGCACACTCAAAACAATTGAAAGCTATCCAAAAACAGCCATACATATATACACCGATGGATCAGCCTTCAGACACTATCAATGCTGGTCTTGGTGCCTTCCTGGTCTTCCCCAAAAATAAGCACTTTGAAATAAGTGCACCCTGTGGCGACTACTGCTCAAACTTCTAAGCCGAAATTGAGGCAATTACCATAGCTTTGCAGACAGTCGAAAACAAATTATATGAAGGGATACAATCACCATCAGATATTGTTGTCTTTACAGACTCCCAATCCACTCTTCAAGCACTTAACAGCAGCACCCCAAAAAGCCCAAGAGAGTTGACAACACTAATAGTGATAATACACCAGATGATGACAAAATTAAACATCAACATCACATTACAGTGGATCTCTGGACACATTGGCGTCATGGGAAATGAAAAGGCAGATAAGCTTTCAAAGGCAGGATCATCTATGGAACAACCAGATAGACCTGTTAACTACCTCACGCTAAGGTCAATGTTAATCAACAACCACAAAGAGGAGTGGCTCAACCAATGGGCAACAGGAAACACAGGCAGAGCCATGTACAATGAAATGAACATGTCTAACAAACTGGACAGTATTAACTTTCTCCCCCGCAAAGAGCAATCTACATCATCTTCCAACTAAGGACAGGACACACACCTATGTTAAATTACCATCTCAATAAAATAAATCCCACACAACTCCCACCAGTAGACACTGCACCCACCCTTATGAAACCGTAAACCATATCCTTTTTGAATGCCCCTTCCTAATCCTTAGGCAGACCCTACTTCCACTACAGCCCAATATAACCAACACCCTGTACGGCAGTGCTGAGCAACTGAAGAAAACAGCACACTATTTTTCCTTGGCACAGTCTGCAAAAGAGCTGACAGCTCAGCAGCAAAAAGCTGGCTAGAAGAAGAAGAAGAAGAAGCAGAGATATTGCCAGTAATCACACAACAAAAGCTTATTTATCTAAAAAATCCTATTACCATTGGCTTTTAATATTAAGTTGAAGGTATTTGACTAATATTTATTTTTACAAAAGTTCAAAACCATTTCTTGCATTTTCTGGATGTTTAAAATTTAATGAAACAGTTGAAGCTGAAGTAAATAAATGAAAGTAATATAAAAATAATAAAATCAAGTTTTACTTTAAGTAAAAGGATTGGATCACATCTGATCTGGATTTGATCAAATTTACAGATCTGATCTTACTGAAAAGGATACAGAGCAGACCACATTCCATCTGATCTGATTAAATCTGATCATGGATCCTACTGGATTGGATCTGATTTGATTGAATCAGATCTGATCACATACAGGATCAGAATTGATCGAATGGGAATGAAAGGTGACTAAAAAAGCAAAACAATGGCCAATATGGGTTTCAAACCCATAAGATTTGCGTTATTTAGGCTTCACTCAATCAACTTCACTGCCAGTTTCAGGAATATCCAGACTTCCACCCATCCAACCAATTTCCAACCTTTTTCCATGAGGAGAGTGTCAGCTAACAGTAGTACCAGAAAAAAAGTAAAGTATTGGCTTAATGGGAATCTAAAACAGCTTACCTGTGCTCTTTTGATGTCTTGAACATTGTTGTAAATAAATTTCTCAGTTGCTTGGTCCAGCTGGTCTGCCTCTGTGCCGACACCACTGGCAACTAAACAGAACACAAAGGAGCAGTTATAAGATATAGCAAAGTAGCACAAAGAGAAAGTTATTAAATATATGACTGCCTGGCAATGTGGTATGCACTGTATGTCATACAGATGGTCCCTTGTTCAAATCCCACCCACAGCCCTCTCCCTTCTGGAGGCTGTTTGGGTTAGGACGTAATAATCTTCACATCTGAAGGAAGGGTTGGAAGGTACATGGCAAGTCTTATCTAACAGACAACATTTATCAAACAATAAACATGAATTTTTTTTTAAATCACCAACTTTTTATTCATAACTGAAATATAGTGTAATTAAAGCATGATTTTAAGAACTAGTATTTTTGGTGAAATAATGCGTCACAAAAACAAAATATAATGAATGCATCAAATTTCAACAATATTATAAGATAAGGATAGGTTGTTATAAGAAAAAATAAATCTATCTATGGCCTCGTTCAGTCGCGAAGCGACTATGGATCAACTCATGAAAATGAGATGAATGCCTGGGCATTAGCTGTGGTCGGAGCGATGTCGCCCACACATCAGTTCCCCCCTCTCCACACAGCTGATGTATCCAAAGGAACAAGAGTGCTGATACAGTTTGGGGTCAGTCGCATCGCAGGTTCTGCCAGGGTGTACCACTGGGTGCTGCAAACAGCCTAAGGTCGCCAACTCCAGATTTTTCCTCAGGGTTGACTCCCGAAGTCTTTCCCATGCAAGGCAGCAGAGGTCTGAATTCAGAGTTTTTTCTTCTCTTATGTGGGTAGCCAGTCATGGCTAACGAGTCCCTCCTGCCCGAAGCTTACTGGTTAAGGCGCCAGTTACTCGCCTTTGCCCATTCTCCTGTTAGTGAGAACAGGTTTGCCTGACTCAATATCTGAGCCACACGTGAAGGCCAGGAGAAAAAAAAAATAATTGATAAGATAAGATACTTACTTGTATTCATGCTTTGAGAAACTTTTTTCAAAAAATCCAGAATAACTTCATCTGCCTGAGCTTTTGGGTTTAATGTTGGAGCAGGAGTATGTGATGGGGACTCGGGAATCGTTGACATTCCCATATATGTTGAGTAAGGTGTCGGAGGAGGCGGAATCAGTAATCGACTGGAAATAAATTCCACAAGTTGTTAAAAGATCTATGAAAATATTCTTCTGAAACCCAAGCAGCTGTAAGTACATCTAAAAATATAGATTGTGTTGTGTAGTTTAAGTCATAAAATGTCTTTAAACAGCAATACATTTTTAGCTATTCACCCAACCAACATACTTCTATCTCACTACCCTGAGCCTTACGAGTACAGATTTATACATGTACCTACCTGACATAAGAGGCTGTACTATATAATGAAGGGTTGGGAGATTTCTGTTAAATATACAAGAGAAAAAAAAATTAAACTGTAAATAAAACACATTCATTCAGAAACTTATATAAATTATTTTGGTCAAATGTTCCACAATAATATATCAAGTCTATTAAAACAGCTAAAGATCTGGAATACAAGCTATATGCAAAATGGCTCGCTATTAGTTGTGCTTTCAACAAGCCAGGTGTAATTACATGACTGATGTACATAGAAATTATTTTATATGATGTGTATTTACAATGACGGGAAATGATGTTGGCATGAAACATATAATAATAACATAATGGCATCAGACATACATATTGAGGACATTATTATTATTATTATTATAGCTTTTATATAGTGCTACTTTCATGCTTATAGCATGCTCAGAGCACTTTTGGTCCAATCTCATTTGTGGACAAGTGGGGGGGAGGGGGTATCTAGGAGTTGGTTTTCTGTGCTGCCTTTAGGCGCTCAGTAAACACAACTCTGCCCGAGTCAGGTGTCGAACCTCGAGCCCCCTTCTAGGTAGCCAAGCCAAGTTCAAGCGCACTTGGCCTCTCGACCACGATTCCCACCATAAATTTATATTAAAATTAAACATTCCACAGCTTGCTGCCTCGTAAGACAGTCCCAAGGATCATGTTAAATACTCTAGTGCCCCAAGATTGCCATATCTCTGGGTGGACAAAGTAATCTAAGCAATACAGTAAAGTTATCAAACTTGACCCAGTACAGCGCTGACTGAGGCTGGCCCACAGCGAGCTACCCTTGAATATAAAGTACATACCCTTCAACTCAAGCTGCAAAAACAATGTTAGCAAACATTGAAAATTAACATTAGAATCTTCATGATAACTTTTTTACCCTAATGTGGAGAAATCAAACTCTAAAATCTGCCCCAAAACACCACAAAAAACATTTAAGAGTCCAAAAGTAGAAAGAAAGTGTCCTCCCACAGAAAGGAGAATAAGTCAACAATAACATAACAGTGCCAAAGTAATTGGCTATTCCAAATTGTGCAGGTGAGCACGAGATTCTCAAGATAATAATAAAAATAATAATAATAATAATTGTTATAGCTTTTATATAGCACTACTTTCATGCTTATAGTGCTATGGTCCAGTGTGGGGTGGGGGTATTTGGGAGAAGGTTTTCTGTGCTGCATTTAAGCGCTCAGTAAACACAACTCTGCTCAAGTCGGATGTTTAACCTCAAGCCCACTTTATAAGTAGCCAAGCCAAGTTCAAGTGTACTTAGCCTTCAACCACGAAATTTAGATCTAACTAAATTGGATATTGTCCATATAAAAATGAATCTTACTGGTTTCCTTAAAATGTCTAGTTCTCTTCTGAGTTGTTCAATTTCTTCCTTTGCTTTTCTTTCAGCGTCCAATCTTTTTCTTCTTTCCTGAAACACAATCAACAATTCTTATTTGATCCCTAAATGAAATTCTATCCAAGGTAAAGGACAGTGTGGAATGGAGAAACAGGCCAGACAGTTTTTGTATGGTGCCCCAACGGTCCAACAGACTAAGGGATAGGTGAAGGTGTTTCATCAATTGTTTCATTTGAACAAATTTTGTCTGCAAGATCTTTTCATATAATTTTTCTTTTCTTTGTTATCACACCGAGCTGTACTGTAAATTTTTAAACACAACAAAGACTGTAGTTTAGTTGGCTAATCAAAAAAATTGGCTGGTCTCAATTTTGAGCTGTTTCTTTAAACTTCTATATTTTTCATAACCTAACAATGAAATTTAAGGAGGAAAAATAAAAGAAGAGCCTAGAGATGGAAAAACAGCTTAGGTTTCTAATTATGTCCCTTATATCTATATCTTTTAATAAAATATTTGGATATTACATCCTCATTGGCTTTAACATTTCTCTTTGCTGTTAAACATTGGAATCAAAATGCCTGTTGTGGCCAGTGGGTAAAGGCTAATATAAATAAATATATGATGTTAAATATTATCTTTTCTCTATGTATTACAAAGACCAAAATCCTGGCACAAGGCGTCGCAGAAATACCTGTAATACATATTGGGAACCAGACACTTTCAGTGGAATATATCTACTTGGGTTCAACAATTGTCTGTATGAATAGTGCCAAAGTCTGCCGCTCTAGAATTGGCTTGATTAGCAACACAAGATTCTGCCCCATCTCAAGATTAAACCAAAACCAGTGACTCATTTGGGCGCATCCATTGCCTTTCGAGACAAAAGGAGCCATATACAACGATATATAGACATTTAATTGCAACATTCCAGGCTCTGAGCAAGTCACTGAGTTCAATAAGTGCCACCAAAAGTTGTGTGTTACTCCAGAAGACATGAGGAGATGATCAAGAAGACTTCAGGATGGTTTAGGGAAACTTTTCAAAGAAAACAAAATTACATATTTTCTAATTCCATTTTTAAATGTTCATACAATAAAGAGAAACTATCTAGCATAATGCTATTTTTAAGATGGGAGGCGCTGTGGCTGAGTGGTAAAGCGCTTGGCTTTTGAAACTAGAGTCCCGGGTTTGAATTCTGGTGAAAACAGGATTTTTAATTTCTGGATCTTTGGGCACCTCTGAGTTCACCCGGCTCTAATGGGTACATGACATAAGTTGGGGAAATTAAATGTAAATTAGTCGTTGTTCTACCCACATGACACCCTCATTAACCGTGGACCACAGAAACAGATGACCTTTACATCAAATGCCTTATACATCGCAAGATCTGAAAGGGGGACTTCACTTTACTTTTTATTTTAAGCTGGGATGGTCGTTGTTTACTGTCAAGGACATAACAGGGCAGGGTGTCAAAGCTCTTTGCCAAAAGTGAAGGTGTGCGACAGGCATGTCATCAATGCAAAGGAAAGGAGAGTAATCATAAAATTCAATTTGGGTCACATGACGGTACTTTAAAGAACAAAAATTTAAAAAAAAATGAAAAAAAAAACCCCAGACCTCTTGAAGTTGATTCTCCAGGTCAAACTTTTCTTTATCAAGCCGAGCTCGTTCAATCATTGTTGATTTAATGAGTTCATCTTCATTCGCTCTAGGGATAAAATATAATTACAACACAATATCAATCAATGAATTGTTATATTCATTCAAATTCTTCTTCTTATCTTATCTTATAAAATACAGACATTTCTTCAAAAAATAAGATGATTACTACATCCTACATGTATCCTAAGGTCAATCTAGTTATGCATGTAAATCAATGACTTATGCTCTGCCAAGACTTTGTTTTTTTTTTTGTTGACTCTGGCAACCCATCCCCTGCTCTAATAGCACTAGAGAAGAAGGAGTATTTGTAGAAATTTGTCCTAGCTAGGAATGTGCCTTCTTCAATACAAACTCTTCATGATTACTAAGAGTTTTGTACGTTTTTATCAAAACTTTTAATCTGAATTTGGTAAATAAAATTTAGTGTTATATTACAATATATCCAATCAGAATTAAAACTAGATCTCAATTCTCTTACTTCCTTTCTCTGAATTCTCCTTCCTTCTTGTTACGCTCGGCATCTCTCTGTTGCTGTAATAGTCTAGACGAACAAAAAAAATTTATATTATTATATTATAAAAATTAAATAATCGCATAATGATTTTGTAGAACAGAAAGATTAAGAAGAGTTACCTCTCCCTCTCTGCCTCTCTTCCCTCCCTTGCTTTCCTCCTGTCCTGCGGTTTGGTGTACGGAGGAACTTGGTCATTATACCAATGTCTCCATGGAGGGTGGATGGCTGTAATATAAACATGATTGGTTAAACACAGAAACAGGCACAATCAGACAGGTAAACTTAAAACATATATAGTCAAATCATCATAGACAGGTCAACAAAGACAGCCATTTCGTATCATTTTAATATCTACTTAAATACCAATAAGATGTTGGTTTGTAAAATGTTTTACATGTTTCTGATGTTCCTCCAGATTTAAAGATAATTACTTCATGGCCCAAACTTCCCGAAGGATGACGGGAGATGGCAACGGAAGGGTATGAGCCAGGAACAATTGAGACAACTGCACAACAATTCAGTCTGCATACTGCACAACCAGGCAGCCTTCAAATTCAAGTGGATTTTTTAAACCTACTGATAAGAAAAAGAAAGTGATGGCAGCCTGGCCAAGTGGTATGTGCACACGGTGGGAAGCGTGGTCGAGAGGCCAAGTGCGCTTGAACTTGGCTTGGCTTGGCTACCTAGAAGGGGGCTCGAGGTTCGACACCCGACTCGGGCAGAGTTGTGTTTACTGAGCGCCTAAAGGCAGCACGGAAAACCAACTCCTAGATACCCCCTCCCCCCCACCGGTCCACAAATGAGATTGGACCAAAAGCGCTCTGAGCATGCTATAAGCATGAAAGTAGCGCTATATAAAAGCTATAATAACAATAATTCAGTCTGCATACTGCTCAACCAGGCAGCCTTCAAGTTCAAGTGGATTTTTTAAACCTACAGATAAGAAAAAGAAAGTGATGGCAGCCTGGCCATGTGGTATGAGCTTCAAACTGTTGTCTCAATGGCCCCGATTCCTGGATGCAGCAATCACCTACCACCCAGCAGAAGGTCTGGGCTAGGATGTAAAAATCTTCAGTTCTGATGGAACATCCTAACCATGTAAAACATTTTACAAGCAATAATAAAACTTTAACAAAACTTCAAATGTATGATGTACAGAAATAGTCAAATCATGCAGAGAAAAATGCAACACCTTAAGAAAAAATTCATCAGACTTACATTGCGTTGGGTCAAGGACTGGCATGGCAGATTTCTGATCGGCAGTCAACATTGCAAATAATTCTCTATAATGATAACGCTTCACCTAAATAAAAAGTGTCTGGGTCAAATCATTTCTCATTATGACGATATATAAACAGTAATAACACTACAAATGTTTTCAGTTAAACTGAAGAGTTCTACATGCTGTTGTTGATTTTCAAAAAGATACTTTTAAATAAAAAAATTTTTTTTAAATATGCAAATAGGAAAGACATGCTTGTGAATGCTTTGGTGCAAGTTTTCAGTTTTCAATTTATAGTTACAAAGTAGTTAGAGCTAGGAATAAAAATGAGACCATCTAGAAACTCCTTCGTCATTGGGCAATAAAAATAGATATTGCTGTAACTCTCACCTGCACCAGTGTTTTTGATATGCAACATCGCGCAACATTTAAAACCAGAAGAGAAACCAAAGCTTCCTTTGGCCCAAGTGAAAGAAAACAAAAGTTTTCCACCCAGTTGTAACAACCAGAAGAAAAGTAGAAGGGAAGAGTTAGTTCCGCTCCATCATCAGTTTACAGGTCAACAGAATAGTTAGGAACAGTAAATGTGCTCTGTAGGGTTGTTGTCAAGAGCGGGGGTGTGTAAGATGTGAGATTGTGTGTGCGTTTGTTTATTTTATTAGTTGGTTTGTGAATTGTTTTTATCACGGGATTTTCAAGGGGGGACAATAAGGTTTTCTAGCGGTCAGTCTTACAGTTGGAGAGCTGACCTGGTCTGAGTAGGGTGCTTGTGATAGTTTATCAGTTTTTATACCTAGCATAAGGAGATGTTATATTATTATTCTTGCTATGTGTGTGAACGGACTATTCGGGGGTAATATTATGTGTGGCATTGATGGCCTATGTTAATTGAATCTAGTCTAAGCGCCCTGTAGTATTTAATTTGGGTACATTTAGTATTTTTAGTTATTGCTGATTAGTATTCAATGTTACATGTGTAACCTATTGTTGTCTGTAAATAAATATAAATTCTATACTCCTTTCTTTGAGTGGTACTTTACAATACTTGTACATGTAAAGGTCTGCATGTGAGAATCATACCCCTACACGAGCTATACCTGTAACTTACGACCCTCCAAGAGAACTAACCAGAGTCCTTAACATTTGTCAGGAAAGTGTGCCAAACAGTGGAAGGTCATTCCTGAATAGTGGAAAATATTCCTGGTGTTTTGGGAAGGCAGCCAATCCTAAGACAACTATAGAGCGACATGGATCTATGAGCCTGTGGCAGTGGTCACAGAGGTATTACTAGTGAACTGTGAACTTTTTCTAATACATCTAATACACAATCTGACTAAATAATTTAATGTACATGCTACATTACCTGAAACTGAAACTGCTGCACTGTCAATAAAGGACTGTCTCTATTTAATACTGTCTCCATGGCCAAGGGCTACAACATAACAACAGTAATGAGTTTAAAATTGTAGATTTGAGCTAAACTTTGTAACCAAATATTTTGTGATAAATGGACATATAACAAACCTACCGACTGACACTCTTTCAGTTTGTCATGCTCCAGGCCTAGGACAGTTGCTATGACGACAGCCAACCACTCTGCACTAAAACCTGGCACATTGAGTCCAAGAATATACTGGTCCCACACATACAAGAGGGTGTCAAACTTCAGGTAACCTAGGAGAGGGAATGTTAAATCTATTACTACACTGGTCCCATACATGCAGCAGGGTGTCTAACTTCAGGTAACCTAGGAGAGGGAATGCTAAATCTATTACTAAAGTTGACTCAATAGTCAAACGGTTACAGGACCGGGGGTGTCAGAATAACCAAAGGTTCGATGTACTTCAAAGAATTTAACCATATATGTCAAGGAAATTCTGTTAATGATGAAATAAAATATTCCCTTAGTCTCTCAAGGGTATAAAATAAACAATAGATGAGAATGATGTGGCTGCCTGGTCATGAGGTATGCACACTGGACAGTCATTCATACTTCTCGATGGTCCTGGGTTCAGACCCTGTCAGCTGCCAGCCCCCTTCATCCTGCGGGAGGTTTGGACTAGGAAGTAAATTATCTTCATCTCTAAAGGAACATCTGAAACATGTAAAACAATTTACAAACTTAATCTTGGGGATTTTCACTCAGTTTCTTTCAAGGTGTTGTCTTCAACAGATTTGATAAAATGTTCTAGTTTCACCCAATTTTTCATAAAATCATAAAAAGAAAGTCCTTCGATGCTATAAATAAAAGAAATATCAACAGGAGTTTTTCCATGGTCATACCTCTTAATAATTTCCCTTTGTCAGAAAGAGATCATGTTTTATGCTGAAGTTTGCCTACAATGCTTGCCACCATATAAGATATTACAAAACTTCAACACTAAAAAATACAGCATGTGAACAGCCATACAGGAATCACAGGAAGATATTTAAGAACATATCACCATTTAATACAGCAAGTAACAAATAGAAGAGGCAAAACTTGCTTGTCACAACACGGATGTGGTCACAACACATGTGCAGCTCATGCATACATCATCTCCAAGTTGGATTACTGAGTGTGTTGCATTATGGCATGTTGGACAGAGTCAACTGTACTCAAGAATTTAAAACAGCCTAACTTTCAAATAGGAGGTGCTGTGGCTAAGCGGTAAAGTGCTTCGCTTCCGAACCGGAGGTCCCTGGTTCAGGTCCTGTTGAAGACGGGAATTTTTTATTTCGGGATCTTAGGGAGCCTGTGAGTCCACCCAGCTCTAATGGGTACCTGACATTAGTTGGGGAAAAGTAAAGGGGGTTGGTCCTTGTGCTGGCCACATGACACTAACAAACAGCATAAGACTGTGAAGAGTAGCATGTTTTTTACTGAGCCCCATGTTCACACGAGGAATGCAAGGAAATATGATGATGAACATTAGACATGCAGATAAATATAATAATTAGTTTTGACGACTTAAAACATCCACACTTTTCTGTGCATAGGGTGGCAAGCTCTCTCCACAAAATTGGTAAATGTTTAGTTTAGGTGCAGCAAAAAAAGTTAAATGTAACAATGACCAACAGAAATATTAGTCAATTTAAAAAAAAATTGTGCATTATATTTTTTTTAAGCTTTTACTGTACAGTTCTACAGGCTATCAGCAGTACATTACCTACACCAATGATGCAGGATTCTAAATGTTATACATAAGAAAACTGTCCTCGTTTAATGTTAGCGAAAAGGCCTTGGCTATGTTTTATCACGCTCACATCTGCAATATTTTTAAGTTTCAATATCACTGCCTGGTATGGCAATCTGAGCATTAAAAATAAAAATAAACTTGATAGAATCCTAAATGCTGCTGGCAAAATCATTGGCAAAAGACAAACCCCATTTGGGCAGTTGTTTGAGACAAACATCTATAAAAAAGCTAACAAGATCCTCGAAATAAAGAATCACTCTTTGTGTCAGGATTTTGTGATTTTACCATCACAAAAGAGATACAAGACACCGATAGCAAAGACAAACAGACACAAACACTCTTTTGTTCCCCTGGCAATCAAATCATTAAATAAGAACAATCTGGTATAAACTTTGTCACATGTAAATTATGAGTGAGTCTGGTGTGAATGTACACTTTGGTTTCTTATAGTTATAATGTTTTTTGTTTGGTGTAATGCACAAATTGTAAGACAAATTTCCTTACGGATAATAAAGATTATTATTATTATTATTATTATATTGAAAACAATTCAACCCACTGTACCTATCAACATGGTTCTGACCATAGGACGAATAAGTTCCTGAAGACCTTCGAGCAACAAAGCTTTAGAACCTTTTTCTGTGGCCACAATTTTTTCTGTCAACAGATAAACAACATTGGCTTATGCAGTAATAAATATACATCTAAGATAGAATCAGTTAGATTCACCTAGCTCACACAGTTATCAGGTTTTTATCCAGATCTAGAACTGATTCATTTCAATGAGTTACTTGAACTTACCACGGGCTGGAATGTAAGTTTTAGCAATGACTGATGACACATCTGGATAATGTTTCTCCAGAATGGCAGCAACTTTAGAGACAAAACCTTTCAATTCTTCATTGTGAAGCTGGAAGGTTAGAAACAGGAATGGAGTTTTCTAAAAGAGAAACTCTAAAGCAACTGCAACTTAACTTTAAATGAACATAGTGGCATAAAATGTTTGCTCTGAACATCCGATATATATTTGATTTTCTTATTTTAAATTCCTAACAAAATGTCGTCTTTACTTTTAGATACCAAATATATGAAGGTTTAACTTCAAGGATTGGTGGGAAGCATGGTTGAGAGGCTAAGTGCGCTTGAACTTGGCTTGTCTTGGCTACCTAGAAGGGGGCTCGAGGTTCGACACCCGACTCGGGCAGAGTTGCGTTTACTGAGCGCCTAAAGGCAGCACGGAAAACCAACTCCTAGATACCCCCTCCCCCCCAACAGACAAATGAGATTGGACCAAAGCGCTCTGAGCATGCTATAAGCATGAAAGTAGCGCTATATAGAAGCTATAATAATATAATAATAATAATTAAAATTTTCACAATAACCTCAGATTCAGGATTGTGAATCATTAAATAGGTGTTTGTTATAAACATATATTTTACATACATTAGCTTAATTTGTCAGACAGAATAAAAAAAACAACTTACAAATTAAAAAAAACAACTTATACATTGTGATAAAAATAATGTCATTAAAACCTTACAGCAGAACCAGAGTCAATGACAAATCCAGGTCTAGAACTCATGTAGGTTAAATACTCTTCCACTATTAGGGCCACAGCTTTACCAGACGCTGGTTCTCTTCTGCAATGTTTCATACATTATGAATGAGAATGACTGACATATGAAAATTACAAGCTATTCTTTTAACTGACAGGTTGCCACATGAATCTACTATAATTATTATTTGAGAAAAAAAAACTGACCTCGACAGATTGCTGCCAGCTACGACAACAAATGGTACCACCAGGAAGTAGTCTATATCTTTAAGTCTGTTGTTTGTCTGTTGTCTGCTATGGTGATAAGACAAAGTAGCTTTCATTGCATAGAAGGCACCTGTATAGGGAGATAGGTTGGAGTCATTACTACTGATGTTTTTTTAAGTGTTTACTAGGCATTCCATATAAATCTTCCGTGTTTTGAAAGAAAAAAAAGTCATTCCACATTCATGAAAACAATGTATCATTTTGTGTAATGGACAATATGGGTGAAAGCTAAGACCAGTAAAGAGATAAATGAACAAGTCATTTCTTACCCACAGATCCTTTCAATTCACTGAATGTTGGCTCAGACAGAACCATTTGTTCAACTTTCTGTGAGATTTCAATGTCATGCGGAGATATCGCAGCACGAGGATTGTCATTCAGAAGTTCAACATAGGTCTTACGAACTGATTAGAGAAAGTAAGAAAAATTTTGCATCTAAAATTATGATAATTATCATTCTAAGAAATAACTGTAATGTACAATTAAAATGATTAACTTTATACTGTAAAGTCTATAGATGCAGCAAGAATACAAATTCAAAAGATTCAGAAGGACTCACTGCGAGGATTGCTCAGATAAAGATGCCAAGCAAGTTGCCTCATAGGCTCCACAAGTGGCTGATTAAAACAGACATGCAGCTTGCTTTTCATATCTGGCCACCGCTTCAGAAGACTTATAACTCCTTCTTCAGCAGCTTCGATAACAAGGTCTGGCCTGGTGTCTGGTCAACAGATTTATAAAGAAAACAAAAAAATTTACTTTAAATGTGACATCTTTTGATCAAACTAGGTCAAAATCACTTTGAAATATATATATATATATACATGGCATGTTAAACCATGACCTGCATATTACAAGTGCTGGAGAGACACTTTTTCTTTTCAATAGCTGTTTATAAGCATGAAATATTATGTCTAAATTATCCAGGAAAACTAATGATTGAGTACACTTAAGATTATTAACGAACTACTACTAGATTGAACACAAGGATATGTAAAGAAACTGGTAATCATTTTTTTGAAGGAGCATTTCTTAACTATTGTCTTCTTCAGTTGAAACGACTATGGATCATCTCATAGAAATAAAGATGAAAACCTGGTCAGAAATATGTCATCCAATATCTGAGCCATCCATGAAGGCCAGGAACAGGACTGGTTGTCAGAGACTATTTGAGATATGTGCCGATGGAAGCATTTTATCGGTAGTGGAGTACTTATTTCCATTACCACTTCCAACAATAACAACTTTACAGAACCACAAAAAAACCTTACTTACAAGATAAAATGGTTCCTTATTTTAAATATCTAGTGGAAGGTGTGGCTTAAACATTATTAACTTAAATCAAGGGGCATATAATCCTGCACTAGATATCATAATTTAGTGAGGCTACAAATCAATGAGTGTCCTAATATATAGAGGGATATAATCAGGATGAAGGATGCAATTAAGTTGAGTGGGTCAATATGGAATAATTTTTCCTTAAATAATGTATTATTATTATTATTATAGCTTTTATATAGCGCTACTTTCATGCTTATAGCATGCTCAGAGCGCTTTTGGTCCAATCTCATTTGTGGACCGGTGGGGGGAGGGGGTATCTAGGAGTTAGTTTTCCGTGCTGCCTTTAGGCGCTCAGTAAACACAACTCTGCCAGAGTCAGGTGTCGAACCTCGAGCCCCCTTCTAGGTAGCCAAGCCAAGTTCAAGCGCACATAGCCTATCGACCACGCTTATTGTTAATGACCTTTATCTCATTTCTATGAGATGATCCATAGTCATTCCATGTCTGAAGAAGGCCATCTAAAATATATTTGTATACTATAAAATTTAACAAATGGGTCAAATGTAAAAGTCATATGAAGTCAATCTTTTGCCCTCGTGTGACATGTATATTTGATTCAATTTAGATCATGCAAACACCACATTGGATTTTATTGACCAATGAATATCTTATTGAACAATGAATGTATCAGACTTATTTTGAACCAAATATCAGACCCACTAGAGCTTAGTGGACACTGAATGTATTGAAATCTCAAGTTTAAACCCCAACCTCTACCACAGTTGTACTTGAAACTTTATTTTTGACTTTACATTTGTCTACAATAAATAGAAAAACAATTTAATTGCTCTAATTTAATCATATTTAAATAACTATAAGTATGGGTCTAAAATTATTATTTTTGTAACTGTCATTCATATTTAAATAAGCATCAAAAATGGTAATCATTTTTTAGAAATATTGTTTTTACCAAATTCATCTAGTAGCTATCAGAAATAGCTATCAGAAAGCAATCTAGATTTAAAAATAATGTCTAAGAACTTTAACATCTGAGTGAGACAACATTTCTACCTGTGGGACTGTCATCAAGTAACTGCTGACCTACTTGACTGTTAAGTTGCTGATCCATGACTCCAGAGACTTTATTGAACAAGTTTTTCGAGGAAGAACCTGTTGAAGAAGAGTACAAAAATGTTAAGGTGTATTCTTATCAAGTGAATCATGCAGACAATTAAAGAGGAAGGCCGCGACTTTGAACATATAGAGAGATGGAGAAAAGAGGTAGACCTCTATTTGTGAAAGCGGTTTATGAATTTATGAAAGAAAGATTTTCCTAATATTAACTCAGTCCAATATAATAACAAAGGAGATATAAAAACTTGCTATTTTGGTGTGTTTTTTTTTTAATTCTAGAAGTTACGGAAGTTCCTTCAAAAAATAGGTTTATTATGTCATAGCCCAAAACTCATGGAGAGAATAATCTGTTTGAATTCAGGACCATGATCACAACTGTCCAAAGACACAATGCAACAGTCATCCAGATGTGCACCAGAAGTGCAAATGAACTGCGATTGTGATGTAAAAATATAAAATGTTTTAGATATTTTTTCAGATTCTGATGATATTACATAGTAGCCCAAACTTTCCACAGGATGAAAAGGGATGGGCAGTGTTCAAACCAGGGACCTTCCAGACCACCAAACAACAGTCCACAGCTCATCCCACATGACCAGGTAACCATGAAACCTGTTTTATATCCCATCTAACTAAACAGAAACAAAATTAGTCTAAACTAACTGATACGGAAATGTCAATTGTTTGTATCTAAGAATTGAAAAAGAATCTTACTTCCTTCTAAGGCTTTGGTTGCTCGCTGCATAAACAAAGTTTTTTCCGCTTCCGACAAATCTGTGAAATACTGAACATGACTTTCTGTCAGCTGTTGCTGTATGGCTTCATGTAACTCATGAACAAAAGAGTTCCATTCCTAGAGAAAAAAAATTTTGTTGATAAATTACTAAGCAAAACTTTTTTTTCAAAGTTAAAAATAATTTTGTTTTTGTTTGCAAAAGTCCATATGTAACCACTATAATCAACTGTAAAAGCAGAGTAATCATAATCCTCAACAAACTCCATTTGAATGAGGGCTTGAGAGGCTATAATCCTCTCTTGCAAAAGCCCTGGACAGAAACCCTGCTGTTTTGCAATGTCACCATACAGGTCAAGAATTTATGGTTTCCCTGACTTGTCGAGATGTGGATCAGCAAGCCTAGTCAAAAAGAATTTGAGACTCGGTTTCCTCTTCTTCCCTGCAGTGGGGACACTGTGAGTCAAACTTTGGCCATAGCAGAATATATTTGATAAAATGCTCAAGATGCCAAATGATTTACATTAGAAACACAGGCAGGACATTAAAAACACAACTCATTCAAAATCGTGAAACTAAGCCTGTCTCTATTCATTTCACAGCACATAAGATAAGGGTACCACTGATCTCTTCAACAATGCCTTTCAACAATGTAATGACAAAACACATCTTTAGATTGAGAATACACTTATTGACATGACACTATCCATCCTGACAGGATTAACAACCAACACACTTTTCTTTAAATGAAATGGGGGACAAACATCCCTTTCTTTTCCCATTTATCTTCGTCAAACTGCACCGGCTCCAAACAATTTCCCGTGTTTTTACACCAAGGAAGTTCCTTTCCTTTGTGCCTCGATAGCCAACAAGAACACTGGACAGATAAATTAACTAAGAGCCTATTTTTGTGTTGATTGTTAGTCTCTTTAATTTGTTTGTAGCTGAAAGAGCTATTGGTCTCCACTGACCACAGGTAGCCACATCACAGGTCAGTGTTCAGGCCTAATATGATGATTGGTCTCAATCCAGCAGACTTTCCTATATGTAAATCTAATATATTTTTCTATGCAAAGGATATTAGGCTCTTGAATCAATTTACATCAATTGAGCTCAGTGTTAAACTGTTTCCAGCATAATAAAATACCAGAGATAATAAAGCAGTTTATATACAAATATATAATTCTTATACCAGTATATATTTATGGACCAAAGGTTTGGAACTCACTCCCCACTGATCCCAAACAACATACTTTTCAAGAAGTACATTAAGACCTATCAGTTCAAGACTTGTTAAAATTAGTTTGTCATTTTATCTCTATGTTCAAATCTGTAATCTTCTCTTCACACCTACAGCCTACAATCTGTTTGTGAACCCTGCTATATAAATTATATTAATTGTTATTTATATATAAAAGACTTTCTTAATCTTATAATATTGATTACTTTGAATGCAATCTTCATGTAAAGCACATTACCAATAAAATAGGATGTTATCATAATGTGCATTGAAATAGTCCATACATGATAAAATATTAATTACAATTATAAGAAATTATAAACTATGAATTATAAAACAATATTCAAAGATTATAAACCATAAATGGTAAACTATGAAGATGAATAAAAAGGCCCTTTTCATTCTCTGTTGTTTAGAAATTCCAAAAATACCAAACTTGTCAAGAATACAAATCAGAATGATGCATGGGTATTATAACATGAATATGAAAAAGTGGTTAGAAGCTATTTTTAGAACTTTACAAATAATCAAAGGGGCCTAAATCACAAAAAGGTCTATAAATAAACTCAACACTTATTTGATAAGTTTTGAGGAAAACTGGTTTTTGATAGTACAACATTATGTATCAGAGTTATGGTTAGGCCAATGCTAGAATATGCATCTTCTGTCTGGGACCCCTCAACTCAAGAAATAAAGAAACTGGAACAGACACAAAATAGAGCAGTGAGATTCATAACAAACAAATTTTCACATGTGACTAGAGTAACACTTTTAGATCTTATTAGAAACAGAAAATTCTGAGGGTAGGCACAGAAACAAAGATAAATCCAGACATCTATAATATAGATCTAAATAGAAAATTTTATAATGATTTTAACTTTTATAGGAAAGATAAGTCAGGAATTCATTTAGCCATAAAAATTATGAGTGAGTCTGGAGTGAATGTACACTTTGGTTTCTTATAGTTATAATGTTATTTGTTTGGTGTAATGCACAAATTGTAAGACAAATTTCCATACGGACAATAAAGATTATTATTATTATTATTATTATAAAAAACACACAGCTAATGGAGGAGAAATTACTCAAATTCAAACAAACATTGATTGAAACAAGTTTTTACAAAATCGACACCATCTCAACATCCTAAATAATCAAGTAGCAATACTTCAAGATAAATAACCAATACATAGCCATTATTTTTTTGGATCATGAGCTACTTTACTCTCCTTGGCATTACATGGAAAGCATTGACAAGAAAATTAATGAAAACATTAAGGAAATGATAAACTGGCTAGACAACAGACTGAGTCTAAAAGAATGGTCTGGCCTCTCTCTTGCTATCGTATCATCATCGAGAAGTACATAGAAGTCAAATTCATAAAGCGCTGGTTGTGAATGTGTTTTGTGTGTGATTGTTATTCATATTTGCATCTAGATCTATATTGTTATTGTACAGTAGTTACGCTGATATTGTCAATTGTAGTCAAACGGAATTTCCATTTGATTGTATCAATAAAATTATCTTATATTATCTTATTTATGACAACTGCCACAGCACCCTACAACAAAAGTCAAGGGACAGATGATGATTATAACCAGATAGAAATTTAGATTATGATCACGAATTGTTCTGAAAGTGAATCATGAAATGTTCATTTAATGATTAACATGATCATAACATGTACTGTACTATGTAGCTCAATGATTGAGTGGCATTTTGTCATTAACTTATCCAAAGATTTAATTAAATCATTTGAAATAAGACATTTGATCATAATGATATTTTAGAATGTTTTTAGCATAACTCAAGACCTTTGATTTTGTAATTTCTTCTTTCGAATTAAGTAACCACTTCGGATAACCATGTAGTGACGCCATTTTGTAAACACAGCTGTCAAGGACTCATTTAGAGCCACAGGCCTATATATATTTATCTGCGCATGCCCGTTGTTACAACTAAAGCAAAAACACATAGATCTATAGGTCTGTGAGCGCAAATGGTGTAAATAGAACTATATATATCCAGATCTAGTCTAAATCTAGAAATCTGTATCATAGTCTTTGATCTACTAGTTTTGAATAAAGATGAATGCCAAGAAGTTTCTCTTTAGGTTGAGGCTTAGATCTAAATGTTAAATCTTTTCAATGTTTCGGGTGTTCCTTCAGAGATGAAGCATTAATTTTCTTCCTAGTCCAAACCTCCCGCAAGTGGCGCAAGACGACGGGGGAAGGGAGCGGGCGGGGTTTGAACCCGGGACCATCGATAAGTCCGAACGCGCGCAAACCGCACGACCAGGCAGCATCTAGTCTAGATCTATTACCTTTAAAAAAAAACGCTTTCCATAATAAAGAATTGACTCTACTGTATTCTTGAAAATAATTTCGAGGGTCTCAAAATAGGCCTACCGCAGGATAATTCTGAATTCAAACCTCAGCAGAAATAAGATAAGATAACTTTTATTGATCCAATCAAAAGGAAATTCGGTTTGATTACAATTGACAACCTCAGCGTAATTACTGAACAATAGATAGATAGATGCACAATATAGATGCACATACGAATGACATTCACACATGAAAAACAGGTAGACACTCATAACCAGCGCTTTATAAATAGTCTTCTATGTACTTCTCCATGACGACAGAATGTTAATTTTTAATGTTGGTCATCCAGGGTCTATTATTACTGAATGTTTTAATTTTCCTCTTTGGTACAATCATGTTTTCGCAGAACTGGATGTACGAATTAACAGTTGTGGTAAGTTCATCAGTCTGGGCAGTTGTTTACAAACATGTCCCAATTCTGTTTGCTCCAGACAACTTTGTGGCTGTAAAACAGCGTCGTCAGACCATGACTGGATGGACTGTGCTTCAGGTTTTGTTGTTTTTAAAACCGGTTTGTACACGGGTGTGTGGTCCGACTCTCCGAGGGGAAATAACGATCGAGATGTGTAGGCCATTTTTATGTTGCTATAACACATGTCCAAAGTTTTATCTTGCCTTGTGGGACAATTAACATATTGAGTATATGTTGGCAAGTGTTGAGCTAACGAAAGATGATTGAAATCTCCCATAACTAGTCGGACAGCATCAGAACTTCCAGTCCCGATTATGTTTACAATGTCTAGTAAATGTTTTGTTGCTTTCTCTGTGTTGGCTGTGGGTGGTATATGTACAAGTATGACGTAAAATTGTGTAAACTCTCTCGGCAGGTAGTATAGCCTGAGATTGTTTTATAGTAGTTCAATATAGGTCGTGCACACTTTAGTTTTGATTGAGATATTATATAGTTAACACAGCAGTTCTGTTTATTGACATATATAATGGCCAGTCCTCCTCCTCTTGTTTTGCCACTATCTGTTGTTCTGTCTGATCTGTATAAAAGAAACGCATCCAAGTCTACTGATGCTTCAGTGAGACAGATTTGCGAACTTTCAAGGTAGAAATGTCTGCAGCAACAATCAAGATCGTCCATTTTGTTATTTAGTGATCTAACATTGTCCTCTTTTCCTGCTTTTGACTCGAACTCCTCCTCTACGGCCTCGTTTGTTTCACTTTGTCTGTGTGTTGATGGGCTCATGGCGGTTTGTTATGTATCGGCCATTTGTTTCCAAGATGGCGGGTGTGTACATAGATTCATTGATGATCATATTATTTATGCTATCCACTGAAACACTGGTATTTAACATGCACACTAATAAAATAGTCCATAAAACTAGAAACACTTTTTTTTTCCCTGAAATAGGCTTTGGGAGTCAACCCTGGGGAAGAATCAGAAGCCGGCCATCTACAAAGTGTTACACCCTGGCAGAGCCTGCGATGACGCTGATTCCATACTGTATCGACACCAGCAGTTCCTTTGGATAGATCAGCTGCGTTGAAAGACGTCATTCCGGCCCTATACCTAACCATATAATGCATGCACTGCATAGACAACGCATTCAAATCTCTATAATATTATAACCAATGTCCTAATGAGCTCTATATATGTATGTTTTCTTATCTTATAAATTACATAAATATACCTAACCATATAATGCATTCTTATCTTCTAATCTTATATAATACAGACGTTACTTCAAAAAAGAAGATGATTACGTCCTACGCGTCATGCATTTAGTCATGCATATTAACCAATGACTTAAATTCTGTCAGGCAACCCATTCCATGCTCTAATAGCGCTAGGGAAGAAGACAACACATTCAAATCTCTATAATATTATAACTAATGAGCTCTTTCTATATATATATGTTATCTTATCTTATAAATTACAATTACAGACAATACAAAAACAAGAAGATATGGTGTCTTTACGCGTAGGATTATACGTAATCATGTTCTTTTTTTGAAGTAACGTCTGTATTATATAAGATAAGATTAGATAAAAACATTCCGGATTTTTTTTTTAAATGGCCATATCATTAATTCCAAGATTACGGATGAGTGCAGAGTTTCACATGACTACTTAAACCCAGTTCTAGGTTCCCTTTCAGACCTTGTGGTCTATAAGGCATCTGATTCTGTGGCCTACGGTTAACGAGGGTGTCATGTGGCCAGCACAACAACCAAATGCCTTTACCTTTCCCCAACTAATGTCAGGTACCCATCAGAGCTGGGTAGATTAAGAGGCACCAAGGATCCCGAAATAATAAAATCCAAGCCTTCACCAGGATTCGAACCCGGTATCCCCGGTTCAGAAGCCAAGCGCTTTACCGCTCAGCCACCGCGCCTCCACTTAAACCCAGTGGCGACCTGCTTATTTTGCCATGCAGACAAAACCGTTGTCCGCCGGGGTCTATATACGCTCTCTGTTCGTCTTCTGCGTCTGTATTCAGCAAAAGCTCTTTTGGGCCTCAAATGTCTGTCCAGTGACCCTTCGTGAGATCTTTCCAGTTGTCTCTTTTAGATCCTGTTTGATGCCAGCTGCTTTCCTCTAACGGGCTTATTAGATCCGACGATCTTTTGCTTGAAGGTATACATTTTTCCATTGATAGTTCCTTTTTCTTTAAAAATAAAATTAGCATTCGAAAAGTAAATGTTGCAGACAATGATATAAAGCGTTTGCTATGTAAATACATCATACACTTAAAATTTGATGATTTTTATTACATTATCAAAATCACATTTAAAGCCTAACTAGGCCTATGAACGAAATACATTTTATGGTAGGGGGTCGCGGCCTAATGGTGAATCGTATTAGTTGGTCGCCGAGCTAAAAAGGTTGAGAACCGCTGATCTAGGTAGAGAAGCTAGAAAGAAAGCGGGCATGATGGTGGTAGGTAGCTAAAAAGGTTGAGAACCGCTGATTTAGGTAGAGAAGCTAGAAAGAAAGCGGGCATGATTGTGGTAGGTAGCTAAAATGGTTGAGAACCGTTGATTTAGGTAGAGAAGCTAGAAAGAAAGCGGGCATGATGGTGGTAGGTAGCTAAAATGGTTGAGAACCGTTGATTTAGGTAGAGAAGCTAGAAAGAAAGCGGGCATGATGGTGGTAGGTAGCTAAAAAGGTTGAGAACCGTTGATTTAGGTAGAGAAGCTAGAAAGAAAGCGGGCATGATGGTGGTAGGTAGCTAAAAAGGTTGAGAACCGTTGATTTAGGTAGACAAGCTAGAAAGAAAGCGGGCATGATGGTGGTAGGTAGCTAAAAAGGTTGAGAACCGTTGATTTAGGTAGAGAAGCTAGAAAGAAAGCGGGCATGATGGTGGTAGGTAGCTAAAAAGGTTGAGAACCGTTGATTTAGGTAGACAAGCTAGAAAGAAAGCGGGCATGATGGTGGTAGGGCTAATGGAGTCGCGAGGCAGTGAACGGTTTGGCATCGTGAGTAGAGACGAGCTTTGCCTTAGAGAGAGGGGGTGGAGCACGAGAAGAGAGAGGGAGGAGAAGGAAGCAAGTTAAGAGAGGGGGGGCAGAGATGGGAAAAGGAGAGAGAGAGAGAGTTGCCGCGTGAGTCAGCACACCCCACGGTCGTCGATGCTTCTACAGGCGGCATTTCAAACTTGTCATTGATTTCTCCCCCCCTCCCCAACCCCTCACCCCCCTTATCGACGCCGCTACTCCTGCCATCAGAGTGTGACCCGTGTTTTTGATGTTTGACACAGTGTGTCGTGCCAGTTGTTGTTTCTGGATACTAATAAACACAATTCATTTCTTAATAGAATTTAAGGATTAAACTCTGTGTCTACTCAGCACACTTAAAGCACATTTACAGGTTGGTTGTTTCAAGTTTCTTAACCTTTTTTTTTAAACATAGTGTCAAGCATTAACTCACACCGAAGTGAAGTCCCTTCTCTGATGTATCGATCCTCCGTGGCCTTCACCGCTCTTAACGTGAGCCGCCATAATTCCTTCAACCCTTTCCCTCCGTGATTATTTGTCCACGTTTCGAAGATATTCTTCATTTTGTTCATTACTATTTCACTCACCTGTTATGATTAAGCTTCAATAGCTTTGTTATCAGAAAATTTTGAATTTGGTATAGAATTAAAGGGAAATTCATGCTTTTTTTTTATACAACACAAAGTCAGGTTTATAAAATTTTATTTAATTTAATGAGGTCAAATCGACGACGGTATCGTCGATTAGGAGAGAAAGAGTTAAGAGAGGACGAATGTAACACTGTCTCTGTTCTGACAACTACATAGTAACCTAATTATAGACTAAAAACTAACCTGTTTTAATTAGCCTACGCCTGTGAGTTCCTGTAAGTAAGAATCTTGGGAAGGGGCGAGTGAAGGAGCGAATGAATCGTATACCAGCATGACTAGAGGGGTGGGGCTGGCGATACTACACAGAACAACACAAAGAGACTAGAGACTAAACTCTGGTCAGTGTCACAGCTCGTTTCTGTAAATAAGAGCTACTTTACTTTAGACACTGGTCAATGTATTGATGTGACACTAAAGCATAATGCTTAACAAGAAAAATATACAAAAAATACTTTTTAAAAAAAAAGCTTATTTAAGCGGCAGAACTCCACAATTATCCATACTGTAATATTCATTTCCCTTTTACAATATCAAATAAAATTAATTAATTACTAGTATTTAATTAGATAATTGGTAGTAATGTTTAGTTAGGTACAATAAATACTTGTGCAAAGTTTCAACTTGATCCGAGAAAGGGAAATTGGAGAAATAACGTGTTCAAAATGTCTACCAGACAGACAGACAGACTAATTGAGCTGATGCAAGCTTTGCAATAGAATTAATAGTTTTGCTTATATAATCAGTTTATGTATTCAATTAACAGAAAAAGTATTACAAATTTATCACTGTTTTCATAAACAGTCGAACATGTACTGTCTTGTTTTGACATATAAGAAACTGAAAATTTAGTTTTCTTTAAAGTTGACACCATGAACAATTCTATAAATAGGCATATTTATTCGTTAAATACAATTTTAATACAAACATTCAGACATAGAATACATTTACAATACAAATACAATAACAAGCGATTGGAAAAAATCAATGAATATGTTATCGAGAATTGACAATTCAAAGTCATTGAAGTGTGACCAACAGAAGTGGCATTATAAACGTGCATTGCGATAACGAGGCATTTTCATTTAATTAAGAACGCGTGCACCTTTTTTTTTTCTAAAAAAATATGTTCATATTTAAATGCATTAGCTATAACGTTGTATATGACTATCGGCGACACACTGTAAAAATGACTATTAAAAGATGACCTGAAATTACAACACGTTGAATGTATAGAAGGTTTACTAACTAATGTCTTTGTTATCCTTGGGGAAATTAATCTTACAAATGGTCAAACAGACTAATGGATATGTAAAGGTGACTGTGACGATCACACTTGCCGGGGATTATATTATCAAACTTGACAATTCAATGAAATGAAGAAAGAAACATCTCTCTGTATTTTCTTCAAACTTCTTTAATAACTTCTTCAACTTTCACATCAAATTAACTTCTCAATTCAATAACAACTTGACTTGATACTTCATAAATAAAACTTAAATGTTACATGAAACTTCACTTAGTATAACTTCAACTTCAACTAATAAAACGTTAGTTAATAGACCCGCTAATATCACAAAACTTGAATAAACCTTTACTAAGAGAAGACTAAGCGAGGACCATCGCTCTACAAGAACTACTACTATGCGCGGACCCCGTCTAACTGACTTTCCCCTAATTTATACTTTCTTTGATCGTACGTTCCAGAATCATGGAACCTTCTCAGATAATTATTTTAGTAACTTTGACCTTCTAGAAGCTGACGTGTGCTATTTTTTCCCTTAACCTCTTTCTTTGATTGGATACCTAAAATTAACTTGTTTACGCTGGACACTTGCACTGGTTTGAACTCGCTTCTAGAAACTGGTCGAAATAGGTCACAGACTCGACTCGTGACAGTGACGATGAATTACTAGGCTATATAGTTGTTGTTGAAGGTCGCAGACTTGTAGCACTTAACTGCTGGTAGACAACTAAACCGCTGTCGGCATATTATATCTTAACTTATTAAACTTGAAATAACTTCTCTTGTGAACAAAGCTAAATAGGACTTTTAATACAGTGTAATCAAATTCAACTGGAGATAATGAAATAAAATGAAATCAATATAGTAGACTTTTGTAATAATACAAAATGGTATTTTAAACAAAATCTAACTCGCTTCAATAACACTTCTTTTCAGTCTCACGTTCTGGAGTCGTCTGTCTTAAACTAAGACCGCTGACGACAATGCTACTTATCTTGCACCATTCACGACCTATCGCTAACCTCTTCCCACCGTCACCATAAAAGCATACACACAAACAAACACACTCCATAACAATAGTCCCTTTGGTTTGTCATTTGTCAGTAACTTTCCCGTGACCTTTCTGTTGACCCAAGGGGGGGGGGGGTCACCTCATCGGTATCTTTTTTAATTTTTTTTTTGTCTTGCCGATTTTTCATTTTTTTTTTTAAACCTAGAGCTTAGCATTCAGTCTTGGACGCCATGATGATCTTGTGACATTTCTACATTAGCGCTTTGTTGTCAAGAATGGTTGGAGAGTATATTGTCACTTTGTTGTCATGATTGATTGGAGAGTATATTGGCGCTTTGTTGTCAAGATGGATTGGAGAGTATTAGCGAAGTACAAATCAACTTTTGTATCCTGTCACTCTTGTCACTATTTGGACAAAGGCCGAAACTAATGTGTATTCCTCTAATCATAACAATGCCCAAAAAAAAGTTCAAGGCAATATCTAAAAACAAACATCTAGTTTTAGCAGACGTCAACACTATGACCAGGGTCATGGTCACATTCCTAAAGCAGAGTATGGGGGAAAAAATTAAGCAATGGAGATACCGGAAGCTAGAAAAATTAGCATCCCCTCCAAGGCTACAAACCACTATTATCTATTTTTTTTATCAATGTCAAGGTCGGTTGACCATTCTAATTATAGGCCTACACCTTTCAGCTATGGGTGGATGACTGGTTGTGTGGTATGCGCTCTGGACTGTCGTTTATATTGTCCCTGGTTCGAACCATTCACGCTGCTATCCCCTACCGTCACTCGGAAGGTTTGGGCTTGGATGTTATGTTCCATTCTGAAAGAATAGACGAAACACTCAAAGCAAAAAGTTCCACCTATGTTCAAGTTATAGAGATCAGGAAGATTGATACTAGATACCGAATCACAAGAAAGATGAGGCTTCTTATAAGCTATCCCGACAAGATCAATATCTAATCTTTCGATTCAGAACCGGACACAACAGAATGAGACAACACATTTTCCCGAAAGCTCAAAATTGGAGCCAGTGAAATCTGCCCATGTGAAGTATCACCAGAGAATGCTGACAATGTCCTTAAAAACTGCATTCTCTACCAAGAGGCCCTAACAAAGACGCTGGCCCCAAAACACCCCATTAGAAAGAAAAACTATATGGAGATCTCCCTGATTAGGAAACCACTGCGCAGTTCATCTCATACATAGGTCTAGTCATCTGAGCGCTCTAGCATAAAAAATGAGAACGAGGAAGAAGAAGAAGAAGGAAGCTAGATAGACTAGACATCTCTTACTAAATCACTATTCCTACTATCTAGTAATTCATCCACTTCAAATGTGGTTGAACCAAAACTGTTTAAAACACATGTGGTTAGAAGTTTGAGCTACCGAAGAGTTGAGTTTGAGTTGAGCCCCAGGTGGAAGCTGGAGAAATTAAAAGAGCAAATTGAAGATGAATCATTTCATAAGGAAATTTTTTCTCAACATTAGCGGAAATTGTGTTTTGAGATAGGTATGGTTTTGTTTTTAACTGCTAATTTCTACAATTCAATGATGAGTCATTCATATAAGTTGTCAGGGTGGAGAGACTCTTAATTTGATTCTCACGTAATGATGTAACCCCGGAAGTGAACGCTTAAATTAACGCCGTCTATTCTGAGCTTATTTTTAAACATTTGAGTAAAAAATCTTATATAATACAGACGTTACTTCAAAAAAGAAGATGATTACGTCCTACTAGTCATGCATCTAATCATGGATATTAACTAATGACTTTAATTCTGCCAAGTCACTGGTTTTCCTGGCTGCCTAAGGCTATCCATTCCATGCTCTAATAGCACTAGGGAAGAAAGAGCATTTGTACAAATTTGTCCTAGCATATGGGACGAGTGATGTGTCTTTATCTTTGTGTCTTTCTGAGTATTTTATTATATTTTGTTTTTGTATTTGAAGATTATGGTTCAGTGTTTTATGTATGTGTACTTTTAAGTCTTATATCCTTAAAGCTTTCATTAGGGATTTTAATAATGGTATTAATCGTAGGTGAAAATTCGTTTGTTATAAATCTCACTGCTCTATTTTGTATTTGTTCTAGTTTCTCTGTGTTTTCTTGATTTGAGGGATCCCAGACAAATAATAAGAATATTATAGGTGTCAATCGCTAACCTCTTCCCACCGTCACCATAAAAACACAAACAAACATTCCATAACACTGAGAGGTCCTCTAAAGTAGACAGTAGGCCTATTCTCCTTCTGTCTCTCTGTCTCTCTCTCTGTGTCCGTCTCTCTCTCTCTCTCTCTCTCTCTCTCTCTCTCTCTGTACTTTTTCAGACCAATATAAATGCACTTTAAATATTTATTCAATTTGAGAATGTGACCTTCTCCACGTTATTATCACTGGTCATGCACGAGGGAGACAAATTCTGTTTTCCTTTCACCTGTTATAAAGTGATAATTAGTATAATATAATATTAGATTGTAAAAAAATAAAGTAGGTAGTGACATTTCAGCGGAGAAAAATTATCTCGCGTAAATTTTGTTTTTCTTTAACTCGGCGGCCAAAAGGTAAACTTCCCCGAAGTTATTTCCCTTGATGAATCGGTGTTTTGAATTGTCTTCCCTGCTGAGTTTAGAGTCTAGGCAGCCACGGGAAGGAGGCTGGTGAAAGACAATTTAAACCACGACAGTGACGGGGGATGGCTAGTTTACAATGGGGAGACCTGTCTATTGACAAGTCCCTGTTATTTTGTTGTGATAGCCAACTTCATCCGGAGACTTCCTTGTAGCGGTTTTCTTTTTACTCGGTATGCTGTTAGAGGACATTTCCGATCCAAAAGGCTACTAAAATTCAGGTGTGTTCTTCTACGTTAGGACTACAATTATAGCCCCCCATTGGTTGTAAGTTACTCTGCCTAAAAAGAAAAATATATATATATTTATAATAGAAAGGAAAGTTGACTACAAATGCGCTAAGATGTCTGTATCATGAAACTTCGCAATATAGGCTGCCTTGCACAAGGCCCGCCTTAGGTAATTGGAGGCCCAAGACGAAGTGAAAAGGATGACAACAATTGAAATACGAAAATAAGAAAACGAAAAATTTAGACCGAAAAATACGCAGGGAATGTTATGGTGATGAAATACTATAATGATGAATTGCTATAATGATGAAATTTGCAGTGATGAATTGCTATAATGATGAAATGTTGCAATGATGAAATGTCTCGTATGATGAGGTGTCTGGACACCGTTTCAGAGAGAGGCTAGTAGACATAGAACCATAGAGTTCTGCTATGTTGAGAACGAGGCTAGTAGACATAGAGTCTTAGAGTTCTGCTATGTATCAGAGCGAGGCTAGTAGACATACAGCCTTAGAGTTCTGCTATGTTTCAGAGCGAGGCTAGTAGACATAGAGCCATAGAGTTCTGCTATGTTTCAGAGCGAGGCTAGTAGACATAGAGCCATAGAGTTCTGCTATGTTTCAGAGCGAGGCTAGTAGACATAGAGCCACAGAGTTCTGCTATGTTTCAAAGCGAGGCTAGTAGACATAGAGCCTTAGAGTTCTGCTATGTTTGAGATTTTATCTATGTTTCGCAATTTTTTTTTCTTGCAAGATCCCCTCCAATCGGAGACCCTAGGCGTAGTGATGGGCAAAATGTATCTAAAAAGCTAGAAACTCTTAGTTTAACTAAACACAGATTAATTAAGGCCAAAGTATAATTACAAAAAAAAAAATAGTTTATTTAAAATCGTAGTTAAAAATTTTAAAAGTTTTCAACAGGTTGAAACGCACGTTTCCTGTTTTCAGGTCATGTGATATAAACAACTTTGATTATCAAAAAAAAACAACAACAACATGTAATTAAAAACTATTTTGTCAGTCTGCCTTTGAAGAGCGACTGGTAAAGTAAGATGCTGGTAGAAGTTATGGAACCAATATCTGCACTTTGCCAAAAGCTATGCAACATTATAAATGGGGTTATTCCGTATTTCTTTGTAGTCACATGGTGGCGTTTATTTTCTGTTAGTTTATTTTGGGACTCTGATAAACGTGTTAGGCCACTATTTAGTGGTTTTAATCAATACGTTGGCAATCAATACGTTGATGCCGTAGCGTATAATAGATTCAAGTCTTTAGACCTAATGGAACTCATTCACCAATCGTAAACAAACAACATTTAGCCACAAGGTGCTCTATCTCTTATATATAATTTACGATCTCATGTTTAATTAATGATGGTTGTCACGTGACAGTTTTTTTTTCAATGTTATATCAATAAGATCACGTGACTAAATGTTGTTTGTTTACGATTGGTGAATGAGGTCCATTGATATCAAGGTCAAATCTAAGAGCATTAGGATAACCAACTCAAGAAAAAAAAAACATTTTAATCCACACCCTCCCTGCCCAAAAGTAAAAAGACTGTGTCCGACTGATTTTAACAACATGGTCAGCTAGACGTGAACATGTAGGCCTAAGCCTAGTGTACTGTAGTCTGTGGTCGTATACGAGACCACCCCGCGTTTTTTTTTCTTCTTACGCGTTATGCAATAGCGTTTTTGATATGTCGAGTTGTCAAACAAAAAATAACACATTGGTCTAGTTAGTCAAGCATTTATAATACAAAGTAAATACAAAATAGTTGCACAGGTCATTTTTTTTTAAACACTCCATCAGTTTCGTATTTTTATTTCTTTGGTAACTAGTTGTAAATGAGCAAGCTCCAGTAGTTACATTTTTTATGAGATTTTAAAACTTTACTGTAAGGTTTTCCGTTGTACAATAAGTCAATGTAGTAAACAAAAGGACCCTTTTTTCTAAAGGTTTTAATTCAAGGCAAAAATACAGGCACACATATTTATTTTGAACCATAATCTTCAAATACAAAAACAAAATATAATAAAATACTCAGAAAGACACAGAGGTAAAGGTACATTCCTCGTCCCATATGCTAGGACAAATTTGTACAAATACTCCTTCTTCCCTAGTGCTATTAGAGCATGGAATGGGTTGCCTGAGCTAGCAAGGAAAACCAGGTACTTGGTAGAATTTAAGTCATTGGTTAATATGCATGACTGAATGCATGACGCGTAGGACGTAATCATCTTTTTTTTTTTGAAGTAACGTCTGTATTATATAAGATAAGATAAGATTTTTTTTCAAATGTTATTGTACTATAACGTTTATATGTAAGAAACATCTTCCTTATTACTGATTTTATTAAGGAGAAAGATCTGTACAATGTTAAAATAAATCGATAGGTATAGATCAAAACAGCTCAACACCCCAAAATAATTTATGAAAAGTTGTTAAAGTCTAATTAATTTGTTTAAGTTTAGTTTAACACTCTTTTGAAGTTGGTGATAAACTTTTAGTTTAGCTACTTTATTTTAGTTAAAACTTAGTTTTAGTTTAACTTTTTAAACATAGTTTAGTTCCCATTAGGCCTACTACATAGGTGGCTGCATAGTTTGCCTATGCCTAATGCCGACACCGCCAAGCAGCTTTAGCTCTGCACTGGAGTATGGAACGGAACCACGGTCATCTGCAACACTACACTACTATTTATTTCTTTGTCATAGGTCGTACGTAAGATTTCTTTTTGTAGAATTCAGAAACTGGAACTAAATTTAAAGTCAAAATTGAACACATTCATTTACACGCAATTTTGTTTTTCAGACGCGTCTTCACTCTAAAGTATTCAAATAATTAACTAGGTCATATTTGAACGATTTCCAATGTCATGTCTGCACGGTCGTGTGGTTTGCGCTACGGATTGTTGTTTTGTTTTGTAAAATGTTTTACATGTTTCGGATGTTCCTTCAGAGTTGAAGATAATTACTTCCTAGTCCAAACCTCCCGCAGGACGACGGGGGATGGGAGCGGGCAGGGTTTGAACCCTCGGCCATCGATAAATGTGAACGACAGTCCAGCGCGCAAACCGCACGACCAGGCAGCCATCCATGTTGTCACGACGTGTGCATTTTTAGTGAGTTGTATCTTGTTTAAATTATCACTTCACCCGTGTTTCAACATCCATCTACTTTTTTAAGTTGAATCTATGTATAAATAAAGTTAGAACTTGTTCGTATTGACTTACAATTCAACATTAAGAATATAATACACTTACATCGGTTTAGTTGGTCTAGGCAGGGCCGGACTTGGGTGTCAAAATCGGTCCGGGCATTTGTTTATATTCCGGCCCTTATATTGTATACCATAACGATATGAGATAAGACAATATATAAGATAATATAAAAATCAGTGAACACTGATACTGACCATTGGGAAGGCATAGTCCTAGACCGCACTAGTTTGAGAGAGACGGTGACCCAGAAAGCTATGGACAGCGAGAAAACATGGGCATCAGCTCTTGAAGAAAAGCGTGCCGCACGGAAAATGGCCAGCTCCTCTACCACCAAAGCGAACGCCACCTTCACGTGCAATATATGTGGACGGGAGTGTCTCTCCAAAGTGGGGCTCCACAGCCATAAGAAAAAGTGTTCGAGATGAACCATAGTCGTTCCCCGACTGAAAGAGACCAATGAATGAAGATAATATAAACCTTAATTTTCTTTTTTTAACCGCCTTCACTTCCCCCCCCCCCCCCGCCCCCCATCAATGTTAGGTACCCATTAGAGCTGGATGGATCTCGAAATAAAAAAAATACTGTCTTCACCAGGATTCAAACCTGGGACGCTCGGTTCGCAAGCCAAGCTTTTACTATTTCTAAAAAAAAAATGTGTTAGATTAAATTGATATTACACAGTATATAAATTTTTTAAACACGACGCTCATAGGGTCACTTTTATAAGAGAATATTATAAAACATTTAACTATTAAATGCGCGTCATATTGACAGCCGTGAGGCCCTTTCGATGGCTCTACCGGCCCATTTGGGTACCGGCCTATCGAGCATTTGCCTGAATGCCCATATAGCCAGTCCGCCCCAGGTTTTAGGTGTTTGTATCTACAAACCAACGAGATGGAGTATCAAGAACCACAAAGGAAGAAAGCTCCCTAAATCACTGCTTACGTTACGCTAATATATTCCTTATGTTTTCATTTTAGGACCTCGAGTGTACTTGTAATGCTACACAGCAGTACCCCAGCAGTTAGCTCACCAAGGTTCTCTCGCTTTGTACACATAGGCGCGAAAACAGGTAACCTTGACATTTAACTCTTTGATGTATTGGAACTGAAATTCTTGGCCTTGTGAGACTTGGGGGCCGCTTTCAATCTGAATGACTGTGTAGTGATCTGCCGCTTTTGTGCTAAGTTTTAACCCTCAAGATTAGACTGACGGCAATAGAACAAATGATGACTAATGCTAAAACTTTACTAGGCAATAGATACACAGTTATAGATAAATCT